>NC_072408.2:21175000-21495625 GCF_028858775.2 Pan troglodytes | reverse complement strand
GAGGTCAGGAGTTCAAGAACAGCCTGGCCAAGATGGTGAAACCCTGTCTCTACTAAAAATACAAAAATTAGCCAGGTGTGGTGGTGCACACCTGTAATCCCAGCTACTCAGGAGGCTGAGGCAGAAGAATCACTTGAACCCGGGAGGTGGAGGTTGCAGTGAGCTGAGATTGCATCACTGCACTCCAACCTGGGCGACAGAGTAAGACTCTGTCTAAGAAAAAAAAAAAGTTGGAGCTCTCTCTCTCTCAATATGCACATGTGCATTTGATCTCTTGCCCTTCCACCTTCCACCATGGAATGACGCAGCAAGAAGGCCCTTGCCAAATGTGGGCCCCTCAACCTTAGACTTCCCGGCCTCCAGATCTGTAAGAAATAAATCTGTTCTTTATAAATTACTGCCTCCCAGGTATCCTGTTATAGCAGCACAAAATGGACTGAGGCACAGGGATTTCAATTGACTTGTATGGTTGAAGATTTGAGGGAATTACCATTTCTCATGTTCTTGCTTTGATTAGTGATTAATTTTCCATTAAATAAAAATTGTATAATAACCTTTTCACAGATTTTATGTGGTTAATGCTTGAGAGAAGTCTACTCACTTTTATTCTTTACAGTTTTTGTTTTTGTGTTGTTTTTGTTTTTTTGAGACAGAGTCTTGCTCTGCCACCCAGGCTGGAGTACAGTGGCGCAATCTCAACTCACTGCAACCTCTGCCTCAAGAGTTCAAGTGACTCTTATGCCTCAGCCTCTTGAGTAGCTGTTATTACAGGTATGCACCACCATGCCTAATTTTTTTTTTTTTTTTTTTTTTTTTTTGTATTTTTTAGGTATGAGACACCACACCTAGCCCTGAAGCTGCTCTTGGTTGGGGGTCATCCCACACCTAAGAAAGAAAGATGATGGCTTTAAAGAAGATGAAAAAGTCATTGGTGTCAATCAACTCTAGGCTCCAACTCATTATGAAAAGCAGAAAGTAGGCTGGGCACCGTGGCTCACGCCTGTAATCCCAGCACTTTGGGAGGCTGAGGCAGGTGGATCATGAGGTCAAGAGATCGAAACCATCCTGGCCAATGTGGTGAAACACCATCTCCACTAAAAATACAAAAATAAGCTGGGCGGGGTGGTGCGCAACTGTAGTCCCAGCTACTTGGGAGGCTGAGGCAGGAAAATGGCTTGAACCCGGGAGGTGGAGATTGTAGTGAGTCGATCGCGCCACTGCACTCCAGCCTGGCAACAGAGCGAGACTCCATGTCAAAAACAAAAACAAAAACAAAAAAAGTGTAAAGTATGTGCTGGGGTACAAGCAAACTCCAAAGGTGATCAGACAAGGCAAAGTGAAATTGATTATGCTCACCAACAACTGCCCCACTTTGAGGAAATCCAAAATAGGGTACTGTGCCATGTTGGCCAAAAGTGGTGTTCATTACTATAGTGGCAATAATATTGAATTGGACACAGTGTGCAGAAAATACTGCAGAGTATGTGCACACTGATCCAGGTGATTCTGATATCATTAGAGGCATGCCAAACAGATTGGTGAAAAGTAAATGATGCAAAATGTTTCTTTTATGAAACTTGCGAAGGCTGGGTGCAGTGGCTCACCCCTGTAATCCCAGCACTTTGGGAGGTCGAGGCGGGCAGATCACCGGAGGTTGGGAGTTCGAGACCAGCCTGCCCAATATGGAGAAACCCCGTCTGTGCTAAAATACAAAATTTGTCGGGTGTGGTGGCGCATGCCTGTAATCCCAGCTACTCCGGAGGCTGAGGCAGGAGAATCGCTTGAACCCAGGAGGCAGAAATTGCAGTGAGCCAAGATTGCGCCATTGCACTCCGGCCTGGGCAACAAGAGCGAAACTCCATCTCAAATTAAAGAAAGAAAGAAAGAGAGAAAGAGAGAAAAAAAAAGGAGGGAAGGAAGGAAGGGAGGGAGGAAGGAAGGAAAGAAGAGAGAGAGAGAAAGGAGGGAGGGAGGGAAGAGAAGAAAAGGAAGGAAAGGAAAGAAAAACTTGTGAGAGCAAAGTCCAGAGTTTCATCTGACTCATCTATGAGTGAGACTCAAGGCACAATTCATTCTGTGGCAAATTCCTTTCCAGCTGTGAGCCTGTGAAATTAACAAGTAACATGCTTCTAAAATACAATGGTGGGACAGGCGTAAGATAGACATTCCCCTTCAAAAAGGGAGAAATAGCCATAAAGAAAGGGGTAACAGCTCCCAGGTAAGTCCAAAATCTAACAGGGAAAACAACATTAAGTCTTAAAGCTGGAGAATAATCTTTGCCTCCATGCTGCATATCCTGGGCACACTTGAGGGCATGGGGCTGGGCCTCCAGGGATGTAGGCAGCCCTGCCCCTATGGCTTTGCTGGGCTTAGTCCAACCATCAATTCTTACAGGTTGGAGACTCCTGCCTGCAACTTTCCTAGGCTGGGAAAGATGGGAGCTGCATGCTGGTGGCTCTACAGTTCTGTGACTTTGAGGGCTGTCCCACTCCCGTGCCACAAAGTATTACTGTAGTGGGGGCTGTTACAATTACTCTGCCCAAGATAAGTAATTGCCTGGGCCCCTACAACAGGCTTTCTACAACATTCTTTGAAGTCTAGGTGGAGGCCATTATGGCCCCATAGCTCTTGCATTCTGTATTCCTGCAGAATTAGCACTCCATGGATACTACCAAAGTTTATGGCTTGTACCTTTTGGAGCAGTGGTTTCAGGCAGCTAACCTCACTTGAGTCACAGCTGGGATAGGTGAGGAGCACTGCATTAGAGTTCAAGAAACAAAGTCTCAAGGTAGCACAGGGCAATGAATGCTGAGGTCCCTCAGGTGTCTCACTGGAAACCTTGCATTCAAGGTTTTTTGTTTTTTGTTTTTTGTTTTTGTTTTTTTTTATTGATCATTCTTGGGTGTTTCTCACAGAGGGGGATTTGGCAGGGTCATAGGACAATAGTGGAGGGAAGGTCAGCAGATAAACAAGTGAACAAAGGTCTCTGGTTTTCCTAGGCAGAGGACCCTGGGGCCTTCCGCAGTGTTTGTGTCCCTGCGTACTTGAGATTAGGGAGTGGTGATGACTCTTAACGAGCATGTTGCCTTCAAGCATCTGTTTAACAAAGCACATCTTGCACCACCTTTAATCCATTTAACCCTGAGTGGACATAGCACATGTTTCAGAGAGCACCGGGTTGGGGGTAAGGTCATAGATCAACAGCATCCCAAGGCAGAAGAGTTTTTCTTAGTACAGAACAAAATGGGGTCTCCTATGTCTACTTCTTTCTACACAGACATAGCAACAATCTGATTTCTCTATCTTTTCCCCACATTTCCCCCTTTTCTATTTGACAAAACCGCCATCGTCATCATGGCCCGTTCTCAATGAGCTGTTGGGTACACCTCCCAGACGGGGTGGCGGCCGGGCAGAGGGGCTCCTCACTTCCCAGAAGGGGCGGCCGGGCAGAGGCACCCCTCACCTCCTGGATGGGGCGGCAGCCAGGCGGAGGCGCCCCCCACCTCCCTCCCTGACGGGATGGCTGGCCAGGTGGGGGCTGACCCCCCACCTCCCTCCCGGACGGGGCGGCTGCCAGGCGGAGGGGCTCCTCACTTCTCAGACGGGGCGGCTGCCGGGCGGAGGGGCTCCTCACTTCTCAGACGGGGTGGCCGGGCAGAGACGCTCCTCACCTCCCAGACGGGGTCACAGCCGGGCAGAGGCGCTCCTCACATCCCAGACGGGGCGGCGGGGCAGAGGCGCTCCCCACATCTCAGACGATGGGCGGCCGGGCAGAGACGCTCCTCACCTCCCAGATGGGGTCACAGCTGGGCAGAGGCGCTCCCCACATCTCAGACGATGGGCAGCCGGGCAGAGACGCTCCTCACTTCCTAGACGGGATGGCGGCCGGGAAGAGGCGCTCCTCACTTCCCAGACTGGGCAGCTGGGCAGAGGGGCTCCTCACATCCCAGACGATGGGCGGCCAGGCAGAGACGCTCCTCACTTCCCAGACGGGGTGGCGGCCGGGCAGAGGCTGCAATCTCGGCACTTTGGGAGGCCAAGGCAGGCGGCTGGGAGGTGGAGGTTGTAGTGAGCCAAGATCACGCCGCTGCACTCCAGCCTGGGCAACATTGAGCACTGAGTGAACGAGACTCCATCTGCAATCCCGGCACCTCGGGAGGCTGAGGCTGGCAGATTACTCCCGGTTAGGAGCTGGAGACCTGCCCGGCCAACACAGCGAAACCCCGTCTCCACCAAAAAAATACGAAAACCAGTCAGGCGTGGCGGCGCGTGCCTGCAATTGCAGGCACTCGGCAGGCTGAGGCAGGAGAATCAGGCAGGGAGGTTGCAGTGAGCAGAGATGGCGGCAGTACAGTCCAGCTTCGGCTCGGCATCAGAGAGAGACTGAGGAAAAGAGGCAGAGGGAGACCGTGGGGAGAGGGAGAGGGAGAGGGGGAGGGAGGGAGAGGGAGAGGGAGAGGGAGAGGTGCATTAAAGGTTTTATCTTCCCTCAAAGATCTCTGAAATGCCTTTGGGGTCATTTTTCCAGTGTCTTGATGAATAGAATCTGGCTTTCTTCTATCCATATTAATCTCTTTACCAAATAATTGCTTGGCCATGCTCTTAGTCTTGTCTCCTAAACATGCTTCTTTGTTCTATACATGGACAGGTTGAGTTTTCCAAGTCTTTTCATTATGATTTTCTTTTAATTATACATTTTGTCTTCAAATTGTTCCTCTCTTCGCTCATTTTATTTAAAGTGGCCAAAATAAGCCATGTAGCACCTTAAATACCTTGCTACTTAGATACTTCTTTTGCCAGATATCCTAGTTCACTGCTCTTAAGTTCTGCTTTCCACAAAGTCCTAGGACATGGACATAATTCCACCAAGATTTTTACAACTGTGTAACAAGAGACATTATTTGGCTGTGTCCTCACCCAAATCTCATCTTGTATTGTAGTTCTGATGATCCCTGTGTGTCATGGGAGGGACCGGTGGGAGGTAATTGAATCATGGGGTTGGTTACCCTCATGATAGTGAGTTCTCATGAGATCTGATGGTTTTATAAGGGGCTTTTCCACGTCTTTGCTCATACTTCTCCTTGTTGCTGCCATGTGAAGAAGGACGTGTTTGCTTACTGTTCCACTGTGACTGTATTATGCTGGTGCAAAGATAATTGGGGTTTTTGCCATTAAAAGTCATGTTTCCTGTGGCCTCCCCAGGCATTTGGAACTGTAAGTCAACTAAACCTCTTTCTTTTATAAATTACCCAGTCTCGAGCAGTTCTTTATAGCAGCGTGAAAACGGTCTAATACAGTAAATTGCTACTGCAGAGAGTGGGATGCTGCTGTAAAGATACCTGAAAATGTGGAAGTAACTTTGGAAATGAGTAACAGGCAGAAGTTGGAACAGTTTTGAGGGCTCAGAGGAAGACAAGAAGATGTGGGAAAGTTTGGAACTTCCTAGAGACTTGAAGGGCTCAGAAGACAAGAAGATGTGGGAAAGTTTGGAACTAACTAGAGACTTGTTTAATGGCTTTGACGATAGTGATATGGACAATGAAGTCCAGGCTGAGGTGGTCTCAGATGGAGACAAGTAACTTGTTGGGAGCTAGAATAAAGGTGATTTTTGATATGCTTTAGCAGAAGGACTGGTGGCATTTTGCCCCTGCCCTAGAGATATGTGGAACTTTGAGCTTGAGAGAGATGATTTAGGGTATCTAGTGGGAGAAATTTCTAAGTGGGAAAGTATTCAAGAGGAAGCAGAATGGCTGGGTACAGTGGTTCATGTCTGTAATCCCAGCACTTTGGGAGGCCAAGGCGGGTGGATCACCTGAGGTCAGGAGTTTGAGACCAGCCTGGCCAACATGGTGAAACCCCGTTTTGAACCTCTATTAAAAATACAAAAATTTGCAGGGCATATTGATGTGCACCTGTAATCCCAGCTACTTGGGAGGCTGAGGCAGTAGAATTGCTTGAACCTGGGAGGCAGAGGTTGCAGTGAACCAAGATCGCACTATGCACTCCAGCCTGGGCAACAAGAGTGAAACTCCATCTCAAAAAACAAATAAAAAGGAGTAAGCAGCACACAAAAGTTTGGAATATTTGTAGCCTAAAGATGAGATAGAAAAGAAAACCTCATTTTCTGGGGAGAAATTCAAGCCAGCTGCAGAAATTTGCATAAGTAATGAGAAGCTGAATGTTAATCACTATGACAATGGGGAAAATGTCTCCAGGGCATGTCAGAGACTTTTGAGGCAGCCCCTCCCATCACAGGCCTGGAGGCATAGGAGGGAAAAGTGGTTTCATGGTCCAGGCCCAGGACTACACTGCTCTATGTAACCTCAGGACATGGTTTCGAGAGCCCCAGCTGCTTCAGCTCCAGCTGTGGCTAAAAGGGGCCAAGGTACAGCCCAGGCCATTGCTTCAGAGGGTGCAAGCCCCAAGCCTTGGTGGCTTATATGTGGTGTTGGGCCTGCAGGTGCACAGAAGTCAAGAATTGAGGTTTGGGCAGGTGAATCACCTGAGATAGGGAGTTTGAGACCAGCCTGGCCGACATGATGAAACCCTGTCTCTCCTGATTATACAAAAATTAGCCGGGCATGGTGGCACCGCCTGTAATCACAGCCACTTGGGAGGCTGAGGCAAGATAATCACTTGAACCAGGAGGCAGAGGTTGCAGTGAGCTGAGATCGTGCCATTGCACTCCAGCCTGAGCAACAAGAGCTAAACTTCATCTCAAAAAAAAGAATTAAGGTTTGGGAACCTCCGCCTAGATTTCAGAGGATGTGTGGAAATGCCTGGATGTCCAGGCAGAAGTCTGCAGCAGGGTTGGAGCCCTCATGGAGACCCTCTGCTAGGGCAATGCAGAAGGGAAATGTGGGGTTGGAGCCGCCACACACAGTCCCCACTGGGGCACTGCCTAGTGGAGCTGTGAGAAGAGGGTCACCATCCTCCAGACCCCAGAATGGTAGATCTATTGACAGCTTTCACTGTGTGCCTGGAAAGGCCACAGAAACTCAATGCCAGTTATGAAAGCAGCTGGGAGGGGGGCTATACCCTGCAAAGTCACAGGGACAGAGCTTCCTAAGGTCATTTGGGAGCCCACCTCTTGCATCAGCATGACCTGGATGTGAGATATGGAGTCAAAGGAGATCATTTTGGAACTTTAAGGTTTAATGACTGCCCTATTGGATTTTGGACTTGCATGGGACTGTAGCCCCTTTGTTTTGGCCAATTTCTTCCCTTTGGAACAGGTATATTTACCCAATGCCTGTACCCCCATTGTATCTAGGAAGTAAATTTAAAGATTCATAGGTGGAAGGGGTTTGCCTTGTCTCAGATTAGGCTTTGGACTTGGACTTTTGAGTTGATGGAATGAGTTAAGAATTTGTATTTGGGGGACTGTTGGAAGGGCATGATTGCATTTTGAAATGTGAGGACATGAGATTTGGGAGGGGCCAGGGGAAGAATGATATGGTTTGACTGTGTCCCCACCCAAATCTCATCTTGAATTGTGGTTTCCATAATCCCCACATGTTGTTGGAGGGACCTGGTGGGAGGTAATTGAATCATGGAGGAGGTTACCCTCATGCTGTTCTGATGATAGTGAGTTCTCACAAGATCTGATGGTTTTATTAAAAAAAACTTCCCCCTCCCTTTGCTCCTACTTCTTGCTGCCATCATGTGAAGTAGGACATGTTTGCTTCCCCTTCCACCATGATTGTAAGTTTCCTGAGACTTCCCCAGCCATGTGGAACAGTGAGTCAATTAAACCTCTTTCCTTTATAAATTACCCATTCTTGGACAGTTCTTATAGCAGCATGAGAACAGACTAATACAAAAAGGATGACATTTACTCCAGGTTCCAGTACCTTCTTCCTCAGTTCCATCTAAGATATTGTCAGAATGGCATTTACCATCCATATTTTTACCAGTATTCTGATCACAACCACCTAACTAATCCCTATGATTTAGAATCTCTCAAAAGCTCAGCTTCTTCTGAGCCCTCACTAGAATTGCCTTTAAAACTCCATTCATGGAAATCTAAGCTCTTTCTAACCTGCTTCTCCAAATTCTTTCAGCCTTTACCCATTACTCAGTTTGAAAGTCACTTGCTTATTTTGGGGTATTTATTATAACAACAATCCTACTTCTAATACCAATTTTCTCATTTAGTCCATTTTGGGATGCAATAACAGGATGCCTGAGACTAAGGAATTTATAAAGAACAGAGATTTATTTCTCACAGTTTTGAAGGTGGGGATGTCTAAGATCAAGGGGTCCTCATCTGTTGAGGGCATTCTGGCTACATCATCCAATGCTAGATGGCAGAGGGCAAGAGCGCACATGCAGACATTGAGAGAGTGAGAGAGAGAGATCAAACTTATCCTTTTATCAGGAACTCATTCCCTCAATAACCAACCCACTCCTGATATAATAGCATCACACTTCATGAGGGCAGAACTCTCATGACCTAATTACCTTTTAAAGCACCCATGTCTCAACATTGTTGGATTGGAAATTAAGTTTCCAACACATGAACTTTGGGACACATATTAAAACCCCAGCACACTGCAATCTTACATTCTTTATTAAATGAAGAATCAATTATTTATTGCAAAACATCATCTGCACACAATAAAGTACACAGGCAATTATTAGGACAGTGCCACATATTATGTTGTTTTAAAGCAAGACAAAATGAAAATTTTGAAAGAATGTAAGAAATACTACATGGATCTAAATATTGTTTTTAGAAATTGTGGAAATCTCAATATGAGAGTGATTAATGAAAGTAAGGTATTTTATAATATTTTCAGAGAGAATAACTTAAAATATGGACCACATTATAGTGTGAACACAGTATGTAAATATCTTCATTCTTTTTTTTAAACTAAATATACCTTAACAATGTTTTTGACAACTCTAAGTGTTACAACACAATTAAGTTAATCAAAATGCAAAGTTGTGGGAAAAATGAACTACCTAAGAACTATAATTATCTATAGAAAAGTTGCCTAATTTTGCTATAATTTCACTAGAACTAAAATTATGTAAAAATCTTGATTTTTAGCAACATTTTGTGATATTGCAGAGATGAAGACAAAAATGCTTAATGGAATACATATACAATATTTTTTCTTTTTATATCTTGCAAACAATGCTGGCTCGTCAACATGTGTGGAATACCTAAACTTCTGCAATGATAAATTCAGTCACCTTCCACATTTTGCTGCCAGTCAATATGAATGGAAGTCCTTATGCTTATTGGTGAGCACAGGACTCTACATTCATTACAGTTCTTTTTTTTTTTTTTTTTTTTGTTAGAATCTCTGTCAACCTGGCTGGAGTGCAATGGCATGATCTTGGCTCATTGCAACCTCCGCCTCCTGGGTTCAAGCAATTCTCCTGCCTCAGCCTCCCAAGTAGCTGGGATTACATTACAGGCATGAGCCACCAAGCCCAGCTAATTTTGTATTTTTAGTAGAGATGGGGTTTCTCCATGTTGGTCAGGCTGGTCTCAAACTCCAGACCTCAGGGGATCCACCCGCCTCGTCCTCCCAAAATGCTGGGATTACAGGCGTGAGCCACTGCACCTGGCCCTCATTATAGTTCTTGTCAACATTTTAAATAGTAGTATAGGTGTAGTAATAGGTAATATGCTGCTCAAGTATGGATAGACAGGATAGAATAAAGTGGATACATTTGAAGAAAGTATATTTCTTTCATATTGTAACCATGGGGAAAAAAAGATAAAAATTCTACCTAAAATAGAAGCTATTTACAATGGCATGAAAAAGAATACAGTACTTACAGGTTTAACCAAGGAGGCAGAAGACTTGTACAATGAAAACTGCAAAACATTGCTGAAATTAAATAAGACAATTAAGACATGAATAAATAAAAAGTCACTTCATGTACATGGCTTTCCTAATTGCTCATTAGGAAAATGCAAATGGAAACCACAATAACATACCACTTCACACCTATTAAGAGAGCTGTCATTTAAAAAAGGAAAAGGTAAAATAAGTATTGGCAAGGAAGTGAAAAAAAATGGACAGCAGCTTGGCAGTTAACAAAAAGTTAAACACAGAATTACCATATGATCCAGTAATTCCACTCCTAGGTGTGTGTATATATATATGTATTAAAAAATGAATTCAGAGGTTTAAAGAGTTACTTTGTACATAGTGTTTGTAGCACATTATTCACAATAGCCAAAAGGTGGAAACAACCCAAGTGTCCATCAACAGATGAATGAATAAATATGGTATGTACATATAATGGAATATTACTCATCCATAAAAAGGAATGAAATTCTTCTACATGCTACAACATGAATGACCCTTGGAAACGTTGTGCTGAGTGAAATAGGCCAGACAAAAAAGGACAAATGGTGAATTACTCCACTCTGATAAGGTACCTAGATTAAGAAATTCATGGGGATGGAAAATAGAATAGAGTTTACCAGGGCCTGGGGGAAGTGGGGAATGGAGAATATTGTTTAATGGGTACAGAGTTTCTGTTTGAGATGATGAAAATATTTTGGAAATGGATAGTAGTGGTGATTGCAAAAAATGGTAGATATACTTAATGCCACCGAATTGTACATTTAAAAATGCTTAAAATTGGCCAGGTGCAGTGGCTCATGCCTGTAATCCCAGCACTTTGGGAAGCCGAGGTGGGCAGATTGCCTAAGGTCAGGAGTTCGAGACCAGCCTGGCTAACATGGTGAAACCCCTTCTCTACTAAAAAATACAAAAATTAGCCGGGCATGGTGATGCATGCCTGTAGTCCCAGCTACTTGGGAAGCTGAGGCAGGAGAATCACTTAAACCTGGGAAGTGGAGGTTGCAGTGAGCCAACATCACGCCACTGCACTCCAGCCTGGGTGACACAGCAAGACTCTGTCTCCCAGAAAAACATAAAAAATAAATAAAATGGTTAAGCTTATAAATTTGATGTATGCTTTACCACAATAAAAAAAAAAAAACAGAGAGCAAGAGCAAGATCTGGGATATTATAAATATCCTCAGTAAAATAAAACAATTAAAGACAGAGTTAAAAAAAAATAAGGAAATTATTATTATGTTTTTTTTTTTTTTTTTTTTTTTTTGAGACGGAATCTTGCTCTGTCACCAGGCTGGAGTGCAGTGGCATGATCTCGGCTGACTACAACCTCCTCCTCCCTGGTTCAAGTGATTCTCCTGCCTCAGCCTTCTGAGTAGCTGGGACTACAGGTGTGTGCCACCATGCCCAGCTAATTTTTGTATTTTTAGTAGAGACGGTGTTTCACCATGTTGGCCAGGATGGTCTGGATCTCTTGACCTCTTGATCCACCCGCCATGGCCTCCCAAAGTGCTGGGATTACAGGCGTGAGCCACCACGCCCAGCCTATTATTTATTTATTTACTTATTTATTTTTTGAGACAGAGTTTCGCTCTTGTTGCCCAGGCTGGAGTGCAATGGCGCGATCTCGGCTCACCACAGCCTCTGCCTCCCTGGTTCGAGCAATTCTCCTGCCTCAGCCTCCCAAGTAGCTGGGATTACAGGTATGCGCCACCACACCCGGCTAATTTTGTATTTTTAGTAGAGACGAGGTTTCTCCACGTTGGTCAGGCTGGTCTCAAACTCCCGACCTCTGGTGATCCACTCGCCTCAGCCTCCCAAAGTGCTAAGATTACAGGCAAGAGCCACTGCACCTGGCCAGAAATTATTTTTTAAAAGGAGAGAATCAGTCTACAAGGTCTAACTAATAGTTGAAAAGAAAGGGAAAATATCTAACTGTGTTAGGGTTCTCCAGAGGGACAGAACCAACAGGATATATGTACATATGAAAGGGAGTTTATTAAGGAGAATTCACATGATCACAGGGTGAAATCCCATGATAGGCTGTCTGCAAGCTGAGGAGCAAGGAAGCCAGTAGTGGCTCAGTCTGAGTCCCAAAGTTTCTAAAGTAGGGAAGCCAACATTGCAGGCTTCAGTCTGTGGCTAGAGGCCCAAGAGTCCCTGGCAAACCACTGGTGTAAGTCCAAGAGTCCAAAGGCTGAAGACGATGTTCAAGGTCAGGAAGCATCCAGCATGGAAGAAAGATAAAAGCTGAATACTCAGCAAGCCAGCTTCTTCCAACTTATTCTGCCAACTTATTCTAGACATGCTGGCAGCTGCTTGGATGGTGCCCACCCACACTGAGGGTGGGTCTTCCTCTCCCAGTCCACTGACTCAAATGTTAATCTGCTTTGGGCAACACCCTCAAAGACACACCCAGAAACAATACTTCACGTCCTTCAATCCAATCAAGTTGACACTTATATTAACTTTCACACTAACAGACGCAAGGAAGTCTCAAAATTCAAAGGGTCCACTAATAGTACAAACTATGAGACGTGCACTAGGCACATCACCTTGAAATTTCAAGATCTTGAGAATAGAGGAAGATTCTAAAAGCTTGTGGTAAAGTGGAAGTAAGGGGATAACAGGCCACATATACACAGGATCCAAAACAAAAATGATACTGGATTTCTCAATTATAATACTGGAAGCTAGAAGAAATTTTGAAGCATTACCCTCAAAACTCAATAAAAATGCTGCTCAACATTATGTAACTAACTAAACTATTGATTAAACATGAAGTTAGAGGGTCCAGGCACGATGGCTCACGCTTGTAATCCCAGTACTTTGGGAAGCCAACGCAGGGGGATTACTTCAGCCTAGGGGTTTGAGGCTACAGTGAGCTAAGATTGCACCGCTCCACTCCAACCTGGGCAACAGAGCAAGACTCTGTCTCTAAATATATATACAAACATAAAGCTAGAATACAGACATTTTCAGATCTGCTAAATCTTAAAATTTTACCTCTCATATACAATTTTGCAGAAATCTTAATCAAGGATACCATCTACAAAAAGTGACAATATAAATCAAAAAGAAGAAAATGAGTTTCAGAAAAGAGATCCCAAAACAATTGAGAGATGAAGAAAATTCTAAGAATAAATACAAAGGAGGCCAGGCACGGTGGCTCACGCCTGTAATCCCAGCACTTTGGGAGGCTGAGGCAGGCGGATCACGAGGTCAGGAGATCGAGACCATCCTGGCTAACACAGTGAAACCCCATCTCTACTAAAAACACAGAAAATTAGCCGGGCATGGTGGCGGGCGCCTGTAGTCCTAGCTACTCGGGAGGCTGAGGCAGGAGAATGGTGTGAACCCGGGAGGTGGAGGTTGCAGTGAGCCAAGATCGTGCCACTGTACTCCAGCCTGGGCGACAGAGTGAGACTCTGTCTCAAAAAAAAAAAAAAAAAAAAAAACCAACAACAAAGAAAAATCAGTAATAGAGGCTGGGCACGATGGCTTATGCCTGTGATCCCAGCACTTTGGAAGGCTGAGGGTGGATCACCTGAGGTCAGGAGTTCAAGAACAGCCTGGCCAACATGGCAAAACCCTGTCTCTACTACAAATACAAAAAAAAAATTAGCCTGGTGTGGTGGCAGGTGCCTGTAATCCCAGCTACTCAAGAGGCTGAGGTAGGAGAATTCCTAGAACCCTGGGAGCAGAGGTTGCAGTGAGCTGAGATCGCTCCACTACACTCCAGCCTGGGTGACAGAGTGAGACTCCAACTCAAAAAAAAAACAAAAAACAAAAACAATAATAGAGATGAAAATATGTCTTCAATGAGCTCATCAATTAGAGTCAATACAGGTAAGCAAAGAATCAATAAACTTGAAGATAGGTCAATAGAAATTATTCAAACTAAAATGCAAAGAGAAGAAAGGGATGAATGAAAAAACACAACAGAATATTCATAAGATGTGGAACAATATCAAATGGACTAACATTTGCATAATTAGAATTCCAGAAGGAGAAGAAAGAGAGAATAAGAATATTTCAGTAAATAATGGCCAAAAATTTTCCAAAGTTAGTGATAGACACTAAATCATAGATCCAAGATGCTCAGAAAACACCAACCAGGAGAAATACCAAAACCTGGTAACTTAGGCTATATCACATTCAAATAGCTGCAAACCAAAGACAAACAAAAATCTTGAAGCCAGCCAGAGAAAAAGACACATTACCTGTAGAGGTACAAGAATTAGAATTACAACAAATGTTTCATCAGAAACCATGCAAAAAAGAAGAAAATGGGGTAATATCTTTCAAATGCTGAAAGAAAATGTCAACTCAGAATTCTATTCTATACCCAGCAAAAGTATCCTTTAAAAATGAAGAAGAAATAAACATTTTCTCAAACAAATAAACACTGAGTGAATTTATTGCCAATAGAATTACTCTACAGGAAATATTTTAAAACAATTCCAGGGAGAGTAATTATGTAGGCCAGAAACTTGGACCCATACAAAGAAATGAAGAGTGTCAAATGAAATAAATGCAAGTAAAATATTTTATTTCCTCTGAAAGGTAACTTAGTATACAGGAAAATATTATTCTGCCATTGCATGAGGACAGCTATTTCAGGTAATGGGGAACACAGTAAAACCAGCAAGTTCTATGAGGATAAGTATATCATCATACCTCATTTGTTATAAAATGAATTCCTTGGTTGGAAGCAATATTCTTTGGGATATTATGATTTAGGCATTCTATAAATCCATGGATTGTGGTGGTTTTGGCAGAAACATTGCAGGCAGGGAATGTGAGTACATTTCCAAAGTAATAGTTGATTCCAATGAGAACAAAGTTTAGCCTTTGAATGACGTGATTTAATGTAATGAACCTACTACCAGGATTGGCTTGCCCTCCCTGAAATGGTGCTAAATCAGGGGTTCATTACTGGTGTCTGCTCTTGGTAGCTCAGGCACATTGCTGTGGTTTTGGTCAATGGAAATCCATGTTTCTGAGTCCATGAATATCCTCCATCCCTGCCCACATGACTACGTTGTGCAAAAGCCCACTGGGCAAAGAGAGGGATGCCTGGGGAAAGATACTGTCTGACATTTATAGACCTTATTATCTTATCATCTTTTCTACCTTATTATAAAGACCCTCTTTTGCTAAGGATGCTCTTTGGTGACATTCACTAGGGACAGATACCTCCTACTCACTGCTCATTTGGAGAAGTCTGTCTAATCATGTACCTCTATCCCAGACTGTCATGTCACCAATCTTCCAACTCTGTTCTTTTCGTGTCCCAGACCATCCAGCCAAGTGTCAGCAAATAACCACGAATCAATATATATCCATAGTTCTTGCCAATTCTTTACAGCAGGTACAGTGGACAACTAAATGTACCACTTGAAATTCTGCCACTGAGAGGATTTTCTTTCACCAATATTCTTCAGATTCATTCCAGATTAGACTATAGTACTGCATCCATCCCAATTTCAGGTGATGCTAACATATAATGCAGAACCAAGCCCATTTTTTTTTTCCTTAGCCATGGTAACTCATATGGTGTGAGTTCAGAGAGGGGGCAATGTAGCAGGAGTGAGGGCTAGAATAATACAACTTACTTCTTCCTATAGGAGTTTCTCCAAGCTGGTCTAGATTAATGATAGAGTGCTACTGGACACACTTAATTTTATGGTTTGGTAAGTTTATAACATTTAATTCATAATGGGCAGCTTAGATCACAGGGTAACTTGGTGGCCAATGGTCAAGTTATCAGTCTGTACTGAACAGAAGCTATTTCTCAAAGAGACAATAGTAATCTGCAGACAATGGAATAGCTTTGCTACAGAATCCCATAGGAGCACACCAAAAGTTCCAAACAGTGTCCATATCTACCAAAGATGGTGCAAGCATAATTACATCTGCTGGGTTAATATGGCCCACGTGGCAGAATAGATTGAAGAGCAACCTGATCTCATGCTGAGATTCCTCTTTCTCTGGGATCCAACCAAATCAGCAGACATTTGAGTTACCAGGTAAATGGGTCAGAATACTATGTGCAACTATAGTATATGTTGTCTGTAAAATCCACAGAGGCCCATTAGGCATTATGTCTCTTTCTTACTGTTAGGAGGGATCAGATGAAACTACCTGTGCTTAACTTTGGAAGGTTTATTAGTCAGGGTTCTCTTAGAGGGATAGAATTAATGGGAGATATATATATATATTTATATATTATATATAATTTTATATATATATAATTTTACCAAACCATAAAAGTAAGTGTGTGCAGTAGCACTCTATCATTAATCTAGACCAGCTTGAATAAACTCCTATAGGAAGAAGTAAGTTGTATTACTCTAGCCCTCACTCCTGCTACATTGCCCCCTCTCTGAACTCACACCATATGAGTTACCATGGCTAAGGAAGAAAAAAAAATTAATGGGATATTTATTTATTTATTTATTTATTTATTAAGTATTAACTTACACTATTGCAAAGGTACCACAACAGGCTGTCTGTAAACTGAGGAGCAAGGAGAGCTAGTCTGAATCCCAAAACTGAAGAACTTGGAGTCTGATATTCAAGGTCAGGGAGCATCCACCACGGGAGAAAAGCTGTAGGCTGGGAGGCTCAGCCAGTCTCTCCCTTTCAAGTTTTTCTGCCTGCTTTATATTCGCTGGCAGCTGATTAGATTGTGCCCACCAGATTAAGGGTAGATCTGCCTTCCCCAGCCCACCAACTCAAATGTTAATCTCTTTTTGCAACACTCTCACAGACACACCCAGGATTAATACTTTATATCCTTCAATCAAGTGGACACTCAGTATTTACCATCACAAGTCCACTCCTTGTCAACTTGAACGTATACACATCCCCTGAGATCATACATAATCTTCAAATAAAGACAATAATAAGGTCATAATTACGCCTAACATAATACAGCTATTCTTTGTACTACCAGAAACACACCAATCCCCAACCCAAATACTATTACATACAGTTAACCATGCTTAAATGCTGATATGAAGTCAATAAATCTTATGTCACATAATCACATGATAAAAAAGAAAGGAAATACAATAAAGATATTTTCTTGTACATGTGTATACAAGCACAAACATGTTTTTAACAAAAGAAAGAGGGAATACTTATAATAGTTACAGTCCTTGTTTCTGCAGCTGGTCACATGGTCGTAGCTGGTGTTGATGACTACCTTCTACTACCCATTCTGTATTCCCTTTGACTTCAGCAAGCACCTCAGCAGATAGTGGTTTTATTCCTGGTGGAGTGACCCATACCTTCATTCCTGAAGGGTCTGGGTCATTTGTAGTCCTGCCTGGATTGGGCTGTTGTAGTTTCCAATTGACCTTAATCACAGGGCATGGTAATACTAAGAGACGCCCTAATGGATCTCCTGTATTCCATGTGTACTCTTCCTTACCTCTATTCTGGAGTAGTAGACTGGTTTCATCTTGATGGTCTGGGTCAATTACCCCAGCCAACACTAACTCCCTTCTTATGCTGTTGACTTAAAGATAGGAGGAGCCTAAAGTGTCCAGGTAGCAATCTTAACTTCCAGTTTAATAGGATAATTTTTGTGTCTCCTGGTGGCAGCGTTCCTCCCTCTGGAACTAAGAACTCTAGACCAGCAGAGTATAATGTTGCGGGAACAGGAAGCAAAAATTTTGCTAGTGGATCCCTAGGGGTGATGGTGAGTGATCAATCCACTTCCACCTCCAACCCTTGATTCCTGGACTCATGAATCCTGGCCATGGGAGAAACAGTACCATACATTGGATGCTGATTCAGAGCATACACAGTCTTCTGGAGAACTTTGCCCTAGTCCTGCAAAATATTGTCACCTAGTTGGTGTTGTAATTGTGACTTCAAAAGGCCATTCCACCATTCTGTCAATCTAGCTCCTTCAGGATTATGGCGAACATGGTAAGACCAGTGAATTCCACGAGCATACGCCCACTGCCACACTTCTTTAGCCATAAAATGAGTGCCTTGGTCAGAGGCAATGCTGTGTGGAATACCATGACAATGGATAAGGCATTCTGTGAGTCCATGGATAGTAGTCTTGGCAGAAGCATTGTGCGCAGGATAGGCAAACCCACATCCGGAATAAGTGTCTATTCCAGGGAGGATAAACCTCTGCCCTTTCCATGATGGAAGAGGTCCAATGTAATCAACCTGCCACCAGGTAGCTGGCTGATCACCTCAAGGAATGGTGCCATATCGAGGGCTAAGTTTTGGTCTCTTGCTGCTGGCAAATTGGGCACTCAGCAGTGGCCATAGCAGTGGCCATAGGTCAGCCTTGGTGAGTGGAAGTCCATGGTGCTGAGCCCATGTGCAACCTCCATCCCTGCCACCATGGCCACTTCGTTCATGGGACCATTGGGCAATCACTGGAGTGGCTGGGGAAAGATGCTGAGTGGTGTCAACAGAACATCATATCCACCTGATTATTAAACTCCTCCTCCACTGAGGTCACCTGTTGGTGAGCACTCACATGGGATACAAATATCTTCACAGTTTTGGACCACTCAGACAGGTCCATCCACATACCTCTTCCCCAGATTTGTCACCAATTTTCCAATCATGCTTCTTCCACGTCCCTGGCCATCCAGCCAAACCACTGTCCACATCCCATGAATCAGTATATAATTGCACATTTGACCATTTCTCCTTCCAAGCAAAGTGTACAACCAGATACACTGCTTGAAATTTTGCTTACTGGGAAGATTTCCCTTCACAATTGTCCTTCGGGGATGTCCTAAAAAGGGGCTATAGTGCTGCAGCTGTCCACTTTTGGGTGGTGCCTCCATATCATGTAGAACAATCTGCAAACCAGGTCCCAGTCTTCTCTTCCTCTGTCAGCTGGTGATAGGGAACAACCCATGAGGCCATCAGGGCAGGCTGTGGGAGAGAAGGCAGGGTGGTAGGTGTGGAGACCATGGGCATTTGAGCCACTTCCTCATGTAACTTACTTGTCCCTTCAAGACCTGCTTGAGCCCAATCACGTATATACCACTTCCATTTGATGATGGAATGCTGCTGTGCATTACCCACTTTATGTCTAGATGGGTCAGCAAGCACCCAGTTCATGATAGGCAGCTCAGGTCGCATGGTGACTTGATGACCCATCATCAAACATTCAGTTTCCACCAAAGCCCAGTAACAGGCCAAGAGCTGTCTCTCAAAAGGGGAGTAGTTGGCCAGGCGCAGTGGCTCATGTCTGTAATCCCAGAACTTTGGGAGGCCGAGGAAGGTGGATTACAAGGTCAGGAGTTCGAGACTAGCCTAGCCAACATGGTGAAACCCTAAAAAAATACAAAAATTAGGCAGGCATGGTGGCATATGCCTGTAATCCCAGCTACTCGGGAGGCTGAGGAAGGAGAATTGCTTGTACCCGGGAGGTGCAGGTTGCAGTGAGCTGAGATCATGCCACTGCACTCCAGCCTGTGCAACAGAGCAAGACTCTATCTCAAAAACAAAAACAAAAACAAAAACAAAAAACAAAAAAAAGGTTGGTAGGGATTAGTTATCTGCAGAAGATGGCAGGGCTTTGCTCAAAAATCCTAGAGGCTTCTGCTGTGATTACCTATGGAAGCCTGCCAAAGGCTCCAAACAGCATCCCTATCTGCCACTGACACCTCAAGCACCATTGAATCTGCTGGATCATATGGCCCAAGTGACAGAGCAGCTTGCACAGCAGCCTGGACCTGTTTTAGAGCCTTCTCCTATTCTGAACCCCACTCAAAACTGGCAGTCTTTCGGGTCACTCGATAAATGTGCTGGAGTAACAAACCCAAATGAGGAATGTGTTGCCTCCAACATCCAAATAGTCCCACTAGGTATTATGCCTCTTTCTTGGTTGTAGGAAGGGCCAAATGCAGCAACTTCTCCTTCACCTTAGAAGGAATATCTCGACAGGCCCCACATCACTGGACCCCTAGAAATTTTACTGAGGTAGAAGGTCTCTGAATTTAGGCAGATTTATATCCCATCCTCTGGCATGCAAATGTCTCACCAATAAGTCCAGTGTGTTTGCTACTTCTTTCTCACTGGATCCAATCAGCATAATGTCATCAATGTAATGGACCAGTGTGATATCTTCTGGAGTCAAAAAGCAATCAAGTTCTCTCTGAATAAGATTATGACACAAAGCCAGCGAGTTCATACACCCTTGATGTAGGACAGTAAAGGTATATTGCTGGCCTTGCCAGCCGAAGGCAAATTGCTTCTGGTGGGCCTTATGGACAGGAATGGAGAAAAAGGCATTTGCCAAGTCAATGGCTGCACACTAGGTACCAGGAGATGTGTTAATTTACTCAAGCAATGAAACCACATCTGGTTTGGCAGCTGCAACTGGAGTCACCACTTGGTTAAGCTTACGATAATCCACTGTCATTCTCCAAGATTCATCTGTCTTCTCCACAGGCCAAATGAGATAATTGAATGGGGATGTGCTGGGAATCACCACCCCTGGGTCTTCAAGTCCTTGATGATGGCACTAATCTCAACAATTGCTCCAGGGATACCATATTGTTTTTGATTTACTATTTTTCTAGGTAGAGGTAGCTCTAATGGTTTCCATTTGGCCTTTCCCATCATCATAGCCCTCACCCTACCAGTCAGGGAGCCACTGTGGTGGTTCTGCCAGCTGCTAAGTATGCTTATGCAATTATGCATTCTGGCACTGGGGAAATGACACAGGATGTGTCGGGGGACCCACTGGACCCACTGTAAGTCAGATCTGAGTTAAAACTCCATTAATTACCTGACCTCCATAAGCCTCTACTTTAACTGGAGGACCGCAATGATGTTTTGGGTCCCCTGGAATCAACGTCAGCTCAGAGCCAGTGTCCAGTAGTTCCTAATGTCTGATCATTTCTCTTTTTCAATGCACAGTTACCTTGGTAAAAAGCCAGAGGTGTCCTTGGGGAAGGATGGGAGAAAGATTGACTGCATTAATTGTAAGTAATGTAGTGGGGTCCTTCCTCAAGGGGAACCGGACTTCCCTTCATTCAAGGCATTCTGGGTCTGTAAACTGGCTCAAGTCTGGAAATTGATTGAGGGCCCATGATTCTCTGTTTTTATAATTCAATTAGTCTTGTCCCTTCGACCTAGAAATTTTCTATTTGTATAATTTAAGTAGGAATGCAGTAGGCTTCCTATCAATTTCACTTCTAGGAACACTATAATTAATCAGCCAATGACAGAGCTCTACACGAGTCAGACTATTCTGATTGCCTCTTTGCCTCTGCTGTCCATAACAGAAGATATGCCCACCTTGCCTTTGATGGTTGAGTGCCGCCACTTGGCCCCTGCTACCTCGGGATCCAATTATTTCCATTGTATTTAACTTTTGTAGTTTAGTGACTGCAGTTCCCACCGTTAGATTTGACATACAGAGAAGAGCAATTACAGGTCCCTTCAAAGATACAGGTGCTGCCCTCACAAATCTATTTCGCAAGGCATTGGTTAAAGGTATATGGTCTGGACCCTCCCAGCTGGGATGAGTAGGTCTAACGTGGCTAATCCACTCCAGCATCCCAATCTCCCTAGGTCTTTGGATCCCTTCCTCTACATTAAACCAAGGAGGATCAGGCATTTCCAGCTCACTCACAGCGGGCCATCTTTTAAACCATATTTCAGCTAATCAAGCAAATAAACTATTAGAACCTTTTTTTAACTCCCCAAGCTGCAACATTAAGTGCAGAGTCCCTAATTAGTTGGCACAAATCAATAAATTCAGCCTGATCCATTTTTCACCATTATCCCATACACTTAATATCCATGCCCAGCCAGGCATGGCAGCTCATGCCTGTAATCCCAGCACTTTGGGAGGCCAAGGCGAGTGAATCACCTGAGGACAGAAGTTTGAGACCAGCCTGGCCAACATGGTGAAACCCCATCTCTACTAAAAATACAAAAATTAGCCAGGCATTGTGTGGCATGCGCCTGTAATCTCAGCTACTCAGGAGGCTGAGGCAGGGGAATCACTTGAACCCAGGAGCTGGAGGTTGCAGTGAGCCGAGATTGTGCCATTGCACTCCAGCCTGGGCAATGGAGTGAGACTCTGTCAAAAAAAAAAAAAAAAAAAAAATCCATTCCCATGCTTGTTCTCCAGTTGCTATTCATATAAATTAGAGAACTCAAACAGCTCTTTTCGCCTGTAGTACACCTCCTCATGGGTTACACTCTCAACCACCTCTAGGGGGCCGCCAGGACTTTAGTCTAGTTATAAGTCTAGAAGCAAACAGACGTGTTCGGGGTGACATCTGAGGAGAATCAACATTATCTTGCCTGGCAACTGTGTCAGGGGAGGCCATCACTCTTGCCTCAGACAGTGCAGGGTTTATTTCCTCAGAGAAAGGTGGAAAGGCTGATGGCAGCATGGGCTGGGGAGGGGAGGTTGCCACTACTCAGGATGGGGAAGCTGTTCCTTCTGGCAAAAAAGGTTCATCAGAGTTTACAAACTCAGCCCCCCAGCATCATCAGGGTCCTCCCACACGTCCCCATTCCAAGTTTCAGGGTCTCATTCTTTTCCAATCAATGCCCTCACTTTAACAGTAGACACCTGGTGAGGCTGTGCATGTGTATTTCATTGCAGGTCAGACACTGGCATGATAAGAGCTTGTGTCAGTTTTTCCACAATTTCAGCTCTTTCTCTGTGGGAGATAAGACTCTCACTCACGGCAATCTTAGCAGATTTGAGGCTCAGTATCTGCTTCTGAAGCTGGGAGACAGAATCCCTGAGTTTATCATTTTCTTTCATCACTTTGTCCACTGACCTTAGGAGCAACTGATCAGCTTCATTATGTTCATTGGTTCTCCACATATGGTCCAAGGTATGATGTACAGAGTCACCAAACTCCTCTCACGAGCAGTGAATCAGGAGTGTCAGATGCATTTATTTTGCATAACTCCCAAAACAGAACACATCAGGGACTATCAGTGTTCTCTATAATATTAGAGGTAGAGTTCTTAGCATTTTAAGTCTAATCATATTAAGCAGCCAACCCCAGAAAGCCCAAAACCAATGAAAGAATTCCATGCTTAATATTCTGTTCCTCTAGACCCCACTCCTGGTACCAAAATCTATATTAGTCAGGGTTCTCTAGAGGGACAGAACTAATAGGATATATATTGTATTAGTTTATATATAGCATATATTTTATGTATAGTATTTTATATATATAAAGTACATAGTATATATGTTATACTTTTTATACTATATGCTTTATATAGTATATAGTATATACTTTATATAGAGTATATATATATGTATATGTGTATATATATATATAAAGGGGAGTTTATTAAGTATTAACTACACAATCACAGGGTCCCACAATAGGCTGTCTGTAAGCTGAGGAACAAGGACAGCCCATCTGAGTCCCAAAACTGAAGAAGTTGGAGTCTGATGTTTGAGGGTAGGAAGCATCCAGCACAGGAGAAAGATGTAGGCTGGGAGGCTAGGCTAGTCTCTCCTTTTTAAGTTTTTCTGCCAGCTTTATGTTCACTGGCAGCTGATAGATTGTGCCCACCAGATGAAGGGTGGATCTGCCTTCCCCAGCCCACTGACTCAAATGTTAATCTCTTTCTGTAACACCCTCACAGACACAACCAGAATCAATACTTTGTATCCTTCAATCCAATTAAGTGGACACTCAGTATTAACCATCACAGAAGGGATCCTTTCAAGTCCATACCCTGCATCACTGGACTTTATAAGGGTCATCACTGATTCTTCAGCCAAGAGGAGATGAATTTACACAAACAGAACACAAAAAGGCTATTTCTACTGCCAAATTTGCTAGGCAAAATTGGGGGTTTGATGTATTTAGCTTCATTGGAATCTTCTCTATGTTCTGACCCCAGTTCTTTCACTCATTCCCAATCGATGCCCTGACATTAATATAAAAAACCATGTGGTGTTATAAATTCTATTTTCACTGTAACTTAGCCATCCACATGATTAGCCTTTGAGCTTGGTCAGAAATCTTGACACTTTGCAACTAAAAGAGCTGAGAGTTTATTTTAGGGAATTTGCAGAAGCCATCTGGTTTCTTACCTGGATCCAGAGCCAGGAATTTAAACCTCTGAACTTACATGTTTTTTTGCCCCAATTTCTACAGTACAACTAGAAGCAAGCAAACAACTTTGTTATTTTCACACTTCCCCAAAACCGATATATGACAATAGCTATTTCTTTTCTTTTTTTTTTTTTTTTTTTGAGATGACGTCTTGCTCCGTTGCCCAGGCTGGAGTGCAGTGGCACAATATTGGCTCACTGCAACCTCCGCCTCCCGGGTTCACGCCATTCTCCTGCCTCAGCCTCCCAAGTAGCTGGGACTACAGGCGCCTGCCACCACGCCTGGCTAATTTTTTATATTTTTAGTACAGACAGGGTTTCGCCGTGTTAGCCAGGATGGTCTCGATCTCCTGACTTCGTGATCTGCCCGACTCGGCCTCCCAAAGTGCTGGGATTACAGGCATGAGCCACCACACCAAGCTGACAATTGCTATTTCTGTAGGCACTTGATTACTGGAAACATGGGTTATAATTTTTTTTTTTTTTTTTTTTTGAGAAGGAGTCTCACTCTGTCGCCCAGGCTGGAGTGCAGTGGTACAATCTCGGCTCACTGCAAGCTCCGCCTCCCAGGTTCACGCCATTCTCCTGCCTCAGCCTCCCGAGTAGCTGGGACTACAGGCGCCCGCCACCATGCCCGGCTAATTTTTTTTGTATTTTTAGTAGAGATGGGGTTTCACTGTGGTCTCGATCTCCTGACCTCGTTATCTGCCCACCTCAGCCTCCCAAAGTGCTGGGATTACAGGTGTGAGCCACCGTGCCTGGCCTTATAATTTTTAATAATTATTTTAATTGATAAATTAAAATCGTATATATTTATCATATGTGATATATGTTGAACTATGCATACATCGTGGAATGACTAAATGATGCTAATTAACATATTCATTACCTCACATACTTAACATTTTTTGTGACGAGAACACTTAAAATCTCTCTTAGAAATTTTTGCGAATACAATACTTTGTTTTGTTTTTGTTTTGGAGACAGAGTCTCACTGTGTCGCCCAGGCTGGAGTGCAGTGGCAAGATCTCCGCTCACTGCAACCTCTGCTTCCTGGGTTCAAGCGATTCTCCTGCCTCAGCCTCCTGAGTGGCTGGGATTACAGGTATGCACTGCAATGCCCGACTAAGTTTTGTATTTTTAGTAGAGTCAGGGTTTCACCATGTTGGCCAGGCTGGTCTTTAACTCCTGGGCTCAAGTGATCCTCCTACCTCAGCCTCCCAAAGTGCTGAGATTACAGCTGTGAGCCACCCAGTGCCTGGCCACAATATAATACTTTGTTATTAACTATAGTCACCATGTTGTACAATAGAGTTTTGTTTTTTTTTTTTTGACACAGTCTTGCTCTATCGCCCAGGCTGGAGTGCAGTGGAGTCATCTCGCCTCACTACAAGCTCCACCTCCCAGGTTCAAGCCATTCTCCTGCCTTAGCCTCCCGAAAAGCTGGGACTACAGGCACCCACCACCACGCCCAGCTAATTTTTTGTATTTTTTTTTTAATAGAGATGGGATTTCACCGTATTAGCCAGGATGGTCTCGATCTCCTGACCTCGTGATCCGCCCGCCTCGGCCTCCCAAAGTGCTGGGATTACAGGCGTGAGCCACCGCTCCCGGCAGTAGAATTCTTTAATTTCCTCCTAAATGAAACCGTATATCCTTTGACCAACATCTTCCCTGGGCCCCCTTCCCCTGGGCCTTGGTAACTACCATTCTGCTTTCTGCTTCTATGAGTGCAGCTTTTTTATATTTCTATTGGTCTTTCTCTGCCTGGATTATTTCATTTAACATAATGTCCTCCACGTTCATCTATGTTATCAAAAATGACAAGATTTTTTTCTTTTTAAAAAATGAATAGTATTCCACTGGGTATATATACCACATTTTCTTTGTTTATTGTTTATTTTATTTTATTTTATTTTATTTTGAGACAAGAGTTCTCACTCTGTCACCCAGGCTGGAGTCCAGTGGTGCGATCACAGCTCACAGCAATAGCTTCAACCTCTTGGGCTCAAGCAATTCTACTGCCTCAGCCTCCCAAGCAGCTGAATCTACAAATGCATGCCACCATGCCCAGCTAACTTTTTTCCATTAGAGAACAGGGGTCTCACTATGTTGTCCAGTCTCTAACTCCTGGGCTTAAGCGATCCTCCCACCTTGGCTTCCCAAAGTGCTGGGATTATAGGCATGAGCCACCATACCCAGCCCCAGAGAACAAAATTTTAAAGCCCCATGATCACGTCCCTGTTCCCCTGGAACAAATTCCTATACAAAAAAAAAAAAAAAAAAAAAAAAAACAGTGTCAGCTAGGGTTTAGTAAGAGAAGTGGAGACCCTAATGAGTTTTAGAAATAAGAGGTTTGTTATAGGATTTAAGCCTTCTACACCTATACTAAGAGCTGAAGAAGCAACAATCCAGGTAGGCTCTTTGGAGAAACAGAGAATGAGGCACCAACTAATTAATCTGAAAAGTCAAGCACACACAATTACCTAAGTGGGACTGCAAAGGGAATGCTATTGCCTCTGTATAGTTCTCCTCTCTGTAGGTCCACAATTAAGTGTCTGTTGGTGGACCTGGGGCCATTGTTGGTCAGCAGATTTAGCAGATAAGAAGACATGCCGGAGGTGAAGTGAACAAGGGTGAGGGCAATCTGGAATTTATAATCAACTCTTTGCCTGTTTGTCACCATCTCTGAGTAGGATGACCTTCAGAGAGTAATGGCCAGTGCTCTATTTCTGCCTTCCAAAAATATTACATACTTTCTCTCCTTGCAATATAAGGAGAGGAAGTATGAAAAATTGATTCCAGATTAAGTCAGTTGAACACAGTTCAACCACCACAAGTACTTCAATCTCCTTTTGAGGCACCACTCTTCCTCATTCTTAGCCTGAGTCATTCTTACTGGCCTGATCTTACCACCCCAACTTCAGGCCTTAACATGTGAACGAGGCCTGTCTAACCACAGTCACATTGACTGGTTCAGCAATGGAAATATAATCCCTCTCAACTCTGAAATTCTTCCTAAATCCACTAGAGAAACAGTTTTCTCTCTACTGGCATTAATAAACTGACAAAATGTATGATTAATGTTGCTTCTGTCTGTGTTTACTTGCCTGGGAATAAAACCGACAGCAGGAAAAGCTGAAATATGGAGAATGATAGACACCTAATGTTGTCATGTGAGCAACTAGATTTAAATAAAGTCTTATCCATCCCTGGATTTTTCTATATTTTTTCTTTCTTTCTTTCTTTCTTTCTTTTTTTTTTTTTTTTTTTTTTTGAGACAGAGTCTCACTCTGTTGCCCAGGCTGGAGTGCAGTGGCACGATCTCGGCTCACTGCAAGCTCCGCCTGCCGGGTTCACACCATTCTCCTGCCTCAGCTTCCGGAGAAGCTGGGACTACAGGCGCCCGCCAGCAGGCCCGGCTAATTTTTTTGTATTTTTTTTTAGTAGAGTCGGGGTTTCACCGTGTTAGCCAGGGTGGTCTCGATCTCCTGACCTCGTGATCCACCCGCCTTGGCCTCCCAAAGTGCTGGGATTACAGGCGTGAGCCACCACGCCCGGCTCATCCCTGGATTTTTTCAACAGGTGACAAGAGTGCCTGAAATGTAATAGTCAATGCTTAATGAATGCTTGAATAAGTGAACCAATAAATCCCCCCCACTTTTTTGGGGTTAAATAAGTTTAAAATATATATGTATTACTTACACACAAAAGGTTAATATACTATGCGATTCATACTCCTGCTGAGAAAACTGCCCTACATGGACCATGTCCACATTCCAGCCCTCTACTCACACATGTAGCTATTAACCCAAAAGTGGAAATTTAATGCATTTGTATGACCAATGATTTTGTGCTAGATAAGACCTAGCACAAACAGATGAGGTAAGCCAAGGCAAGAATGTTTGCTGCTCTGGTTAAAATAACAAATACCTAAAAAGTGAAGTTATTCAACAGTGGGTGGTAAAGTGGAAAGATGCCATAAAATTACTAGAGGCCATGTGCAAGTTATGAAAGAGCAGCATGAGCCAGGCGTGGTGGCTCGCACCTGTAATCCCAGCATTTTGGGAGGCCAAGGCAGGCAGATCACAAGGTCAGGAGATTGAGACCATCCTGGCCAATATGGTGAAACCCCGTCTCTACTAAAAATACAAAAAGTAGCCAGGTGTGGTGGCGGGCACCTGTAATCCCAGCTACTTGGGAGGCTGAGGCAGAGAATTGCTTGAACCCAGGAGGAGGAGGTTGCAGTGAGCCGAGATCACACCACTGCACTCCAGCCTGGGCAACAGAGCAAGACTCCATCTCAAAAAAAAAAAAAAAAAAAAAAAAAAAGCCCCGGGGCAGTGGATCACGCTTGTAATCCCAGCACTTTGGGAGGCTGAGGCGGGCGGATCACGAGGTCAGGTGATTGAGACCATCCTGGCTAACACGGTGAAACCCTGTCTGTACTAAAAAGAGAGAAAATTAGCTGGGCGTGGTGGCGGGCGCCTGTAGTCCCAGCTACTCGGGAGGCTGAGGCAGGAGAATGGCATGAACCTGGGAGGCGGAGCTTGCAGTGAGCCGAGACCGCGCCACTGCACTGCAGCCTGGCGACAGGGCAAGACCCCATCTCAAAAAAAAAAAAAAAAAAAAAAGAAAGAAAGAAAGAAAAGAAAAGAAAGAAGGAAGGAAGACTAAGTGAGGGACTTGCTTACTGAATGACCTAAATCTTCTTGGCAGAACAAAGCTATAAGTAACTTAGGGGCTGAACTCAGGCAGCTTATTAATAATGTATTAAGTTTCAGGAAAAAGCATATTATTAAAGGCCAAGCTAAACATGACAATAATTTTTGTTTTGTTTTGTTTTGTTTTGTTTTTTGAGATGGAGTCTTGCTCTGTCGCCCAGGCTGGAGTGCAGTGGCGCGATCTCGACTCACTGCAAGCTCCGCCTCCCGGATTCACGCCATTCTCCTACCTCAGCCTCCGGAGTAGCTGGGACTACAGGCGCCTGCTACCACGCCCGGCTAATTTTTTTGTATTTTTAATAGAGACGGGGTTTCACCGCATTAGCCAGGATGGTCTCGATCTCCTGAACTCGTGATCCGCCCGCCTTGGCCTCCCAAGGTGCTGGGATTACAGACGTGAGCCACCGCGCCCGGCCAATAATATTTTTAAATCGTTTCTAAAATTGTATTTATTATTTCAAAAGTATTTAAAATTTTGCATGTGTATATATATACACGTGTGCATATGTATATATATACATATATACATGTGCATATATATACACATATACATATATACAGTGAGAATAATGAGATTTTATATGCTGGGTTTTAGCATATTGCGATATTGCAATTTGAAGTTTAGGTTATTTGGTTTGTGATTTTAGTAGCTGTCATAGCTAAAGACAAGACTTTACAAAGATATGCTAATCAAAATAGAAGCAGCACATTATTGGCTGTATTTAGTAACTCATAATATTTATTTTAACTTATCATCTGCCAAATTTGGCTAACATATTTCTGTTTCTTCCAGGTGTCTCCCAGGTCTCAATCAGGTGTTAATACAAACTAATTAGAAATTATTACATTTTATACAAAAATTAGCCAGGCGTGGTGGCATAATAATATAATACAAACTAATTAGAAATTATTACATTTTATACAAAAATTAGCCAGGCGTGGTGGTGTAATAATATAAAAATTGTTACATTTTAATATTTTTAGCAAATGTATTTATAATAAGACCCATTGGAATTCTTTTTATTTTTATTTTTTTTTGAGAAAGAGTCTCGTTCTGTCGCCAGGATGGAGTGTAGTGGCACCATCTCGTCTTACTGCAACCTCTGCCTCCCGGGTTCCAGCGATTCTCCTGCCTCAGCCTCCCGAGTAGCTGGGAATATAGGCGTGTGCCACCACACCCAGCTACTTTTTGTATTTTTAGTAGAGACCGGATTTCACCATGTTGGCCAGAATGGTCTCAATCTCTTGCCCTCGTGATCTGCCTGCCTCAGCCTCCCAACGTGCTGGGATTACAGGCGTGAACCACCGCGCCAGGCCCTCTTTTTTTTTTTTTATTGAGGCAAAGTGTCTGTTGCCCAGGTTAGAGTGCAGGGCGCAATTATAGTTCACTGCAGCCTTGAACTCCTGGGCTCCAGGCATCCTCCCGCCTCTGCCTCCTGAGTAGCTGGGACAACAGGCACAGGCACAGGCCACCTAGCCCAACTAATGTTTTAGGAATTTTTTTTTTTTTTTTTTTTTTTTGGTATTAGTGAGATCTCACAATATTACCCAGGTTGGTCTTGAACCCCTGGGCTCAAGCAATCTTCCCACCTTGGCTTCCCAAAGTACTGAGATTATGGGCATGAGCCACTGTGCCTGTCCTGAAATTATTTTTTTGAAAGACTTTAAAATAAGCTAAAGAATTATATTTGCAACTTTTAAAAATACAAATATGAGCATTTAAAAAATTATAGCCATTGTTTTTAGCAACAAAATCATCCAAAACTGAATGATCCAAAATAATAATCATCCAGTTTTGGATGATTTTGTTGCTAAAAACAACAGCTGTAATCTTTAAAATGCAATAATGGTCATATATTCATTTTCAACATGTTCTCTCCACAGGACATTTCTTTCAAAATACTGCTATATTCTTACATATTTTTAAAATCTTACCTAAATTTTCAAGGACAGATTAAACATATTTCTTTTTCAAAAAGATAACCAAGAAGCATGCTGCTAACAGCCACTTATGAAAAAAGTCAGCAAATATAAAAGTCTTGTCATTTTGTAAAAGAAAAATTAGTAATTTATCTCAAAGGCAAATAGGTCTTTTAACTATTTGCTACAAATAACAAGAAATCCTCCAGGTATTACAAGATTTTCACAGTTATTCCCCACCTAATTGCAACATTTTTAAAAAGTCAAGTTGTATAAAATGAAATATAATAAGGATATCCTGTCACTCTAAATTCATCTCTGGTTTCCATTTCTTTCCTTTGTGAAAGGAGCAGTAAATTAAAAAGATCACAACTGGAGATACAAATTTGATAGTTTATAGCATAGATGGTATTTGAAACTCAAATTATCCCTTAAGATACAGGGCATAATAAAAGTAGAAGTCTTAGTGTAGACCTTGGAAAATACCAACACTTATGAGTGAGTAGGGAAAAAAAAGAGTAGTAAATTGAATTTTATTTGCTAACATTTACTTAGTTTTTACTTTTTGCTAGACGCTTTAAGAGAATTGTCTCATTTAATCTTTGCAACAACCCTATGAGGAAGAAAATATTACTACTACTGCCCACATTTGACATCTTGCCCAGGCCATACTGCTATTTAATGGAAGAGCTAAAATAAGAAAATCAGACAGTCTGGCTCCAGAATACTATATCATTAAAATTAAATAAGTACATTGGAAAATCTACCATATAGTAATATGGAAGACAAACTTGAGAAGACATCCAAGAAGAAAAGAGAAATGGGATGAAAATAATAAGAGAGAAAATGACAGAAAGTAGAAAATACAGTTACCATCTTTAAATGATAGATGTTTCTGAAGAAGAAATTAGGAAACAGTTAAAAAACAGCTACAAGTTACTTTTCAGACTACCAGTCCAAAAGTCTCACTGAATTTCAAATGATATTAATTTAAAAAGAGGCCTATATTTTAAAGACATTTTGGAAGAATGTTTAAATTAAATAGGCAAGATAAAGAAAAAGCCCATGAGTGTTAGCTAAAGATGGGGTTAAAAGAGTGCATATACTATGGCTGGGTATTTGGTGGTTGGGTGAGAGGTGGATATACGATATGCTATATTTGAAGAAGCAAAACTGACCCTGACATCAACTTCTACTCCGCTACATTAAATAACAATCAATGGCATAATATCATAAGAGTTTTGAAGGGAAATGATAGGATATTAGAATTTTTGTATAAATACTCTTGCATGTAGAAAAGAAACAGAAATATATTCTTAGATATTCAAAGGCTCAGAAAATACACGACCCATCTATCCTTTTAGAAAAGCTACTGATAAATAGCTGTAATTAAATAGCTGTAATCCCAGCACTTTGGGAGGCCGAGGTGGGCGGATCACGAGGTCAGGAGATCGAGACCATCCTGGCTAACACGGTGAAACCCCGTCTCTACTAAAAATGGAAAAAAATAGCTAGCGTGGTGGCGGGCGCCTGTAGTCCCAGTTACTCGGGAGGCTGAGGTAGGAGAATGGCGTGAACCCGGGAGGTGGAGCTTGCAGTGAGCCAAGATCGCGCCACTGCACTCCGGCCTGGGCGACAGAGCGAGATTCCGTCTCAAAAAAAAAAAAAGAAAAGAAAAGAAAAGAAAAGCTACTGATATAGATCTATTTACCTAAAAGATGCATCAAAATTAATACTTCAAAAATTAGAAAGTTTGAGTATTAGAAAAAAAAAGACTTGTATAAAGGAACTATCGATAATAATAATAATAAATACTTTTTTTAAAAAAGTGTTGGCCAAGCGCAGTGGCTCCCAGCACTTAGGGAGGCCAAGGCGGACCGACCACTTGAGTCCAGGAGTTGGAGACCAGTCTGACCAACATCACGAAACCCCATCTCTACTGAAAATACAAAAATAGCCAGATGTGGTGGCGCACACCTGTAGCCTGAGCTACTCAGAGGCTGAGGCATGAGAATCGCTTGAACCCGGGAGATGGAGGTTGCAGTGAGCTGAGGTCGTGCCGCTGCACTCCAGCCTGGGTGACAGAGCGAGACTCGGTCTCAAAAATAAATAAATAAATAAACAAAATGTGAAGCTCAGCCAGGTGCAGTGGCTCATGCTTGTAGTCTCAGCTAGTCAGGAGGCTGCAACAAGATCACTTGAGTCCAGAAGTTTGAGTCCAGTCTGAGCAACATAGCAAGACCTTGTCTCTAAAATAACAATAATTATAAATTAAAAATAACTATTATTAGGCACAGCATACAATTTTTTTTAATTTGAAATGGCGTTTTGCTCTTTTTGCCCAGGCTGGAGTGCAATGACACCGTCTCAGCTCACTGCAACCTCCGCCTCCCGAGTTCAAGCGATTCTCCTGCCTCAGCTTCCCTAGTAGCTGGGATTACAGTCACCCGCCACCATGCCAAGCTAATTTTTTGTATTTTTAGTAAAGACAGGGTTTCGCCTTGTTGGCCAGGCCAGGCTGGTCTGGAACTCCTGACCTCAGGCGATCTGCCTGCCTCTGCCTCCCAAAGTGCTGGGATTACAGGCGTGAGCCAGCACGCCCTGCTGAGAAAACAATTTTAAAAATTAAAAAAAAAAGAAAGAAAAGAGAACAGAGGAAACTAGAATTGAAAGATAAAATAATTGAAATTGAGAACTTATCATATAGGTTTAACAGCAAACTAAGCATAGTATAAAGCATCCATGAAATTGCAGAAGAATTGGTCAGGCATGGTGGCTCAAGCCTGTAATCCCAACACTTTGGGAGGCCAAAGTAGGCGGATCACCTGAAGTCAGAAGTTTGAGATCAGCCTGACCAACATGGTGAAACCCTGTCTCTACTAAAAATACAAAATTAGCCAGGAGTGGTGGCACATGCCTGTGATCCCAGCTACTTGGGAAGCTAAGGCAGGAGAATCACTTGAAACTGGGAGGCAGAGGTTGCAGGGAGCCAAGATCATGCCATTGCACTCCAGCCTGGGCAACAAGAGTGAAACTCTGTCTCAAAAAAGAAAGAAAAAAAATTGTAGAAGAGTCAATACAGATTGAGTATTCCTAATGAAATAATCTGAAATCCCAAATGCTTCAAAATTTAAAACTTTTTGAGTGCCTGGTATATTAACCTGGGCCCTTTCCTGGAAAGTTCTAAATTCTAATCCTTTTCTCTTTAGCACCATGTATTAGTCCATTTTCACACTGCTATAAAGATACTACTTGAGACTGGGTAATTTATAAAACAAAGAGGTTTAATTGACTCACAATTCTTCATGACTAGGGAGGCCTCAGAAAACTTACAGTCATGGCAGAAGGCAAAGGGGAAGCAAGGCACATCTTATACAGCAGCAGGAGAGACAGCATGCAGGGGAAATTGCCACTGTTATAATAAAACCATCAGATCTGGTGAGAACTTCCCCACTATCATGAGAATAGCATGGGGGAAACCACTCTCATGATCCAGTTATCTCCCACCAGGCCCCTCCCTCAGCAGGTGGGAATTACAATTTGAGATGAGATTTGGGTGGGGACACAGAACCAAACCATACCACACCATGAGACTAAAAAACAAAAACACTGCACTACTAGCCAGGCGTGGTGGCGGGCACCTGTAATCCCAGCTACTCAGGAGGCTGAGGCAGGAGAATCACTTGAACCCATGAGGCGGAGGTTGCAGTGAGCCAAGATTGCACCACTGCACTCCAGCCAGGGTGACAAGAGCGAAACTCTGTCTCAAAAAAAGTAAAAAAAAAAACAAAAAAAACAAAAAAAACAAAACAAAAAAAAACGTAATATTTGGAAGCATTTTATTTTTTTAGCTTCTCACCCTGCACAGCTTAAGAACTCCACTGTTTAAAATTTTAGCAAACGTCTTTAAGAAAAAACTGTTTGCATGTCAACTTCCATTCTCCATTCTTATCTTACTAGCATCTTAGCTCCTCTAGCCTCCAATTTTGTTTCTCCAGCAAAAAAGCTGCGACAAAACTCTGTTAGTTTCTCCGTTTTCCAGCAGTAGCTCTCTGGGTAAATCCTGAAATATCCATCTCTCACTTTGTATCCAGAAATGGAAAATTCACTCCCGGCCCCCAGCAAAAGCATCTATGGAGATCTATAGCAAAATACTACTGGACTTTAACCTAAGAACAATAGAAGGCTATTTATTTATTTATTTATTTATTTTTTTTTTTTTTTGAGACGGAGTCTGGCACTGTCGCCCAGGCTGGAGTGCAGTGTGGCGCAATCTTGGCTCACTGCAAGCTCTGCCTCCCTGGTTCACGCCATTCTTCTGCTTCAGCCTCCCAAGTAGCTGGGACTACAGGCGCCTGCCACCACACCCACTTAATTTTTTGTATTTTTAGTAGAGACGGGGTTTCACTGTGTTAGCCAGGATGGTCTCGATTTCCTGACCCTGTGATCCGCCCGCCTCGGCCTCCCAAAGTGCTGGGATTACAGGTGTGAGTCACCGCACCCAGCCAATAGAAGGCTATTTAAAGCAGAAGAGTGACAAGATCAGATATGCATTTTAATACTCATATTACTGGCTGGGTTTGGTGGCTCATGCCTGTAATCCCAGCACTTTGGGAGGCTGAGGTAGGAGAATCACCTGAGGCCAGGAGTTCAAGACCAGCCTGGGCAACATTGTGAGACCTGTTTATACTAAAAGTAAAAATTTAGCTAGGCATGTTGGTGTATGCCTGTAATCCCAGCTACTTGGAAGGCTGAAGAAGGAGGATCCTTTGAGCCCAAGAGTTCAAGGCTACAGTGAGCTATGATTGTGCCACTGCACTTCTGTTCAGCCTGTGTGACAAAGCGAGACCCTCTCTCTCTAAAAAAAAAAAAAAAAAAAAAAAAAAAATTCATATTACTACATTACAACCCCTAATGAAATTATCAATTCAGAGACTAGTCATTGATGACTGCTAAATCCATTAACCCAGCAGTTCTGAAAAAGAAAACCAAAAATTCTGCTGTACATTTGTCTGAGAACAAAAAAACATGACAAATAATGTGTATTACTGGTTTTTGTTTTCTGTTTTGTGACCAGGTCTCTGTCCCCTAGGCTGGGGTGCAGTGGCACAACCATAGCCCACTGCTCCAGCATCGACCTTGCAAACTCAAGCAATCCTTCTGCTTCAGCCTCCCAAGTGGCTGGGACAACAGGCACATGCCACCATAACCAGCTATTTTTTGTTTGTTTGTTTGTTTGTGTTTGTTTGTAGAGACAGGTTCCCACTTTGTTATCCAGGCTGGTCTTGAACTCCTGGGCTCAAGTTATACTCTCATTTTGGCCTCCTGAAGTGCTGGCATTACAAGTATGAGCCACCACGTCCAGCCTTGTATTTTTGTTTCCAAATAATTTTAGCCTTGCATACTTCCTGGAAGAATTTCAGAGATTCCTCAGGAGTCACAGACTACAGTTTGAAAACTATGTCATTAGCTAAAAGATTTTTGGAAAATTTGGTGATTAATGGATTAGGCTAACAACACCTGAACTCAAAGCCAATCTTATCAAAACAAAAAGAAAGATATTTGACTCATGATATGATACAATATGAAATGGATGGGCCGGGCGCCGTGGCTCACGCCTGTAATCCCAGCACTTTGGGAGGCCCAGGTGGGCGGATCACGAGGTCAGGAGATCGAGATCATCCTGGCTAACACGGTGAAACTCCGTCTCTACTAAAAATACAAAAAATTAGCCGGGCGTGGTTGCAGGCGCCTGTAGTCCCAGCTACTCGGGAGGCTGAGCACAGAGAATGGCCTGAACCTGGGAGGCGGAGCTTGCAGTGAGTGGAGATCGTGCCACTGCACTCCAGCCTGGGTGACAGAGCGAGCCTCCATCTCAAAAAAAAAAAAAAAAAAAAAAAAAAAGAAATGTATGACATCATCTCTGCAACATTCTTGACAGCCACACAAATTGAACCTCAATATTTAAAAATGTTTAGATTAAACAAGTTTAAGGGAAATACAGGGATAAAATAACAGTTATAATTAGCAAAATCCATAGTATGAGAAACTCTACATGACAAATAAACTACCTTTTTCTGTTCTTTCTTTTTTTAGAGACAGTCTTGTTCTGTCACCCACGCTGGAGTGCAGTGATGTGATTATAGTTCACTGCCATCTAGAACTCCTGAGCTCAAGCGACCTGACTGCCTTAGCCTCCTCAGTAGTTAAGACGATAGGGAGGTACCATCATGCCCAGCTCATCTATTTTTATTTTTTGTAGCGATAGGGTTTCACTATGTTGCCAGGGCTGAAACTCCTGGCCTCAAGCAGTCCTCCCACCTTGCCTCTGAAAGTGCAGGGACTACAGGCATGAGCCACTGCACCAGCCAAATTACCTTTCCAAACAAATAAATAACAAAGGGGCCGGTCGCAGTGGCTCACACCTGTAATCCCAGCACTTTGGGAGGATGAGGCAAGCGGATCACCTGAGGTCAAGAGTTGAAGACCAACCTGGTCAACATGGCAAAACCCCGTCTCTACTAAAAATACAAAAATTAGCTGGGCCCAGTGGCAGTCGCCTATAGTCCCAGCTACTTGGGAAACTGAGGCAGGAGAATCGCTTGAACCTGGGAGGCAGAGGTTGCAGTGAGCCAAGATCGTGCCACTGCACTCCAGCCTGGGTGACAGAGTGAAACCCCGTCTCAAAAATAAATACATACATACATATATACATACATACATACATACCAAAGGGAAGAAAAGGATGGCAGGGATAATATATGGGAATGCAATAAAAACCTATGTTCAGCCGGGCGCAGTGGCTCACGCCTGTAATCCCAGCACTTTGGGAGGCCCAGGTAGGAGGATCACCTGAGGTCAGGAGTTCCAGACCAGCCTGGCCTGGCCAACATGGCGAAACCCTGCCTCTACTGAAAATACAAAAATTAGCCGGAAATGGTGGCTGGCACCTGTAATCTCAGCTACTCGGGAGGCTGAGGCAGGAGAATTGCTTGAATCCAGGAGGTGGAGGTTGCAGTGAGCCAAGATCACGCCGTTGCACTCCAGCCTGGGCGACAAGAGCGAGACTCAACAACAACAACAACAACAGCAAAATAAATAAGTTTATTGCAGCACTATTCACAATCGCTAAGATATGGAATCAACCTAAGTGTCCATCAACAGATGAATGGATAAAGAAAATGTGCTGTATACTTACACAATTAAATACTATTTACTGATAAAATTAAAAAGATTGATTCTGACATTCATGGCAATGTGGATGAGCTTGGAGGACATTGTTTTAAGTGAAACAAGCTAGGCACAGAAACATAAATACTGCATGTTCTCACTCATGTGTGGAAGCTAACAGAGTTGATCTCATAGGAGCAGAGAGTAGAATAGTGGCTACTAGAGCCTGGAAAGGGTAGTGAGGAGGGAGAAAAGCCAGGGGTTGGTTAACAAATACAAAAGCACAGCTAGAGAGAAGGAATAAGTTCATAAATAAACATTTTAAAGTGCATTTCTATAATCCCAGTACTTTGGGAGGCCAAGGCAGGAGCATCACTTGAGCCCAGGAGTTTGAGACCAGCCTGGGCAACATAGTGAGACTTTGTCTCTACAGAAAATAAACCAAATTAGCCAGGCATGATGGCACAGGCGTGTTTCAGCTATTTGGGAGGCTGAGGTGGATTGCTGGAGCCTGGGAGTTCGAGTGAGCCACTGCACTCCAGCCTGGGTAACAGAGTGAGACCCTGCCTCCAAATAAATAAATAAATTTCACTTATAAAATAACTCTGCAGTTGAATGGCAACTTTAGTGAATGGGAAATAGGACGGAGTATAGCATGAAAGGGAAAAGTCATTCATTTGATAAACATTTGTTCAGTAACTACTAAGTACAAAGCACTCTTTTGAAAACTTGAGATCCGATGCTAAATAGTCCTATTTCCTTACCTGGAAGAACTTATAGTCTAGCAAAAAGTAATATTATGTTCAAACTTCAGTACTCAACTTTGAAATGAAGTGGGTTTCTTGTTTGTTTGTTTGTTTTCTGAGACATCTGGTTCTGTCACCCAGGCTGGAGTGCAGTGGCGTGATCTCGGCTCACTGCAAGCTCCGCCTCCCGGGTTCACTCCATTCTCCTGCCTCAGCCTCCTGAGTAGCTGGAACTACAGGCGCCCGCCACCACGCCTGGCTAATTTCTAGTATTTTTAGTAGAGACGGGGTTTCACCGTGTTAACCAGGATGGTCTCAATCTCCTGACCTCGTGAGCCACCGCACCCGGCAAAATGAAATGTTTTAGAATAAGATGATGTTGGCCAGGCCCTGTGGCTCACAGGTGTAATCCCAGAACTTTGGGAGGCCGAGGCGGGCGGATCACGAGGTCAGGAGATCAAGACCATCCTGGCTAACATGGTGAAACCCCGTCTCTACCAAAAATACAAAAAATTAGCCGGGCGTGGTGGTGGGAGCCTGTAGTCCCAGCTACTCCGGAGGCTGAGGCAGGGGAATGGTGTGAATTTGGGAGGCGGAGCTTGCAGTGAGCCGAGATCACGCCACTGCACTCCAGCCTGGGCAACAGAGCGAGACTCCGTCTCAAAAAAAAAAAGAATATACACACACACACACATACATATATATTTCTTTTTCTTTTTCTTTTTTTGAGACAGAGTCTTGGTCTGTCGCCTAGGCTTGAGTGCAGTGGCAGGATCTTGGCTCACTGCAACCTCCACTTCCCGGGTTCAAGCGATTCTCCTGCCTCAGCCTCCTGAGTAGCTGGAATTACAGGCATGCACCACCAAGCCTGGCTAATTTTTGTATTTTCAGTAGAGACGGGGTTTCACCATGTTGGCCAGGCTGGTCTCAAACTCCTGACCTCAAGTGATCTGCCTGCCTCGGCCTCTCAAAGTGCTCGGATTACAGACATGAGCCACCATGCCTGGCCAAGAAAATAGACTTTTTAAACATATTTAGTTATTTTTTATTTTTCTGGCACCTAACCAAATAGTTAACTGAAGAATGGGAGTGTTAGCAAAAGAGGCCTTCAATCATTATCCCTTAAAGTCATTATCCAAAGAAAAGGAAGGTAAAATGAAATAAAGAAAAGTTGCTAGCTGGTATGAAACCATTAATATTAGGACAACCTCCAGGCTTTGAGCTTAAAATAAAGATTATGTATCATATTTTATCACAGTTCAGCTGTATCAAATATAAAGAAAGTTTTGTATATATGGGTATTCATTTTCTTTCTTTCTTTTTTTTTTTCTGAGATGGAGTCTAGCTCTGTCACCCAGGCTGGAGTGCAGTGGCGTGATCTCGGCTCACTGCAGCCTCCGCCTCCGGGGTTCAAGCGATTTTCCTGCCTTAGCCTCCCGAGTAGCGGAGACTACAGACGTGCGCCACCACGCCTCGGCCTCCCAAAGTGCTGGGAGCCACTGCTCTCGGCCATTTTATTTACTAAACTTCACCTATATCAAATATATGTCAATGTGTGTAAAAAAAAAATGTCTATCGTCAGATACTAGAGAGAAGTGAAATGCTAGATTACAGCTGATGCATAGTTTGCACCCTAACTTAGTGGAATGCGGCCAGCCACAGGGGAAGCGTAGAGTGCAAGATGTCTGTACATCGTACATTACAAGTTCTTCTGTTTAGCTTTGTCTGGCCACGACTCTGTCTTAAAACTGCTTAATGTGAATTTTCCATAGGCTTTGTGCAAACACACAAACACACACAATGATATAAGCCAAACTCTCCGTCCTCACAACATTTTGTGCAAAGTCTGCAACAGCTTCTCTAGGTGGGAATTCTGGTAACAATGTAGTTCTTTCCTTGTCTCTATGATGTAAACTGTGAAGACCTTTCCTTTTAGCTTCTTCCTTCATACTACCTTCTTATGTTTTTGGTTTTGTTTTTTACTATATTTTCTGTAATATTTATTAGAAACTCAACATATCTTTTAAACTGTGCTATTATTAGCATTTTTGATACTGCTTTTGTTAAAATATTGCATAAGGTTTGAATAGTTTTAGTGCACAATTTTGCAAGATTAAACATTTTTCAAGAATGTGTATATCTAGTTACAGCAGTCATCCAACTATTTACAGTATTAGTGAGGCAGTAAGGAAAAATCCAGAGCTTCCTGCACCACTCTACATATCTTTGAAGAGTTCCACGAATCCAGTTCTATCTGCACTCAAATGAATACCTTTCCCCCACATGCAAATCATCTTGTTAATGTCAATTAGGACTGAAATATAATATCACTACCATATGCAACTAAGAAATGCCCTAATGAGTAGGACCTGCAATCTACTGATGGTCAGAAATGCAAATTTCTAAGCAGCGATAAGGAGGTTCCTGAACAAAAGTTAGTTATCTCTTACTATTATGATATAATCACACCTGAAAGGAAGAGAAATTTTAGCAAGAATTGCTCATGTGTTGAACTAGAGTGAATCTGGAGAACAAAAATTCAGTGGGCTCCTAATATTATTTCATAAAAAGATGCTGCTGTGGTTTGACTGTGCCCCCTCCAAAATTCAGGTGTTGCCAATGCGACCTTATTAAGAGGTGAGGGCTTTAAGGGGGGATAAGGTCATTAGGGTTCTGCTCTCATTAAGGGGATTAAGGATGTTATAAAAAAGGCTTCATGCAGCTTTTAGTTCTCTTGCCCTTCCTTCTACTTTGTACCATAGAAGGACACAGCATCCCTCCCTTTCGGAGCCTGTAAGCCCTCACCAGACAACTGAACCTGCCAGTGCCTTGATCTTAGACTTCCTGGCCTCCAGAATTGAGAAATTTCTTTTCTTTATAAATTGCCCAGTCTCTGCTATTCTGTTGCAGCAAATGAAACTGTCCCTAAGACAATGGGATTCTCTTTAACTTGTCCTCTTAATATAGAATATGACATATTCATTTAGCTTGTTCTTTAGCTTTCCTGCCATGTGAGGACACAGTTTCAGGTTTATTGTTGCTGTGTTTTTTGTTTGTTTTTTGAGACAGGGTCTCAGGCTGTAGTATAGGAGTGTAATCATAGCTCACTGCAGCCTCGACCTCCTGGGCTCAAGTGATCCTTCTGCCTCTGTCTCCTTAAGAGCTGGGACAACAGGCATGTGCCACCAGGTGCAGCTAATTTTTAAATTGTTTGTAGAGGCGTGTCCGGAATTAGTGGGTTCTTGGTCTCACTGACTTCAAGAATGAAGCCGCGGACCCTCGCATTGAGTGTTACAGTTCTTAAAGGTGGCGTGTCCGGAGTTTCTTCCTTCTGGTGGGTTCGTGGTCTCGCTGGCTCAGAAGTGAAGCTGCAGACCTTCGCGGTGAGTGTTACAGCTCTTAAGGCAGCGCGTCTGGATTTGTTCGTTCCTCCCGGTGGGCTCGTGGGCTTGCTGGCTTCAGGAGTGAAGCTGCAGACCTTAGCGGTGAGTGTTACAGCTCTTAAGGCAGCACGTCTGGATTTGTTCGTTCCTCCCGGTGGGTTCGTGGTCTCGCTGGCTTCAGGAGTGAAGCTGCAGACCTTTGCGGTGAGTGTTACAGCTCATAAAAGCAGTGTGGACCCAAAGAGTGAGCAGTAGCAAGATTTATTGCAAAGAGCAAAAGAACAAACCTTCCACAGTGTGAAAGTGTACCCCCAGCAGGTTACCATTGCTGGTTGGGGCAGCCTGCTTTTATTCTCTTATCTGGCCCCACCCAAATCCTGCTGATTGGTAGAGTGAATGGTCTGTTTTGACAGGCCGCTGATTGGTGCCTTTACAATCCCTGGGCTAGACACAAAGTTTCTCCACATCCCCACCAGATTAGCTAGATACAGAGTGTGCACACAAAGGTTCTCCAAGGCCCCACCAGAGTAGCTAGATGCAGACTGTGGACTGGTGCATTCACAAACCCTGAGCTAGACACAGGGTGCTGATTGGTGTGTTTACAAACCTTGAGCTAGATACAGAGTGCCAATTGGTGTATTTACAATCCCTGAGCTAGACATAAAGTTTCTCCAAGGCCCCACCAGAGTAGCTAGATACAGAGTGTTGGTTGGTGCATTCATAAACCCTGAGCTAGACACAGGGTGCTGATTGGTGTACTTACAATCCCTGAGCTAGACATAAAGGTTCTCCACGTCCCCAACAGACTCAGGAGCCCAGCTGGCTTCACCCAGTGGATCCCGCAATGGGGCTGCAGGTGGAGCTGCCTTCCAGTCCCCTGCCGTGCACCCACACTCCTCAGCCCTTGGGTGGTCGATGGGACTGGGCGCCCTGGAGCGGGGGGCGGCGGTCATCCGGGAGGCTTGGGCTGCCCAGGAGCCCACGGAGGGGGTGGGAGGTTCAGGCATGGCGGGCCGCAGGTCCCAAGCCCTGCCCCGCGGGAAGGCAGCTAAGGCCCAGCGAGAAATCGAGCGCAGCGCCGGTGGGCTGGCACTGCTGGGGGACCCAGTACACCCTCCACAGTCGCTGGCCCGGGTGCCAAGCCCCTCATTGCCCGGGCCGGCAGGGCCGGCCGGCTGCTCCGAGTGGGGGCCCACCAAGCCCACGCCCACCCGGAACTCCAGCTGGCCCACAAGCGCCACGCGCAGCCCAGGGTTCCTGCTCGTGCCTCTCCCTCCACACCTCCCTGCAAGCTGAGGGAGCCGGCTCCGGCCTTGGCCAGCCCAGAAAGGGGCTCCCACAGTGCAGCGGTGGGCTGAAGGGCTCCTCAACTGCTGCCAAAGTGGGAGCCCAGGCAGAGGAGGCGCCCAGAGCGAGCGAGGGCTGTGAGGACTGCCAGCACGCTGTCACCTCTCAGAGATGGGGTCTTGCTATGTTGCCCAGGCTGGTCTCAAACGCCTGGCCTCAAGTGATCCTCTTGCCTCGGCCTCCTGAAGTGCTGAGATTACAGGTGTGAGCCACCATACCCGGCCACAATCTAAGCTATTTTATTGTAGTAGCACAAACAGACTGAGACAACATATGAAAGGCTGTAAGAGCTTTGTCAGATTTCTTATGCTATGTAACTGGACCATATTTGTGGTTTTACTCATCCTATCTGTTGTTTAGAAATGGCAGTAAAGCCCTTGCTATATTCCGTTTATTGAGGCTTTCCAGTTTCCCTGGTACTCTGCTAGGTACTTTAAATATATTGCATCTTTTTTTTTTTTTTTTTTTTTTTTTGAGATGGAGTCTGGCACTGTCGCCTGGGCTGGAGTGCAGTGATGCAATCTTGGCTCACTGCAACCTCCACCTCCCAGGTTCAAGGGATTCTCCTGCCTCCGCCTCCTGAGTAGCTGGGATTACAGGCATCCGCCACCATGCTCAGCTAATTTTTTGTATTTTTAGTAGAGATGGGGTTTCACTATGTTGGCCAGGCTGGTCTCGAATGCCTGACCTTGTGATCCACCCGCCTCAGCCTCCCAAAGTGCTGGGATTACAGGCGTGAGCTACTGCGCCCGGCTGCATCATATAATCTTTCTAATTTTCATAGGTAGGCATAATCTTCATAGTTGAAGAAGTTAAATATCAGAAAGATTAAGTGACAATCACAGAGCTAGCAGGTGGTAGGAACAAGATTTAAATACTTGACTTGATATGGCCTAATTCTTTCAAAACAACAGAGATTCTCCAATCATGGAGTGAAAAAGAACTACTGGAAAGAGAGAGAGAATGAACACTAAGGTCCTAGCCTAGATCTACTGAATCTAAATCTCTCTACTCACTGGCCAGTCTTCATGTTTCAAACTCCACAGTCCAAATTACAGAGGAAGCAAGAGTATTTGTCTTAGATGTTTACGATCACCCCTACAAGTAATCTCCTAGGTTGTAAGCTAGGTTCTTGTAAATCATGTACCTACCATGATCTAATCAGTGACACCGTAATGCATTTCAGAGCAATTTCCCTGAGCAAGGCTTAAAATAAAGAAGGACAGTGGATGTGGCAGCTAGTATGACTTTTTTTTCCAATATATTTCCTTTCTTGGGTGTAACTCTCTATAATTCCAAAAATGATCTAGTATCATATGAAAGACTACAATATATTCACTACCTCCTTAACAAGCATGAACAATTAGTCTGTCCAAAAATAGCATTAAGAGATGTGAGGACAGCTACAGTGGCTCATGCCTGTAATCCTAGCTACTCGGGAGGCTGAGGCAGGGAGAATTGCTTGAACCAGGGAGGCAGAGGTTGCAGTGAGCCAAGATCACACCACTGCACTCCAGCCTGGATGACAAAGCAATACTCCACCTCAAAAATAAATAAATACACACACACACACACACACACACACATGCACGCACATATATATATATATAATTTCCTAGGTTATATATGTATATAATTCTTTATTCTTTATTATTCTTTATTCTAGGTTCTATATATATATATATATTATTCTTTATTTATTCTTTGCCATTATTTAGTCTTTGGACTAAATTCTAAAGATATATATATATATGGTAGGAGAAAAAAATGCCCCCATATATTCATTTCCTAATCCCCAGAACCTGAAAATACTACTTTATATTGCAAAAGAGTGAATATTACCTTGTATGACAGAATATCTGATTAAGTTAAGGATCTTCAGAGGAAGCATTTACCCTGGATTATTGGATTATTATGTCCTTGATTATTCTCCTAAATACAATTACATATATCCTTAAAACAGAGAAGCAGGGGAAGATTAGAAAGACGCACACAGAGGAGGAGGCAATATGAAGGCGGAGGCCCAGATCAGAGAGATGTGGCTGTGAGCCAAGGAATGCCAAGAAATGCCAGATAGATCCCAGAAGAAGCTAAAAGAGGCCAGAAATCAATTCTCTCCCAGTGGCTCTGGAGGGAGCATGGCCCTGCTGACACGTTGATTTTTACACTTCCAGTCTCCAGAACTGTGAGAGACAGATGTGTATGTTGTTTTGGTAATTTGTTATGGCAGCCACTCTAAACTAATACAAGGGGTAATTTAAAGTTGTTTTTTCTCTTTGGTTCAAAATATCTAGGTATTTTATATCAGCCCTCTAGTTCCTTTGGGGACCTATATCCAGGTTTTATTATATTTTATTTTTTGAGACAGAGTCTTGCTCTGTCACCCAGGCTGGAGTGCAGTGGCGTGATCTCAGCTTACTGCAACCTATGGCTCCAGGGCACAAGTGATCCTCCTACCTCAGCCTCACAAATAGTTGGGACTATAGGCATGTGCCACCATGCCCAGCTAATTTTTGTATTTTTTTGTAGAGATGAAGTTTCTCTATGTTGCCCAGGCTGATCCTGAACTCAAGTGATCTGCCTGCCTCAGCCTCCCAAAGTGCTGGGATTATAGGCATGAGCCACTGTGCCCAGCCCCAGGTTTTATTCTTTGCCATTATTTAGTCTTTGGACTAAATTCTAAAGATAAAAAACACAGATATTTCCTATTGATCAGTGGTTTACAAATATTGGTGGCATAAGAATATCCAAGGAGACTCATCATTAGTGGAGAATCTTGGGGCCCCACTACAGACTGTGGGGTAGCAACTAAATTTTGACAAGTAGCTCAGAAAGATCCTTTTGATGGCCCTTAGACTGATCACATTTTGAAAAAGTGATTTAAAATAGTGGAAGAAATATGAAATATTAGTGTATTAAGTAGAACTAGACTGAGCTGTGACAGAAAATCTACAATAATACTGACTTTAAAAATATATCAGTTTATTTTCTCACACATAAAAAAATAGAGGGAGCCAATCCAGGGCTGGGACACCCCATCATAAGAGATTCAGGCTCCCACTAAATTGTTGCTCATTTCTTCTTCCGTCTTGCTGCTATTCCATCCTCAGCATGAACCTTTCACCCCATGGGTCCCAGATGGCTGTTTGAGTGCCAGTCCTTACATCCACATTTGTCATGTGGGAAATTACTTTGACTCAATAGTAGCCCCTAAGTATACTACCATGCAAGCTATCACAGAAGTCATCGTACAAAAAGCCATGCAGATTAAGTAAAGATGCCTGAATTATGTGGTTTATTGAATCAATTTAAAACGCAGACTGAGGCCAGGCATGGTGGCTCACGCCTGTAATCCCAGTACTTTGGGAGGCCAAGACGGGCAGATCACTTGAGGTCAGGAGTTTGAGACCAGCCTGGCCAACATGGCAAAACCCCGTCTCTACTAAAAGAAATAAGAAAATTAGCTGGGTGTGGTGGCGTATGCCTGCAATCCCAGCTACTCAGGAGGCTGAGGCATGAGAATTGCTTGAACCTGGGAGGCGGAGATTGCAGTGAGCTGAGACAGTGCCACTGCACTCCAGCCTGGTCAACAGAGTGGGTGACTCTGTCTTAAAAAAAATAAATAAAATAAAATAAAATAAAATAAAGACTGGGCCAGGCGTGGTGGCTGACTCCTGTAATCCTAGCACTTTGAGAGGCCAAGGCAGGCAGATCACTTGAGGCCAGGAGTTCAAGACCAGCCTGGCCAACCTGGTGAAACCCCATCTCTACTAAAAATTCAAAAATTAGCCAGGCATGGTGCCACATGCATGTAGTCCCAGCTACCAGGGAGGCTGAGGCAGGAGAATCACTTGAACCCATAAGGCGAAGGTGGCAGTGAGCCAAGGTCGAGCCACAGCACTGCAACCTGGATGACAGAGCAACACTTTGTCTCAAAAACAAAAACAAAAACAAAACAATAACAAAAAAACAGACTGAGCAACAAGGACAAAGGAATGAGATAACAGGTAAACATACTTAGGATAGGATACAGGTGGGGCAAAAAGACCACATAATGTGAATCATGGGTTTCCAAATGTGTACAGGTCCTATCTTTGTTTCTGCTACATCAGTCTTCCCTTTGAAGGTATGCTCATGAGGAGCAGAACTGGGATTTGGACAAGGGAGCCTAGCAGACAGAGAGTGCCTGGAACCAACTCACTCATTTGCTCTATAAGCAAAAGGCAAGGAGGGCAAGTATGCCTGACTACAACTGTAGCTCCCTAATTAACCTGCTAAACAGCTGTGGGTGTCATCTGTGTTTTTAGGGTAGAGCACAGACGAGACCAGAATGACACCATAATGAGTATCACTAATGAGTAGTTGTGTTTGTTTCCCATTTCTGTGTAACAAATTACCACAATTTTAGCAGCTTAAAGCAATACCCATTTACTAGCTCATAGTTATATAGGTTAGACATTGGGCACTGCATGACTGGTTTCTCTGCTCAAAGTATCACGAGCCTGAAGTCAAGGTTCAACTGGACTGAGTTCTTGTCTAAGGAAAATCCTAAGGAAAAATTCACCTCCAAGCTCATTCTTCTTGGCAAAATTCATTTCCTTGCACAGGCTGACAGGCTGAAGTGTATTTGTATTTTTAGTAGAGATGGGGTTTCGTCATGTTGGCCAGGCTGGTCTCAAACTCCTGACTTCAAGTGATCCACCCGCTTTGTCCTCTCAAAGTGCTGGGAGCAGGCCTGAGCCACTGCGCCCAGCCAAGTTTCACCTGTATCTTATAAGCTAGTAGTTTACCTGATATGTAGGCTTAATACTTCATATGAGTTTCAAATATCTCACTTGTTTGTCCTAGCTTCTATGGACCAATTGAATACTCTCAAATTATACAGTGAACATACATTATGACTTTTCAGTCAGCAAGGAAAAGGAGGAAGTGAAAATGGTTTGTTCCTCCCCCAGCGTCCCTCACCCTTTAAGGATTTTCACAAACAACACTTCTGCTTATACTCCACTGGTCAGAACTTAGTCACATGGCCATACATGGCTTAAAGAGAGATAAGGAAGAGCAATCTTTATTTCGAGTAGTCATGTGCCAAGAGAAAAATCGGATGTTCTGGCCAGGCGTGGTGGCTCACACCTGTAATCCAGCACTTTGGGAGGCTGAGGTGGGCGGATCGCTTGAGCCCAGGAGTTCGAGACCAGCCTGGGCAACATGGTGAAACCCATCTCTACAAAAAATACAAATTAGCCAGGCATGGTGGCGCCCCCACCTGTAGTCTCAATTACTCTGGAGGCTGAGGTGGGAGGATTGCATGAACCTGGGAGGGGGAGGCTGCAGTGAGCCAAGATCTTGCCATTGCATTCCAGCCTGGGTGACGGAGTGAGATTCTTTCTAAAAAAGAAAAAAAGTGATGTTCTGTCACAGAAGAAGAAGGGGAAAAAGAAGTGACAGGGACAATTAGTAATTTTCACAATTACCAAAAAACAAAATTAGCAATAATAATAACCTTGACATAGAGACTATGGCTAAAGCCCTCATGTCTGAAACTGGTTGTGAGGCGGTAGCTAGTATTTATGACTTATCTTTCTTTTTACCTGGACTGTGTTCTTTGCCGTCCAGCAACACTTAAGCTTGTATGATACTGCTCCTCTTCCTTCTCCTCCCTTACCTCCTCACCCCACCCTGAGCAGAGTGACTTGTACCTTCAATTCTGAGGGTGATGAATTATTTGTGATACTTCCAATAGGTCTCAGGTACTCTGGCACCATTAGATAGTAGTAAAAGGAGGTGACCCCAGGTGTTCCCTAGGATTCTTGCTGTATTCTTCATTTCCCCTATGTAATCAAGATCTATAATACAGCTAAAGTCGTCACATCCTTTTTGCGTCTTGCTCTGATGGCATATGGAGCCTGAAATGTCTAGGTGGCAGTTTCTACTTCAAATTTATTTCCGCTATTATCACATTCCACCTTTCTCTTGGGTTCTGAGAATTGAGAGCTGAAAAGCCTGTGGTTACAAGTTGAGGAGACAAAAATTCTGAAAACAGATTATTACATGCAATCATGAGCAGTGCCCCTCCCAAGTACACTGCTAGTTTCCTGGAATCTTATTCCTTACTATGGGAGGGAAAGTATCATTGTTGGTCACTGGTTCAGAACATATATCACATTCTGCAAGACAGAGCTGTAACTTTGCAAAATGAGGTTCCCAATCTTATACTCTGGTTGAATTTTCAATAAAATGTTCCAGTTTCTTATATGGCTGACTTGTAAGCACAAAAAAGCATAATAACAAGAAATACTGTGGACTTCAGCTTCATTTCTTATACTATGAAGAATGGTCTAAGGCGATGTCTGAGTGGTGTATAATGCATTCAGTAAATTCATACGTGATGACACTATAACCATGAAAGCAAATACACAACCAGAGGGAGTCTAAGTAAAGGCAAAACAGTGACAAATACATGTCAAAGGGAGCCAGTGAAACTGGCTGACCTGCAATCAGATGCATGACTTCCCTGTAAACTATGGATGGACTTTCTGTTCATCAGTCAGCGTGCTTTGCCAATTTAAACTTCAGCAGGTCAGGCCTGGTGGCTCACGCATGTAATCCAAGCACTTTGAGAGGCCAAGGCGGGCGAACCACAAGGTCAGGAGTTCGAGACCAGCCTGGTCAATATGGTGAAACCATGTCTCTACTAAAAATACAAAAATTAGCTGGGCATGGCAGTGGGCGCCTGTAGTCCCAGCTAATCGGGAGGCTGAGGCAGGAGAATTGCTTGAATTTGAGAGGCGGAGGTTGCAGTGAGCTGAGATCATGCCACTGCACTCCAGCCTGGGCGACACAGTGAGACTCTGTCTCAAAAAACAAACAAACAAACAAACTTTAGCAATGCTAGCAGACAAGTTAGCCTTAGTGAAGTGAAGATGGGGTGATAAACTCCAGGTGATAAGCCTCCTTCACTACCAGCTTGCTACTTTGAGCAAGAACCAGGCCAAGGATTATTGACAACCACAATGTAGATCATGCCATCCAACTAATTAGTCGCACATCATGTTTTAAGCAGGGACTATGTGAAACTTCAGTTTGAGTTCAGAATCTGATTGGGACAAAGGTGCAACAAATTCATATTAGAGTTCCAACTATTATATGATATCTTAAGGACCTTATTCTGGCTAATGAAAATAGTGGTGTCCTGGGTCCTACAGAATTTGCATGTTAGATTGTAGTCAGTATCAATAAGTCCACAAAAATTTTATTATTTTATTTCTCCCAGTGTGTGATATTATATAATCTTTTCTGTGGGGTTCCCCATCTCTCATTTATTCAAATATTCCACATTTGTAAAGGCATTTACGTCAGAGAACTGTCTAAGAGCCTGCCATTCCATTGTGGTGGTTTAAGAACTCTTCATTAGGCTCAGTGTTTTCTGAAATACATATTAAACAACACCTTGATAAGCTGGTTCAATTTTTTCTTGCAAATTCCATTGTCCCAAAGCTAAAACCATTGATATCTGGAGTAAGGCATCCTCTGGCAGGATTCAGATTACTCTGCTTAATTATCTGCTGCTTTTTCTTTTAACCTCTGTAACTCCTATGCCTGGATCACTCACTACACCCATTTTATTTCCTTAAATAGTTGCCACTTAAGGCCAGGTGCAGTGGCTCACGCGTGTAATCCCAACACTTAGGGAAGCCAAGGCAGGCAGATCACGAGGTCAGGAGATCGAGACCATCCTGGCTAACATGGTGAAACCCCATCTCTACTAAAAAACAAAAAATTATGTTGTGGTGGTAGGAGCCTGTAGTCCCAGCTACCGGGGAGGCTGAGGCAGGAGAATGGCGTGAACCCGGGAGGCAGAGCTTGCAGTGAGCCAAGGTCGCACCACTGCACTCCAGCCTGGGAGACAGAGCGAGAATCCATCTCAAAAAAAAAAAACAAACATAGTTGCCACTTGGGCCAGGCCAACCTCAAATCTTCCTAATACAATAGTTAACAATAATCCGGCCGGGGCACGGTGGCTCACGCCTGTAATCCCAGCACTTTGGGAGGCCAAGGTGGGCGGATCACTTGAGGTCAGAAGTTTGAGACCAGACTGGCCAACATGATGAAACCCTGTCTCTACTAAAAATACAAAAATTAGCCAGGCGTGGTGGCGCGGCCTGTAATCCCAGCTACTTGGGAGGCTGAGGCAGGAGAATCGCTTGAAAACAGGAGGCAGAGGTTGTAGTGAGCTGAGATTGTGCCACTCTACTCCGGCCTAGGTGACAGAGCCAGACTCCAAAAAATAAAATTAAAAAAAAGTACAATTAGGGCCAGGAGCAGTGGCTCACACTTGTAATCTTAGCACTCTGGGAGGCTGAGGTGGGAGGGTCACCTGAGTTCAGGAGTTCCAGAGCAGCCTGGCCAACATGGCAAAACCCCATCTCCTGGGTTCAAGCGATTTTCCTGCCTCAGCCTCCTGAGTAGCTGGGATTACCAGCACCTGCCGCCATGCCCGGCTAATTTTGGTATTTTTAGTAGAGATGGGGTTTCATCATGTTGGGCAGGATGATCTGGAACTCCTGACCTCAGGTGATCCACCCGCCTGGGCCTCCCAAAGTGCTGGGATTACAGGCATGAGCCACCACGCCCGGAATTTAATGTATTTTTTATGCTAGAATTTTGCTGAGGATTTTTGCATCAATATTCATTTGTGATATTTGGCTAGTTTCCTTTCTTTTTCTTCTTTTCTTTCTTTTGTGTTTTTCTTTTCTTTTCTTTTCTTTTTTTAATGTTTCTTTGGTTTTGTTATCAGGGTAACACTGGCCTCATAGAATAAGTTTGGAAGTTTTCCCTCCTCCTCTATTTTTTAGAATAGTTTCAGTAGAATTGGTATCACTTCCTCTTCATATGTATGGTAGAATTCAGCAGTAAAGCCATCTGGTCCCAGGCTCTTCTTTGCTGGGAGACTTTTAATCATGGCTTCAATCTTGTTCCTTGTTATTGGTTATTAGTTATGGACATGTTAATAATATTGAGTCTTCCAATCCATGAACATGGAATATCTTTCCGTTTTTTTGGTGTCATTTTCATTGTCAGGCATCAATGTTTTATAGTTTTGGATTTCTTCATGGTTCAATCTTGATAGGATTTATGTGTCTAGGAAATTATCAATTTCTTCTGGATTTTCCAATTTATTGGCATATAGTTGCTCATAGTAGCCACTAATGGTCCTTTGAATTTCTGTAGTATCAGTTGTAATGTCTCTTTCTTCATCTCTAATTTTATTTTTTCAGGTCTTCTCTTTTTTGTCTTAGTCTGATCAAAGGTTTGTCAATTTTGTTTATCTTTTTAAAAAACCAACTTCTTAATTAATCTTTTGTATTTTATTGTTTCAATTTCGTTTATTTCTGCTCTGATCTTTATTATTATTTTTTCTTCTACTACTTTTGTGTTTGATTTGCTCTTGCTTTTCCAGTTCTTTAAGATGCATCACTAGGTTGTTTCTTTGAAGTTTTTCTTCTTTTTGATATAAGTGATTATAACTATAAACTTCCATCTTAGTACTGCTTTCGCTGTATTCCACAGATTTTGGCATGTTGTGTTTCCATTATCATTTGTTTTGTTTGTTTTTTCTGTTTGTTTTTGTTTTTTGTTGTTGTTGTTTTGAGACAGAGTCTCACTGTCACCCAGACTTGAGTGCAGTGGCACGATCTCAGCTCACTGCAGCCTCCGCCTTCTGGTTTCAAGTGATTCTCCTGCCTCAGCCTCCAGAGTAGCTGGGACTACTCTGGGGCTAATTTTTTGTATTTTTAGTAGAGACGGGGTTTCACCATGTTAGCCAGGATGGTCTCAATCTCCTGACCTCGTGATCCACCTGCCTCAGCCTCCCAAAGTGCTGGGATTACAGGCGTGAGCCACCGTGCCCGACTTCGATATCTTTCTTAATCCCTTCATTAACCCACTGATCATTCAAGAAGATATTGTTTAATTTCCGTGTGTTTGTATAGTTTCTATTAATCTTGTTTTTTGTTTGCTTGTCTAATTATTTGTGAACTCAAATTAAGTAAGCAAATATTTTGTGCCCACTGAAAAACTGGATATCTGGACTGGTGAGTTTCTGTGCTCTGTGTTAATTTTTTTACCCATGGCTAAGGTTGTGGAATGGAATCTGCAGGTTCTTAATGTGTCTTCATGCGTATAGTTTAAAATAGCCTATATGACCGGGTGTGGTGGCTCATGCCTATAATCTCAGCACTTTGGGAGTCTGAAGCAGGCAGATCACCTGAGGTCAGGAGTTTAAGACCAGCCTAGCCAGCATGATGAAACCCTGTCTCTACTAAAATTATAAAAATTAGCTGGGCATGGTTGGCACATGCCTGTAGTCCCAGCTACTCAGGAGGCTGGGGCAGGAGAATCACTTGAACCTAGGAGGCAGAGGTTGCAGTGAGCCGAGATTCAACCACTGCACTCCAGCCGGGGTGACAGAGTGAGACTCAGTCTCAAAAAAAAAAAAAAAATCTGAGGGCAGTGGCTCAGGCCTGTAATCCCAGCACTTTGGGAGGCCGAGGTGGGCAGATCACGAGGTTAGAAGCTGGAGACCAGCCTGGCCAAAGAGACCAGCCTAGCCAACATGGTGAAACCCCGTCTTTACTAAAAATACAAAAATTAGCCAGGCATGGTGTCGGGCGCCTGTAATCCCAGCTACTTGGGAAGCTGAGACAGGAGAATCGCTTGAACCCGGGAGGTAGAAGTTGCAGTGAGCTAAGATCACATTATTGCCCTCTAGCCTGGGTGACAGAGCGAGATTCTGACTCAAAAAAAAAAGAAAAAAAGAGTTACATGTCTTCTCCTTGATTTGATCAGTAATATGTATTGAGTACAATATAAGCATTTAAGATTATAAAATATGTAAAATTATGTATTCAACTAAATTGAATTATAATACTGACAAACTTTCATATCAACAGTAATTATGTTCCATACTATGTCAGCTTAATCTCTAGGATGCTTAGTCTTGAGACAAATCTTTAAGAACTTTAAGACACTGAATTACTACTATTAATTAATGGTTCATATTTGAACCTGGATATTACCTAAATATGATAGAATAATGAAACATTGGTCATCAAATATAATTTTTATATATACTTTTCCTTCTTATTTTATATGTTGTTAAGCAGCTGAAAGTGTTCATTTTCACCACCTTAAGAAAGTGTTAAAATGATGTGTGTGTGGCTATAAAGGTCACCTTAGATATGCTCCACCAACCTGTTAAAATGCTTACATGTGACAGGTATCAATATCCTACTTTCTCGTTCTCTCTGTGAAATAGCAGTTACCTAATTTGATTAAAATACATATATATAGGCCGGGCACAGTGGCTCACGCCTGTAATCCCAGCACTTTGGAAGGCCGAGGCAGGCGGATCGCGAGGTCAGGCATTCGAGATCATCCTGGCTAGCACGGTGAAACCCCATCTCTACTAAAAATACAAAAAAATTAGCCGGGCATAGTGACATGTGCCTGTAGTCCCAGCTACTCGGGGGGCTGAGGCAGGAGAATTGCTTGAACTGGGGAGGTGGAGGTTGCAGTGAGCCAAGATCACGCTACTGCACCTGGGCAACAGAGAGAGACTCCATCTCAAAAAAAAAAAAAAAAGTACATATAATATATTAATAATAATATAATAAATTGAGAGTATAGGCAGTCCTTGCTTTGCACAGTTCTGATATGCACAAATTTTAGTTAGCATGTGTATTAGTTTCCTGGGGCCACTGTTACAAAATATCACAAACGGAGTGACTTAATAAAAATTTCTTCTCTCATAGTTGTAAAGACCAGAAGTCTGATATCAAGGTGCTGGCAAGGCTGTCTCCTTCCTTTCCTCTTTCTAGTTTCTGGTAGCTCTAAGGGTTTCTTGGCTTATAGCTGCATAACTCCAATCTCGGCCTCTATCTTCACATGGCCTTTTTCTCTCTTATCTTCACACTGTCTTATAAAGATGTTATTCATATTGGACTAAGGCCCCACCCTACTCAACTATGACCTCATATTAACTAATTACATATGAAACGACCCTATTTTCAAATAAGTTCACATTCAGAGGTACTGAGAGTAAGGACTCAAATTGTTTTTTGGGGTCACAATCCAACACATAACAGCAAGGTTTAGTTAAATAATACCAGTGCCCAGGGCCAGGTGCGGTGGCTCACGCCTGTAATCCCAGCACTTTTGGAGGCTGAGGATCACGAGGTCAGGAGCTCAAGAACAGCATGGCCAACATTGTGCAACTCCACCTCTACTAAAGACACAAAAATTATCTGGGCGTGGTGGCGAGCGCCTGTAGTCCCAGCTGCTCAGCAGGCTGAGTCAGGAGAATCACGTGAACCCAGGAGGCGGAGGGTTCAGTGAGCCGAGATCACGCCATTACACTCCAGCCTGGGCTACAGGGCGAGACTCTGTCTAAAAAAATAATACCAGTGCCCCAACAACATGGCTCAATTTCACTTATGATGGTATATTAATTGGGAATAAGTGCATGAAGTAAAACTTTTGCTGCTGTTTAGTCCAAAAATCACTATGTAAATAAAACATGCACATGATAATCAGGGATCTATCGTATCTCTTCTTTCAAAATCTGTCAGTGATTGATCATTGTGCCTCTGTTCATTTCACCCACAGACACCAAAGCATGTAGTTGTGTTGCTTTCTTCTCTCCAGTGATAAACCTATATAGCATTTTACAAAAATAGAAAATCAAAAAAGGAAGTTGGCCAACAAAGATGAAAGTGCAGCAAAGAAACTAAAGTTGATGATGCCAGAAGTGAAATGCAAATCAAACATAATGGAGTTATAGAAGAAATAGCTGACTTCGGGGATGTTCACATTGCTACCATTAACGAGATTCTACATACGCAGCCAGAGGAACTTAGTAAATGTGAGTTTATTGACATAATTAAGAAAATGAGGCCGGGCGCGGTGGCTCACGCCTGTAATCCCAGCACTTTGGGAGGCCGAGGCAGGCGAATCACGAGGTCAGGAAATCGAGACCATCCTGGCTAACACGGTGAAACCCCGTCTCTACTAAAAATACAAAAAATTAGCCGGGCGCGGTGGCGGGTGCCTGTAGTCCCAGCTATTCGGGAGGCTGAAGCAGGAAAATGGCGTGAACCCGGGAGGCGGAGCTTGCAGTGAGCCGAGATGGCGCCACTGCACTCCAGCCTGGGCGACAGAGCGAGAATCTGTCTCAAAAAAAAAAAAAAAGAAAAAGAAAAAAGAAAAAGAGAAAGAAAAGAAAAGAAAAGTAAAAGAAAATAATTGTGGTTAAAAAAAAAAAAGGATGGCTATGTCTCAGAGAAAGTGATGCTATCAAAAAAATCTTCATGTTAAAATAAAATCTTGGAGATATAACCTTGAAAGCACAAAAGATAAAATGTTGGAAGCTTATCAAACTAAGAAGGGTACATTACAGTTTTCCAAGGCATGCAAAATATGTTCCTCCATATTGTAAGTTATATGACAAAAGAAGATGACAAGCACTGTAGAAACTACTCTTTTTTTTTTTTTGTACCAGAAGATTATCCTTGGATATGAGCTCCGTGTTCAAACTACTCTTGATACTTTTTTTTTTTTTACAAATAAATATAACACTGTAGTTTCTCAATGTTTCTAATATTTTGAAGTATGGTGTACTAAAAATATTTTTCATTTCTTTTTTTCCCCTATATACATTTAGACTGACAGAAAGTTTTTAATGTCTTTTTTCATTTGTTTTTCAGTACAGACAGTGTCTCAGTATGTTGTCCAGGCTGGACTCAAACTCCTGGGCTCAAGCAATCCTCCTGCTTTGGCCTCCCAAAGTGCTGGGATTACAGGTGTGAGCCACCACACCTGGCCGTTTTTAAAATCTTGATAAAATTTTTTGAAGGTCAAAAGACAATTGTTATTTTTTCCACTTTTTTGTATTATGGTAAAAAACACATAACAAAATTTACCATCGTAACCATTTTTAAGCATACAGTTCAGTAATGTTAAGTGTATTCACATTGTTGTGAAGCAATCTCTAGAACTTTTTCATCTTGCTATATCCATTGATTGGTAAGATGACTTTGCTTGGTTTTGGCTTCCCCAATTATTTTTATGATCCTGTACTACCATACAAAGTAAGGTCTATCCTTATATGTATTAAGGGCTGATCAGAAAATAGAAAACTCGAAAAAAGGATTTAATATAAAAATTATTACTAAGTATGAATTTCTTAACTAGCCATGGAAAAAAGATAAAAAGACAACTCTGAGATATCATGGAAGTGGCAATTGCAATAAGCAGCTAACACCCCAGCACTAAAACAACAAAGGGAAGAGGTTGGAATTATTAAAACTTAGAAATTGGCCAGGCGCGGTGGCTCACGCCTGTAATCCCAGCACTTTGGGAGGCCGAGGAGGGCGGATCACGACATCGGGAGATCGAGACCATCCTGGCTAACAAGGTGAAAACCCGTCTCTACTAAAAATACAGAAAAATTAGCCGGACGTGGTGGTGGGCGTCTGTAGTCCCAGCTACTGAGGAGGCTGAGGCGGGAGAATGGCGTGAACCCGGGAGGCCGAGCTTGCAGTGAGCCGAATCGTGCCACTGCACTCCAGCCTGGGCTACGGAGCGAGACTCCGTCTCAAAAAAAAAAAAAAAAAAAACTTAGAAATTTATATATTTATTTATTGAGACAGAGGCTCACTCTGTTGCGCTGGCTGGACTGCAGTGGCACTATCTCGGTTCACTGCAGCCTCCACATCTCGGGTTCAAGCGATTCTCCTGCCTCAGCCTCCCAAGTAGCTGGGATTACAGGCATGTGCCACCACGTCTGGCTAATTTTTTTGTATTTTTAATATAGACAGGGTTTCACCATGTTGGCCAGGCTGGTCACAAACTCCTGACTTTAAGTAATCCAACTGCCTCAGCCTCCCAAAGTGCTGGGATTACAGGCATGAGCCACCGCACCCAGCCTAAAACTTAGAAATTTAAAGGAGAGGTTCTGTGGAGCTAAAATCCAGACTTCTGAAGGGATGCTGAAGGAGTGCCGCAAGTCAGCTGGTGCTGATGTCTCTGAGGGTATTGGAGGTACATGGAAATTCATTATGCCCCTGTTAGAAAAACTGCAAACTAGAGGGAGTTGATGTTATAATAAGAAACTGCCATGGCAAGTGTAAAGAAGCATTGCTGGCATGATGTTCACAGGAAGCACAAGCAGATACAAAGGGGCAGGTCCTTTCTTCTTCCTCTAGCCTTGCAGTCTCCCTTTATTATTATTATTATTAGAGACGGAATCTCCACTGTCGCCCAGGCTGGAGTGCAGTGGCACGATCTCGGCTCACTGCAAGCTCCGCCTCCCGGGTTCACGCCATTCTCCTGCCTCAGCCTGCCGAGTAGCTGGGACTACAGGCGCCCGCCACCGCGCCCGGCTAATTTTTTGTATTTTTAGTAGAGACGGGGTTTCACCGTGTTAGCCAGGATGGTCTCGATCTCCTGAGCTCGTGATCCGCCTGCCTTGGCCTCCCAGAGTATATAGTTTTAGTTTCTACATTTCAGTCTTTAATCCATCTTTAGTTTGATTTTTGTATATGGCATAAGGAAGGGCTCTAGCTTCAATCTTCTGCATATGGCTAGACAGTTATCCCAGCATCATTTACTGAATAGGGAGTCTTTTCCCATTGCTTATTTTTATCAACTTTGTTGAAGATGAGAAGGCCACAGGTGTGTGGCCTTACTTCTGAACTCTGTATTCTGTTTCATTGTCTGTGTGCCTGTTTTTGTACCAGTACCATGCTGTTTTGGTTACTGTAGCTCTGTAGTATAGTTTGAAGTCAGGTAACATGATGCCTCCAGCTTTGTTCTTTTTTGCTTAGGATTGCCTTGGCTATTTGGGCCTTTTTTGGTCCCATGTGAATTTTAAGGTAATTTTTTCTAGTTCTGTGAAGAATGTCATTAGTAGTTTGACAGAAATAGCACTGATTCTTTAAATGGTTTTGGGCAGTATGGCCATTTTAATGATATTGATTTTGCCTATACATGAGCATGGGATGTTTTTCTGTTTGTTAGTGTCTTCTCTGATTTATATGAGCAGGGTTTTGTAATTCTCATTGTAGAGATCTTTCACCTCCCTGGTGAGCTGTATTCCTAGGTATTTTATTCTTTTTCTGGCAGTTGTGAATGGGATTGCCTTCCTGATTTGGCCTCTTGGCTTGGTGCTGTTGGTGTATAGTAATGCTAGTGATTTTTTTACATTGATTTTGTATTCGGAAACTTTGCTGAAGTTTTTAATCAGCCTAAGAAACTTTTGGGCTGACACTATGGAGTTCCCTAGATATAGAATCATGTCATCTGCAAACAAAAATAGTTTGACTTCCTCTCTTCCTATTTGGATGCCATTTATTTCTTTCTCTTGCTTGATTGCTAGGGCTAAGACTTCCAATACTATGTTGAATAGGAGTAGTGAGAGAGGGCATCCTTGTCTTGTGCCAGTTTTCAAGGGGAATGCTTCCAGCTTTTGTCCATTCACTATGAACTTGGTTGTAGGATTGTCATAGATGGCTCTTATTATTTTGAAGTATGTTCCTTCAATACCTATTTTATTGAGAGTTTTTAACATGAGGGGATGTTGAATTTTATTGAACGCCTTTCCTGCATCTATTGAGATAATCATGTGGATGTGTCTTTAGTTCTGTTTATGTGATGAATCACATTTATTGATTTATACATGTTCAACCAATCATGCATCCCAGAGATGAAGCCTACACAACTGCAGAGAATTCGCATTTTAATATGCTACTGGATTCAGTTTGCAAGTACTTGTTGAGGATTTTTGCATCAATCTTCATCAAGGATATTGGCCTCAAGTTTTCTTTTTTTGTTGTGTCTCTGACGGTTTTTGTTGTTGTTGTTGTTTGTTATTTACTTTTATTCTGCCAGGTTTTGATATCAGGAAAATGCTGGCCTCATAGAAAGAGCTGGGGAGGAGTTCCTTCCCCTCAATTTTTTGGAATAGTTCTGTAGGAATGGTACCAGCTCTTCTTTGTACATCTAGTCAAATTTATTGTGAATCCATCAGGTCCTGGGCTTTTTTTGCTTGGTAGACTATTTATTAGTGATTCAATTTTGGAGCTCATTATTGGTCTGTTAAGGGAATCAATTTCTTTCAGGTTCAGTCTTGGGTGGGTGTATGTGTTCAAGAATTTATTCATCTCTTCTAAGTTTTCTAGTTTGTGTGCATAGAGGCGTTTGTAGTAGTTTCTAATAAATATTTTTATTTCTGTAGGGTCAGTAGTAGTATCACTTCATCATTCCTAATTGTGTTTATTTTAACCGTTTATTTTCTAGGGAGCTGTAATGGTTAATACTGAGTGTTAACCAACTTGATTGGCTTGAGGGATACAAAGTATTAATCCTGGGTGTGTCTATATGGGTGTTGCCAAAAGAGATTAACATTTGAGTCAGTGGGCTGGGGGAAATCAGATACACCCTTAATCTGATGGATGCAATCTAATCAGCTGCCAGCAAACATAAAGCAGGCAGAAAAATGTAAAAAGGAGAGATGGGCCTAGTCTCCCAGCTACATCTCTCTCCCATGCTGGATGCTTCCTGCCCTCAAACATCGGAATCCAAGTTCTTCAGTTCTGGGACTCAGACTGGCTCTCCTTGTTCCTCAGCCTTCAGACAGCCTATTGTTAGACCTCGTGATTGTGAAAGTTAATACTTAATAAACTCCCCCAATAGGATATACATATCCTATTAGTTCTGTCCCTCCAAGAGAACCCTGACTAATACAGATTTTGCTACCAGGAGTAGTTCTAGAGGAACAGAATATTAAGGATGGAGTTCTTTTATTGGTTTTGGAGTTTCTGGAGTTGGCCACTTAATATGATTAGCCCCCAAAATGCTAAGGACTCTACTTCTAATAGTATGGAAAACACTGATAGTCCTTGGCAGAAACTGTTTAGAGAGTTATACAAAATAAATGCATTTGACACTCCTGATTCAGCGCTCGTGAGAGGCAAGGAGTTTTGTCACCCTATACATAATACCTTTGACCATATGTGGAGAACCAAGCAACATAATGAAGCTGATTGTTTGCTCCTAATTTCAGTGGAAAAAGTGATGAAAGAAAATGATGAACTCTTCCCAGCACTTTGGGAGGACGAGGCGGGTGGATCACGAGTTCAGGAGATCGAGACCATCCTGGCTAACATGGTGAAACCCCGTCTCTACTAAAAATGCAAAAAAAATTAGCTGGGTGTAGTGGCGGGCGCCTGTAGTCCCAGCTACTTGGGAGGCTGAGGCGGGAGAATGGCGTGAACCCGGGAGGCAGAGCTTGCAGTGAGCCAACATTGTGCCACTGCATCCAGCCTGGGTGACAGAGCGAGACTCCATCTCAAAAAGAAAATGATGAACTCAGGGATTCTGTCTCTGGCTTCAGAAGCAGATACTGAGAATCAAATCTGCTAAGATTGCCCTGAGTGAGAGTCTTACCTCCTGCAGACAAAGAGCTGAAATTGTGCAAAAACAGACACAAACTCTTATCATGCGTGTGAGTGGCTGACCTGCAACGAAAGACGCATGCACAGCCTCACCAGGTGCCTACTGTTAAAGCAAGGGCATTAATTGGAAAAAAATAAGACCCTGATACTTGGAATGAGGACGTGTGGGAGAACCCTGATGAAGCTGAGGAAAACTGAGTTTGTAAACTCAAATTAACCTTTTTTCCCAGAAAGAACAGCTTCCCCATCCCCAGGAGTGGCAACATCCCCTCCCTGACCCAGGCTGTCTTTCCACCTTTGTCTGAGAAGATAAACCTTGCGCTTCTTGGACAACAATGATGGCCTCCCCTGAGGCAGTTGCCAGGCAAGATAATGTTGATTCCCCTCAGAAGCAACCCCTAGTATGTCTGTTTGCTTCTAGACCTATAACTAGACTAAAGTCCCAGCAGGGCCCTAGAAGTGAGGTTGAGAGTGTGACCCATCAGGAGGTGTACTATACGCGAAAAGAAAAGAACTGTTTGAGTTCTCTAATTTATATAAATAGCAACCTGGAGAACAGGCATGGGAATGGATTTTTTTTTGTTTTGAAAAAGAGTCTCACTCTGTCACCCAGGCCAGAGTGCAATGGCACAATTTCGGCTCACTGCAACCTCCACCTTCCTCCACCTCCCAGATTCAAGCGATTCTCTTGCCTCAGCCTCCCGAGTAGCTGGGAATACAGGCATACGCCATGAAGCCAGGCTAATTTTGGTATTTTTAGTAAATACAGTGTTTCATCATGTTGGCCAGGCTGGTCTCAAACTCCTGACTTAAGGTGAAATGTCCACCTCAGCCTCCCAAACTGCTGGGATTACAGGCATGAGCCACCGTGCCTGGCCAGGAATGGACATTAAGGGTATGGGGTAATGGTAGAAGGAACATAGAGCTGGATCAGGTTAGGGAGTTAAAAAAGATTCTAATAGTTTATTTGCTTGGTTAGCTGAAATATGGCTTAAAAGATGGCCCACTGTGAGTGAACTGGAAATGCCTGATCTCCCTTGGTTTAATGTAGAGGAAGGGATCCAAAAGCTTAGGGAGATTGGGATGGTGGAGTGGATTAGTCATCTTAGACCTGCTCATCCTAGCTGGGAGGGTCCAGAAGATATACCCTTGACCAATGCCTTGTGAAATAGATTCATGAGGACAGCACTTGCATCTTTGAAGAGTCCTGTAATTGCCCTTCACTGTATGTCATATCTAACAGTGGCAGCTGTAGTCACTCGACTACAAAATTTAAGTACAATGGGAATAATTGGATCCTGAAGTGGCAGGGGCCAAGTGCCAACTGTCAAAGGCAAGGCGGGTATAGCTACCATAAAGGAAAGCAGAGGCAAAGTGGCAATCAGCATAGACTGACTTCTGTAGAGCTCTGGCATCGGCTAATTAATCTTGGCGTTCCTAGAAGTGAAATTGATAGGAAGCCTACTGCATACCTACTTAAATTATACAAACAGAAAACTTCTAGGTCAAAGGGACAAGACTTATTTGAATTATAAAAACAGAGGATCATGACCCCTCAATCAGTTTTCCAATTTGAGCCAGTTTACAGACCCAGAAAGCCTTGAATGAAGGCGAGTCTGGGTCCCCTTGAGGAAGGACCGCACTACATTACCAACAATTTATGCAGTGAATCTTTCTCCCATCCTTCCCCAAGGAGACCTCTGGCCTTTCACCAGGGTAACTGTGCATTGGGGAAAGGAAATGATCAGACATTTCGGGGATTACGGGACCCTGGCTCTGAACTGACTTTGATTCCAGGGGACCCAAAACATCATTGCGATCCTCCAGTTAAAGTAAGGGCTTATGGAGGTAACGTAATTAATAGGGTTTTAGCTCAGATCTGACTTACAGTGGGTCTAGTAGGTCCCGGACTCATCCTGTGGTCATTTCCCCAGTGCCAGAATGCATAACTGGCAGAGACAATTATGTTAGGTTAGCAGCTGGCAGAGCCCCCATATTGGCTCCCTGACTGGTAGGGTGACAGCTATTATGGTGGGAAAGGCCGAATGGAAGCCATTAGAGCTACCTCTACCTAGAAAAATAGTAAATCAAAACAATATTGCATCCATGGAGAGATCGCGGAAATTATTGCCACCGTCAAGGACTTCAAAGACGCAGTGGTGATGATTGCCACCACATCTCTGTTCAACTCTCCTATTTGGCCTGTGCAGAGGACAGCTGGATCTTGGAGAATGACAGTGGATTATCATAAGCTTAAGCAAGTGGTGACTCCAATTTGAGCTGCTGTACCAGGTGTGGTTTCATTGCTTGAGCAAATTAACACGTATCCTGGTACTGGTGTGCAGCCACTGACTTTGCAAATGCCTTTTTTTCCATTCCTTTTCATAAGGCCCACCAGAAGCAATTTGCCTTCAGGTGGCAAAGATAGCAATATACTTTTACTGTCCTACCTCAGGGGTTTATCAACTCTCTGCTTTGTGTCATAATCTTATTCGGAGAGAACTTGATAGCTTTTCACATCCGCAAGATATCACACTGGTCTCTTACATGGATGACATTGTGCTGATTGGATCCAGTGAGCAAGAAGTAGCAAACTCACTAGACTTATTGGTGAGACATTTGTGTGCCAGAGGATAGGAAATAAATCTGTCTAAAATTCAGGGAACTTCTACCTCAGTAGAATTTCTAGGGGTCCAGCAGTGTGGGGTCTGTCAAGATATTTCTTCTAAGGTAAAGAAGAAGTTGCTGTATTTGGCCCCTCCTACAACCAAGAAAGAGGCACAACATCTAGTGGGCCTATTTGGATTTTGGAGGCAACACATTCCTCATTTGGGTGTGTTATTCTGGCCCATTTATTGAGTGACATGAAAGGCTGTCAGTTTTGAGTGGGGTTCGGAACAGAAGAAGGCTCTGCAACAGGTCCAGGCTGCTGTGCAAGCTGCTCTGCTATTTGAGCCATATGACCCAGCAGAGCCAATGGTGCTTGAGGTGTTAGTGGCAGAGAGGGATGCTGTTTGGAGCCCTTGGCAGCCTCCCATAGGCCTAAGGCCTCTAGGATTTTGGAGCAAGGCCCTGCCATCTTCTGCAGATAGCTACTCTTTTTTTAAGAGACAGCTGTTGACCTGTTACTGGGCTTTGGTGGAAACTGAACATTTGACTATGGGTCATCAAGTAAGTCACCATGAGACCTGAACTGCCTGTCATGAACTGGGTGCTTTCTGACCCATCTAGTCATAAAGTGGGTCATGCACAGCAGCATTGGAAGTGTGCTGTGCACACTTCATCAAATGGAAGTGGTATATACGTGATTGGGTTCGAACAGGTCCTGAAGGCACAAGTAGGTTACATAAGGAGGTGGCTCAAATGCCCATTGTCACCACTCCTGCCACCCTGCCTTCTCTTCCCCAGCCTTCACTGATGTCCTCATGGGGAGTTCCCTTTGATCAGTTGACAGAGGAAGAGAGGACTAGGGCCTGGTTCACAGATGGTTCTGCATGATATGGCGGCACCATGTGAAAGTAGACAGCTGCAGCACTACAGCCCCATTCTAAGACATCCCTGAAGGTCAGTGGTGAAGGGAAATCTTCCCAATGGGCAAAACTTTGAGCAGTGCACCTGGTTGTGCACTTTGCATGGAAGGAGAAATGGCCAGATGTGAGATTATATACTGATTCATGGGCTATAACCAATGGTTTGGCTGGATGGTCAGGAAGAATGATTGGAAAATTGGTGACAAAGAAATCTGGGGAAGAGGTATGTGGGTGGACCTCTCTGAGTGGTCAAAAACTGTGAAGATATTTGTATCCCATGTGAGTGCTCACCAACAGGTGACCTCAGCGGAGGAGGAGTTTAATAATCAAGTAGATAGGATGACCTGTTCTGTGGACGCCACTCAGCTTCTTTCCCCAGCCACTCCAGTGATTGCCCAATGGTCCCATGAACAAAGTGGCCATGGTGGCAGGGATGGAGGTTATACATGGACTCATCACCATGGACTTCCACTCACCAAGGCTGACCTGGCTACAGCCACTGCTGAGTGCCCAATTTGCCAGCAGCAGAGACCAACACTGAGCCCTTGATATGGCACCATTCCTTGGGGGTGATCAGCCAGCTACCTGGTGGCAGGTTGACTATATTGGACCTCTTCCATCATGGAAAGGGCAGAGGTTTGTCCTCCTTGGAATAGACACTTACTTTGGATATGGGTTTGCCTATCCTGTGCGCAATGCTTCTGCCAAGACTACCATCCATGGACTCACGGAATGCCTTATTCACTGTTATGGTATTCCACACAGCATTGCCTCTGATGAAGGCACTCACTTTACGGCTAAAGAAGTGCGGCAGTGGGCATATGCTCATGGAATTCACTGGTCTTACCATGTTCCCCATAATCCTGAAGCAGCCGGATTGATAGAATGGTGGAATGGCCTTTTGAAGTCACAATTACAATGCCCACTAGGTGACAATACTTTGCAGAGCTGGGGCAAAGTTCTCCAGAAGGCCGTGTATGCTCTTAATCAGCATCCAACATATGGTACTGTTTCTCCTATAGCCAGGGTTCACAGGTCCAGGAATCAAGGGTTGGAGGTGGAAGTGGATCGATCACTCACCATCACCCCTAGGGATCCACTAGCAAAATTTTTGCTTCCTGTTCCTGCAACATTACGTTCTGCTGGCCTAGAAGTCTTAGTTCCAGAGGGAGGAATGCTGTCACCCAGAGACACAACAATGATTCCATTACACTGGAAGTTAAGATTGCCACCTGGACGCCAGGCAGGGTGGCTCATGCCTGTAATCCCAGCACTTTGGGAGGCCGAGGTGGGTGGTTCGCCTGAAGTCAGGAGTTCGAGCCCAACCTGACCAACATGGAGAAACCCTGTCTCTACTAAAAATACAAAATTTGGGAGGCCAGGCATGGCGGTGCTTGCCTGTAATCCCAGCTACTCAAGAGGCTGAGGAAGGAGAATCGCTTGAACCTGGGAGGCAGAGGTTGCGGTGAACTGAGATCGCACCATTGCACTCCAGCCTGGGTAACAAGAGCGAAACTCCAACTCAAAAAAAAAAAAGATTGCCACCTGGACATTTTGGGCTCCTCCTACCTTTAAGTCAACAGGCAAAGAAGGGCGTTACAGTGTTGGCTGGGGTGATTGGCCCGGACTATCAAGATAAAATCAGTCTACTCCTCCACAACAGAGGTAAGGAAGAGTATGCATGGAATACAGGAGATCCATTAGGGCATCTCTTAGTATTACCATGCTCTGTGATTAAGGTCAATCAGAAACTACAACAGCCCAATTGAGGCAGAACTACAAATGACCCAGACCCTTCAGGAATGAAGGTATGGGTCACTCCACCAGGAAAAACACACGACCTGCTGAGGTGCTTGCTGAAGGCAAAGGGAATACAGAATGGGCAGTAGAAAAAGGTAGTCATCAAAACTAGCTACAGCCACATGACCAGCTGCAGAAATGAGGACTGTAACTGTCACGGGTATTTCTTCCTTCTTTTGTTAAAAACATGTTTGTGCATGTAGACCCTTGTACTAAGAAAATATCTTCATTTTATTTCCTTTTCCTTTATCATGTGACATAAGATTTATTGACTTCCTGTCAGCATTTACGTATTGTTAACTTTATATAATACTATTTGGGTTGGGGATTGGCGCAATTCTAGTTGTACAAAGGATAGTTGTATTATGTTAGGCGTAATTATGACCTTATTGTCTTTAAGATTATGTATGATCTCAGGGGATGTGTATGGGTTCAAGGTGACAAGGGGTGAACCTGTGATTCTGTCACCTTGATTGGATTGAAGGATAGAAAGTATTATTCCTGGGTGTGTCTGTGAGGGTGTTGCCAAAAGAGATCAACATTTGAATCAGTGGGCTGGGGAAGGCAGATCCACCCTTCATCTGGTGGGCACAATCTAATCAGCTGCCAGTGAATATAATAGTGTAGGCAGAAAAATGTGAAAAGGAGAGAGACGGGCCTAGCCTCCCAGCCTACATCTTTCTCCCGTGCTGGATGCTTCCTGCCCTCAGACTCCACGTTCTTCAGTTTTGGGACTCGGACTGGCTCTCCTTGCCCTTCAGCTTGCAGACAGCCTATTGTGGGACCTTGTGGATCCTGTAAGTTAATACTTACTAAACTCCATATATATATATATATATATGTGTATATATATATATATATATATATATAATCTTATTAGTTCTGTCCTTCTAAGAGAATTCTGACTAATACAGAGCATATAATTCTACTTTTATCAAGTGGCCAAGTCTCCTCTGTTTTTTAATTCCCATGATTAGACCCTAAATTAAAAAAAATAATAATTTCAAGAAGTCTTTTAAACTTATACTATCTTAGAGGTTTCCCAGAGAGTCCTTGGCAATCACAAAGATTTGTTTTTTTACCTCTTAGAAGGGAAGGCCAAAGTGGAATTTTGTCTGGTATCCTTTATATTTTGTAATTATTTCAACACTATTTTAAGAAGCACATAGTAAGAATTGTCAAATCAAAACAGAAGTGCGACTTTCTGTTGGTTAATTTTGAACAAGTGAAATATTACTAAGATAAATATGAGGCCAGGCATGGATGGTGGTTCACTCCTGTAATCCCACCACTTTGTGAGGCTGAGGCAGGAGGCTTGCTTGAGCCCAAGAATTCAAGACCAACCTGACCAACATACAAAATACCCATCCATACCATTTTTTTTTTTAATTAGGTGATTGTGGTGGCATGTAACTGTGGTCCCACAGTACCTGGGAGACTGAGGTAGGAGGATTGCTTGAGCTCGGGAGGTGGAGCCTGCAGTGAGCCATGATTGTGCTACTGTACCCCAGGCTGGGTGACAAAATAGACCTTGGCTTAAAACAAACAAAGAAACAAACAAAAAACATAAATATGTTTCAGGTACTGTGTATACTTTATATGTAGGAGATTTGGCAATGCTCTCACTATCCCTAACATGTTCTTATCTTCAGGAAAATGTTTATTAATATTTAATAGAATTGTTATATATTTTTCCCTATAAAGAATTCTATTCTCCGTTGGGCATGGTGGCCCATGCCTGTAATCCCAGAACTTTGGGAGGCCGAAGCAGGCAGATCGCCTGAGGTCAGGAGTTTGAGATCAGCTTGGCCAACATGGTGAAACCTCATCTCTACTAAAAATAGAAAAATTAGCCAGGCATGGTGGTGGGTGCCTGTAATCCAGCTACTCAAGAGGCTGAGGCAGGGGAATCACTTGAACCCAGGAGGTGGATGTTGCAGTGAGCCGATAGCACGCCAGTGCATTCCACCTTGGGCAACAGAGTGAGTCTCTGTCTCAAAAAAAAATGAAACAACAACAAAGAATTTTATTCTCGGCCAGGCACGGTGGTTCACACCTGTAATCCCAGTACTGTGAAAGGCCAAGATGGGTGGATCACCTGAGGTCAGGAGTTCGAGACCAGCGTGGTCAACATGGTGAAACCCAGTCTCTACTAAAAATACAAAAATAAGCTAGGTTTGTTGGCGCTTGCCTATAATCCCAGCTACTCGGGAGGCTTAGGCAGGAGAATCGCTTGAACCCGGAAGGTGGAGGTTGCAGTGAGCCAAGATCAAGCCACTGCACTCTAGCCTGGGCCACAGAGTGAGACTCCGTCTTAAAAAAAAAAAAAAATTTATATTCCATTCTGATATTATTCGCTACTCTTACTAATTAATCAGAGCCATTCGGTCTTATCACCAACATGTGGTTCTGCTTTTCTCTCATGCTTGCTTAAATGCTCTGTCATAAGCTATAAGTAAAAATTGGGTCTTCATCAAAGAAGAACATCCTCAGAGCCTAACGAACAAGACTGTACCAGATACTCTAATTATTAATACTGCAGTGAATAAACTCGTGGGTATAGGCTTCAAGCTGGCATTGCTTATACTCTGTCTCACTATATCAGGGCCCTTAACTGTGGTTTCAAGATTATTTTTAGATCAGAAGCAGATGACTCTGTGGAAACCCACTAACCCAATATCCTGTGGAGCAAGATTTACATAGAACTGAAAATCTAATAGTGACCATTTGTTTGATGAGGAATATTGTTATATTATTCCTAACGTTCTAGTTTCTGATGTGTATATGGGAAGCCCTTTATTTTCCTTCAAATTCTATCTCCAACTCTGAATGTAGAAAACTACTTTTTCAAGCTTGGTGTGGTGGCTCATGCCTGTAATCCCCACAATTTGAGAGGCCGAGGAGGAAGGATCACTTGAGCCCAGGAGTTTGAGACCAGACTGGGCAACATAGCAAAACCCTGTCTCTATAAAAAATGAAAAATTAGCCAGGCATGATGGTGCATGCCTGTAGTCCCCACAACTTGGGAGGCTGAGGTGAGAGAATTGTTTGAGCCTGGGAGATGGAGGCCACAATGAGCATGTTTGTGCCACTGCACACCAGCCTGGGTGACTGAACAAGACCCTGTCTCAAAAAAAAAAAAAAAAAGCCTTCAAAGTTTTATCTCAAACCTAGCAAATATATTTCTCTATGCATTTTCAGATTATTACATATTTCTTGTTCTTATAATTCTTCTTTAAGTTAACTTATTATCTGACTCATTAATGATTTAATAATCACTGACACGTGTTCATTCTATATTTGTATGAAAGCCATGCTTTTAAAACTTATATACTTTTAAAATTATACTCTGACACTTCTTAACAGCTTCTCTGATTTCTCTCGTCTAATTCAACCTACATACTGCTGTCAGTGTGGTCTTCCTAAAATATCATTTATGTCACTAACTCCCTTTCTTGCTGAAACCTCCTATCAACAAGATAAATTTCCAAAAGTCATCAGCCTAATATTCACAGTCCTTGACTATTAAGCTCCAAGCACCTTTAGAACTTTATAGTCTACACAAATCTCTTTTAGGCCAAGCAAAAATACTGTACTTATTTTATTTTACCAGTTTATCATATTAAATTTTTTTTTTAAATCTCATCTGAATGGCTTTCTCTGTTCTTTTCTTTCTTGGAATTTCTATTCCTTCAGGCCAGCTCATTTTATCTCAGCCAGTAGCCTCCAGTGGAAAGTGGGTAACTGAACACTTATAGCATTTAATACAATAGAAAGATTATATATATTATATGTATATATACCATATATATACATATAATATATTATAGTATAATAAAGAGTATATCTGGTCTTTGTCTCAGTTCTTGGCGTAGAGCTTCAGAAATTTTTGGAACTTCCAGAGTGACAGAAATGTCTTTGTAATACTAGGGGCATGACTCATTTTGGGCCACTAGCCTCAAGATGGTGACTGGTCATCAGAAAGATCAATCATGTGATTAGAGGATTAGATGGTTGGGACTTTGAGCCAGGCTGACCTGATTGAGTTCAATCACTTGGTCAATGATATACTCAATCATGCCTACATAATGAATCTCCAATAAAAATTCTGAATACTGGAGCTCAGTGGAGAATCCTGGTTGGTGAACCTTGATGTACCAAGATGACAACTCATCCAAATTTGTTTAGGAGAGGTGACCAAAGCTCTGCCTTCCCTCCCAGAACTTTCCTTATGTGTGTCTTCAATTGACAATTCTTGAGCTGTATCTTTATAATAAAGCTAACAATAAGTAGATAATTTTCTTGAGTTGTTTTAGTAAATTCTCAAACCTGAAGGAGTTATAAAAACCTGAAATGTGAAGCCAAGTTAGTCAAATGTATGGGTGGCCTGGGGACCTCTGGCATTTGTGGCTGGCATCTGAAGTAGGGCAGTCTTAAGGAAGACTGAACCATGAACCTGTGACATGTGCACTACCTCCAAGTGGTTAGTGGCAGAACTGTATGGCACTATACTCCAGCTGGGACTGAAACACAGTACATATTGAACACTGTATTATTTTAGAAGTCTACATTTTATGTATGAAGAAAACATGTTACTTCCTTTGTCTGCTTTATCCAGCCATCTTGGGAATTCTCTCCCATAGCAGTGGACTATGTAATTTTCCCCACTGGGCACAACTGTTCAGAGTGGATGCATGACCTAGCTATAGCTGAGACACCACAATTCTGTTTTTCAGAAATGTGTATAGGAATACTGAAATGTTCATATGTTGGATGGTGGTACTGGAGCAAGAGGTATCTGGCATAGTAAGTATCCAGCAGATTTTTGTTGAATGAGTAAATGAAAGAAGTGCCTGTGGCTGGGCGTAGTGGCTCACGCCTATAATCCCAGCACTTTGGGAGGCTGAGGCAGGTGGACCACGAGGTCAGGAGTTCGAGACCAGCTTGGCCAACATGGTGAAACCCCGTCTCTACTAAAAATACAAAAAATTAGCCAGGCGTGGTGGCAGGCGCCTGTAATCTCAGTTACTCGAGAGGCTGAGGCAGGAGAATCACTTGAACATGGGAGGCAGAGGTTGCAGTGAGCCAAGACCGTGCCACTGCACTCCAGCCTGGGCAACAGAGCAAGACTCCGTCTCAAAATAAAAAAAAAAAAAGGAAGTGTCTGTAACTTCAGGGCTTTGATAGCCATTTCTCCTATGTACATGGAAAAGCAGAGAAAATCAGTCTTCTGAAAGAGAAGAGAATAAAGCATGAATGTTTATATCCCCCCAAAATTCATGTTGAAACTCAATCACCAATGTAATTGTATTAAGGGTTAGGGCCACGTGTGGTGGAGCACACCTGTAATCTCAGCACTTTGGGAGGCCAAGGTGGATTACTTGAGGCCAGGTGTCCGAGAACAGCCTGGGCAATGTAGCAAGTTCTTGACTCTACAAAAATTACAAAAATCAGCCAGGAATGGTAGCGGGCACCTCTGGTCCCACCTACTTGGGAGGCTGAGGGAGGAGGATTGCTCAGCCCAAAAGGTTGAGGATGCAGTGCACCAAGATTGTGTCACTGCACTCCAGCCTGTGTGACAGAGCAGAGCAAGACCCTGTCTCAAAAAAAAAGGCCCTGTAGGAGGTAATTAAATAATGTAGGCAGAACCTTCATAAAGAAGCTCAAGTGAGTTGTTTACCCTTTTTACCATGTAAGGACACAGAGAAGATGCCATCTGTGAAGCAGACAGCCCTCACCAGACACTGAATCTGTTGATGCCTTTATCTTGGACTTCTCAGCCTCCAGAACTATAAGCAATAAATATCTGTTGTTTATAAATTTCCCATTCTAAGATTTTTTTTTTTTTTTTTTTTTTGAGATGGAGTTTTGCTCTTGTTGCCCAGACTGGAGTGCAATGGTGCAATCTCGGCTCACCGCAACCTCCGCCTCCCAGGTTCAAGTGATTCTCCTGCCTCAGCCTCTCGAGTAGCTGGGATTGCAGGCATGCGCCACCACGTCTGGCTAATTTTGTATTATTATTATTTTTTTTTAGTAGAGACGGGGTTTCTCCATGTTGGTCAGTTTGGTCTCGAACTCCTGACCTCAGGTGATCTGCCCGCCCTGGCCTCCCAAAGTGCTGGGATGCCAGGCGTGAGCCACTGTGCCGGGCCCTAAGATGTTTTGTTATAAGAGTCCAAAAGGAGTAAGACAAAGCAGATGCAAAGTGAGATGCAGAGACAAAAGATCATGTGGCTTTGGAAAAATGATAACTTCTTGGGGCTCCTAAAGATTTTTCTGCTCTAGATCTAGTGAAACCTTGATGCATCCTGCCTTAGTTTCCCTTGAAATGGGCCTGTATATTCCCATTATATTTCTCCATTTGACCAAGTTAGTTTGAGAGTTTCTCTGCTCCTAATGTTAAACGATTTTTTCTAATGACAAAATCATGAGTCTCAGCCAGGTGCAGGTGGGTCACACCTGTAATCTCAGCGCTTTGGGAGGCTGAGGCGGGCAGATCACTTGAGATCAGGAGTTCAAGACCAGCCTGGCCAACATGGTGAAACCCCATCTCGACTAAAAATACAAAAAAAAAATTAGCCAGGCATACTGGTGCACACCTATAATCCCAGCTACTTGGGAGGCTGAGGCAGAAGAATTCCTTGAAACAGGGAGGCGGAGGTTGCAGTGAGCCAAGATCGCACGACTGCACTCCAGCCTGGGTGATGGAGCGAGACCCTGTCCCCCTGCCATCCCCCCAAAAAATTATAAATCTTATATAAATATAAAAAGAATGCGTTGAAGATTTTACTGACTCTTTAGTTAAATTAGGAAAACAGTTAAGATATTACAACAGGTCCAAAGGAGAATCCAAACAACAGGTATATGTATAAATCATGAACATTAAATTTCCAAGTGGATGTAAAACTGACTTTTGGGAGAGAAGGAAATTTGTCCCCTCACTGGACAGAATTCATCCACATGGTTATGGACAAGAATAATTTGCATTGCTTCTTGTTTTCTGCAAGATAATTTTAATCTCTAAGGAGTTGTACAACTCTCTAGTCAAAGCCAAGTAAATATCCTTAGATGATCAGGTAATCCCAGGATTGTACCATTCCGCTGAAAGTATATCTAGAAATCTCTCTTTTTTTTGAGACAGAGTCTTGTTCTGTCGCCAGGCTGGAGTGCAGTGGCATGATCTCGGCTCACTGCAACCTCTGCCTCCCGGGTTCAAGTGATTCTCCTGCCTCAGCTTCCTAAGTGGCTGGGATTACAGGCAGGCACCACCACGCCTGCCTACATTTTGTATTTTTAATAGAGATGGGGTTTCGCCATGTTGGTCAGGCTGGTCTCGAACTCCTGACCTCATGATCTGCCCACCTTGGCCTCCCAAAGTGCTGGGATTACAGGTGTGAGCCACCACGCCCGGCCTGAAATCTCTTTTGTTTATTACCATGTTATGTGTTTCGTTATACTCATAAACGAATGATCCTTGTCTAAAGCGAGTGTTTCTCCTATCTCTATGAGAAACTCATCTGCTTTGTGAAAGATCTACATAGGTGGAGAGAGAAAAGAAGGGAACCACTGCTGCTAACAATGGCTGAATCAATCCTAGCAACCAAAGGATAATAGAATCCTTTGAATCCAATCTCTCTAACCAGCTGGGTGCAGTGGCTCACACCTGTAATCCCAGCACTTTGGAAGGCTGAGGCGAGTGCATCACTTGAGGTCAGGCGTTCGAGACCAACCTGGCCAACATGGCGAAACCCCGTCTCTAACTAAAAATAGCCTGTAATCCCAGCTACTTGGGAGGCTGAGGCCAAGAGGCAGAAGTTGCAGTGAGCTGAGATCCTGCCATTGCACTCCAGCCTGGGCAACAAGAGTGAAACTCCGTCTCAAAAACAAAAAATCTCTCTAACCAAATTTTAAGCCACTTGAGTACAGGAAACTTGTCTTATATCGCCTAGCTTGCTTTCACAAAGTACCCGGTAAGAAACGGGTTAGAAAAATATTTGCTGCCGGGCGCAGTGGTTCACGCCTGTAATCCCAGCACTTTGGGAGGCCGAGGCGGGCGGATCACAAGGTCAGGAGATCGAGACCATCCTGGCTAACATGGTGAAACCCCATCTCTACTAAAAGCACACACACAAAAAATTAGCCGGGTGTGGTGGCGTGCGCCTGTAGTCCCAGCTACTCAGGAGGCTGAGGCAGGAGAATGGCATGAGCCCGGGAGGCAGCGCTTGTAGTGAGCTGAGATCTTGCCACTGCACTCCAGCCTGGGTTACAGAGTGAGACTTCGTCTCAAAAAAAATTTTTTTTTTGCTAATTGATTGCTTGAAGTCAGCAAATTGAAACAGGAAAGTTGTGACCCCGTTTGAAGATTTAAAACAGGAATGAGCCGGGCGCGGTGGCTCACGCCTGTAATCCCAGCACTTGTGGGAGGCCGAGCGGGTGGATCACGAGGTCAGGAGATCGGGACCATCCTGGCTAACATGGTGAAACCCCGTCTCTACTAAAAATACAAAAAAAAAAAAAAAAATTAGCCGGGCGTGGTGGTGGGCGCCTGTAGTCCCAGCTACTCGGGAGGCTGAGGCAGGAGAATGGTGTGAACCCGGGCTGCGGAGCTTGCAGTAAGCCGAGATTGCGCCACTGCACTCCAGCCTGGGTTACAGAGCGAGACTCCATCTCAAAAAAATAATAAAATAAAATAAAAAATAAAATAAGAGAGTAAGGACAAAAACACACAAACTAAAAACAAATATTTTTCCTAGCCTGCAGTTAGCCAGAAATTGAAGAGTCTTGTGATCTAATGAGTGCCAATAAACTCATATCAAACTTTACAGGCTTTGCCATTATCATATTTCAGGAACATTAAAAAATCTCTACAAAACACATGACCAATTATACAACAAATGTCACTTATATGGTATGCTTTTATATGTACAAAAGAAAAATGTCTGTAAAACGCCTGTCAAAATGTCAAAAGTTGCATGTACAAAGTGCTAGAAAAGTGGGCTGATTGTATCATTCTTGTTTCCTTTTCCTAACCCTCTCTCCCATCCCCAGGAAGCTACTGCGAGCAGGAAATGATAAAAGAGACCTGATAGTGGAGGCAGCTAAGCACTCACCCAGATACAGCTAAGAATGAGGCCTTGAAAATGAGGGAGGAGTTCTTCCTGGGAGCTGACTGTTGGGGTCAGGAAAGCGTGGCCTCCACGGAGATTCACTGGCCCAGTTTGCATGAGGAGGCCAATCACTGACCAGGGTTCCCCCATCTCCAACAGCTGCATGAATGCTTAGGCATGCTTGGGGAGATAAATATGAGACTAATGACCATAGATAATAAATTCAGAATGTTATGACAGCTAATTGAGAACTCACACATGGGCCTGCGGACTGCTCAGCCAAGGGCCCTGTCTCAATGCTGGCTGCGTTCTCCTTCCCTCCTGGTTGTGTGGGCTGTGGCCTTCTTTCTCGCCTTTAGGTGCTGCTGCTGTGTACACAACTCCTAGTGGTTCTCTTCTCGTCTGACCACACAGTCCCTCTTTAGGAAACCAGACTATGTCACCCCCAAATACGCTTCTTTGACATAAAAATTATTTTTGAGCTGAAGGCAATTGAGAAGCAGCAAACGGGGAAAAAACTCTTACCCTCTAGCTTTTCTTCCTGAAGACAGGATATAGATTCTCCCTTACTGGAGACAGCTCTACATTCCTGTCAGCCCTGAGAGGCCCCGGGAGAGTCTGCAAACAAACTTGACTCCCATGTATTTACCTTCCCATAATTTCCCATGCTTGGAAACCTAAAACCACTTTTCTCTGTCCTGTCATTTCTCCACACGTTTGTTTTTCTTTGTTGAAGATGCCTTGTAAGTGGAGTTCTAAGCCACCATTTTGAGTTACTTTTCACTGATGTTTCTCCCTTGAGATGTGCGCTGCATGCCTTAATAAACTGTTTTTTCTCGTGTTAATGCGTCTTTTGTTACAGAAGTCTATTCCAAGGAAGAGCTTAGGAGGGTTGAGGAAAAACATTATCTTTCCTCCCCTGCATCCCCATCCTTCACTTTTCTTTCAGGCTCTAAAGACAAACCCATGACAGGAGGTTTTTTTTTTTTTCTCCCTCTTTAAGAGTTCTGTTAATCACCACCACCAGGAACCAAGTAAGCGTGAAAAACCATGAGAGAAAAATGAGAAGTTGCAATGTTCTCACAATAGCCCCCCAGTTTCCGACTTAGTAAATGACAAGTGGAAAACAATTTTTGAATTTTTTCCCTCTTACCTTCATTTCTCCAATGGACGAAAAGGTGGAGTTTTCCTTCTGTGTCACTCTCTTGCTCCACATCTAGATGTAAATTAGGCCTGAAGAAACGATTCTGGTCCAACAATAAGCATCCCTTTGGTACAAGTGGCAATTTACATCTTTCAAAACCCCTAGAACTTTTTCCTGCCCAGGCAGAATCTTTTGTGCAAAATTGGGACCAGTATAATCCCAAATGGGTTACTTACCTCCTTTTGGAAAGAGTAGAAGAAAAACTTCAGTTTGGTATTGGAATTGCAAATTTTGTTATTCAGGAGAAGTCTGTATGTAAAGATCTGGCTCCCTGAAAGAAGCATAATTATGAGGAAATTTGTAATTTTTTTAGAATTTTGGTTTCAGAAAAACCTCTAAAAATCTTTAAAATTAAAGATTTAAGGAACTAAAGATTCTGATTTGGGAAAATTTTGCTCAGTAATATGAGAATTTAGTTTAATAAGTTCTTCACAAATTGAGGTGAAGTTGGGTTACAAGTGCCTAACCAGACTAGCAGTTCCCTTTGGGAAAAAGGGGCCTTCTTGGGTTGGGTCAGAAAAATCCTTTTTCTTCTGTGACTAAAGACGTTACTTTAGCATTAACTTAGGAATACTACCTGATACTTGACCAACATAAAAACAATGCTTTGTGTGATTTTACAGCAAAGTAAATTTAGTAATTCGAGACTGTAACTTCTTTTTCTTTCCAACGTTTATTTTAAGTTCAAGGGGTGCATGTACAGGTTTGTTACATAGGTAAATTGTGTGTCACAGGGGTTTGGTGTACAGATAATTTTGTCACTCAGGTAATCAGCATAATAACTGATAGGTAGTTTTTCAATCCTCACCCTCCTCCCACCCTCCGCCCTCAAGTAGGCCCTGGTGTCTGTTGTTCCCTTCTTTGTGTCCATGTGTACTCAATGTGTAGCTTCCACTAATACATGAGAACACACAGTATTTGGTTTTCTGTTCCTGAGTTAATTTGCTTAGGATAATGGCCTCTAGCTCCATCCATGTTGCTGCAAAGGACATGATTTTCTTCTTTTTTATGGCTGTGTAGTATTCCATGGTGTATATATACACATTTCCTTTATCCAGTCCACCATTGATGAGCATCTAGGTTAATTCTATGTCTTGGCTATTTTGAATAGTGCTGCAATGAACATACTCATGCATGTGTCAATACTGCAACTTGGCTGAGTGCATTGACTCACACCTGTAATTCCTATGCTTTGGCAAGCTGATCACCTGAGGTCAGGAGTTCAAGAACAGTCTGGCCAATATTGTGAAACCCCATCTCTACTAAAGATACAAAAATTAGTGGTAGTGGTGGCAGATGCCTGTAATCCCAGCTACTTGGGAGGCTGGGGCAAGAGAATCACTTGAACCTGGGAGGTGGAGGTTGCAGTGAGCCAAGATCATGCCATTGCACTACAGCCTGGGCGACAAGAACAAGACTCCGTTTCAAAAAACAAAACCAAAAAAACCTCACAACTTAACTACCAGGAGAGTTGCAGATTGGATCATGAAATAGGTGAAGCTTATGTTCTTCCCTTTCTAATGCTTTCATCCCTTTCATGTTTCCCTACTTTACAGCTTCTTTATTTTCCAAGTCCTTCTCAGTTAGCTAATGTCTAGTAATATTATTTTTATAATTTAAAAGTGGATTCTTAAACACCTGAGGGTGTAAAGGAAAGACTCCTGGTAGAATTGAAGCAAGATGACCACCTATAGATATCTCTATCTGAATGCCTCATGCTGTGATATGCATCTGGTTTCTACTTGGATGCTTAGTCACTGCCAAGTAATCTTCTACAATTGCTATTGGCTCACTTACAGCTTGAATTATAGAAATGTTATTAAATTCTTGTTTTCCTTTCTTATCTTCCAAACAAAATATAGCAGGATCTGGCCAGGTGAGGTGGCTCACACCTGTAATCCCAGCACTTTGAGAGGCCCAGGTGGGCGGATCACGAGGTCAGGCATTCGAGACCAGCCTGGCCAACATGGCAAAACCCCATCTCTACTAAAACTAAAATAAATAAATAAATAAATAAAAATAAAAAAATAAATTGCTGGGCATGTTGGTGGGCCCCTGTAGTCCCAGTTACTCGGGAGGCTTAGGTAGGAGAATCGCTTGAACCTGGTGGGCAGAGGTTGCAGTGAGCTGAGATTGCGCCACTTGCTCTCCAGCCTGGGCGACAGAGCAAGACTCCATCTCAAAAAAAAAAAAAAAAAAAAAAAAGAAGAAGAAGAAGAAGAAGAAAAAGAAATACAGCAGGATCTATGATCAGATATTTATACCTTGACTGAAACTTTCGCTTTGTTCTGCCACTCTCAGCTTCAGTTGCCTTTGTCTTGTACTTGTGATAAACTTTCACCTAATAGACCTGGACACCTGGCCTGCCAACCCTCTTTCAGACTTGACTGAGTCAAATAATCCCAATTTATGTCAGATGAAAGCTGGGCACTGTAATCTCAAGGGAGTCCTCACGTACCCAGCCAAGGCAGGTGGATGCCATAATCCTGAGATGGGCACCAAATGCTCACAATAGACCACTTTCAGCCAGCTCTGGGCTTGAATAATTCATGAACCCAGGAATGAGTAGTCAATGACATCACTCAGAGACCTTGCTTTCTTAATATGGGACAGATCTAGTTTACTGTATTTTGACTTCAAAGACTATCTCATTTTTTTTCTCCCCTAAGCCTCATTCCCAAGTCTACCTGAAGAGCTAAAATGAACTCTGTTTGGCAGTAAACACCTTTTCACTAAGCTCTCCATCTGTGCTCTCTAATAGTCTTATGTTTTTCTTCAACATCTTGTGAAATAGAAGGCTTTATCTCTTTTCAAACAAATTTCTGGTGTCAAGGGACAGAGAGAAGAGTATTTGAGGAGTGGAGTAATGAGTAGGATAACCTTTCCATGGGCCATGAGATGTTACTTTCCTGACTCATGGCATCATAGCCAGTTGAGAATCACTAAATCTTCTTTTTTACCATTAGCAAAGAACTGGTCAATTTTTTTTTTTTTTTTTTTTTTGAGACAGAGTCTTGCACTTTCGCCCGAGCTGGAGTGCAGTGGCATGATCTCGGCTCACTGCAACCGCCACCTCCCAGGTTCAAGCTCCTGCCTCAGCCTCCTGCGTAGCTGGGATTACAGGTGCCCACCAAGACGCCCAGCTAATTTTTTGCGTTTTTAGTAGAGATGGGGTTTCACTATGTTGGCCGGGCTGGTCTTGAATGCCTGACCTCGTGATCCACCCACCTCAGCCTCCCAAAGTGCTGGGATTACAGACGTGAGCCACCATGCCCAGCCAGAACTGGTCAAATTTTACGTGCTGTTCTTTGTGTTATTGATATGGTTTGGCTGTGTCCCCACCCAAATCTCATGATGAATTGTAGTTTCCATAATCCCCATGAGTCATGGAAGGGACCTGGTGGGAGGTAATTTAATCACGGTGGGGGTTCCCCCATGCTAGTCTCACAAGATCTGATGGTTTTATAAGGGGCTTCCCCCTTTGCTCGGCTCTCATTCTCCTTCCTGTGCCATGTGAAGAAGGACGTGTTTGCTTCCACTTTCTCCATAATTGTAAGTTTCCTGAGGCCTTCTCAGCCATGCTGAACTTTCAGTCCATTAAACCTCTTTCCTTTATAAATTACCCAGTCTCGGGTATGTCTTTATTAACAGCATGAGTACAAATTAATACAGTTATTAAAGTCATATTAATATTTATTTGCTCCCTAAATAGAAAAATTAGCATATAGAATATACTTATTCACACTGCACAAATCCTCAGTGGTAGAACAAATATACTATTGATCTGTGCTTGGCTTTTACTGGTTAGCATTCAAGAAATATGCTAATAATATAAATTTAAGAAAGTATGCCAGACATAAGACTTTTTTTTTTTTTTTTTGAGGTGGAGTCTTGGTCTGTTGCCCAGGCTGGAGTGCAGTGGCACCATCTCAGCTCACTGAAACCTCTGCCTTCTGTGTTCAAGCAGTTCTCCTGCCTCAGCCTCCAGAATAGCTGGGATTACAGGTGTGTGCCACCACGCCCAGCTAATTTTTTGTATTTTTAGTAGATACAGGGTTTCACCATGTTAGCCAGGATGGTCTCGATCTCCTGACCTCGTGATTCACCCAGCTCGGCCTCCCAAAGTCCTGGGATTACAGGTGTGAGCTACTGTGCCCGGCCCATATATTTTATTCCTTAGAAGTCCATTCCAGGCCAGGTGTGGAGGCTCACTTCTACAATCCCAGCACTTTGGGAGGCCGAGGTGGGAGGACTGTTGCAGTCCAGGAGCTTGAGACCAACCTAGGCAACATAGTAAGACCCTGTCTCTACCAAAAAAGAAAAAAATGTATATATATATATATATATATATATATATATATATATATACACACACACACATATATTAGCTAGGTGTGGTGACACACGTCTATAGACCCAGCTACTCAGGAGGCTGAGGCAGGAGGATCATTTGAGCCAAGAGGTAGAGGCTGAAGTGAGCCATAATTATGCCACTGCACTCCAGCCTGGGTGACAGAGTGAGACCCTGTCTCAAAATTCCATTCCAGTTTTCCGTATGTATATGGTTTATTCTCTAAGGTTTCTTTAAGTCACAGTGAAGTAGCTTCATACTCAAAATATCAGCTAGAATTTGTGCTGTTGATGACAGTGAAGGACTATGAAGAAGTAGAAGGCTAGGTTTCACTTCTATATGGTGATTATAAAAAGTTATCCATAGAAGGTAGGGAGGCTGTGCGGGTGTGGGGGCAGTAGGTACATGGGAACTCTCTGTACTTTCCACTCAATTTTGCTGTGAACTAAAACTGTTCTAAAAAAAGTCTATTTTTAAAAAAAAGTAACCCAAGTCAGAGTGAAACAACAAAGAACTGACTGTGTAGGCTCCTGCCTGGGCCACATTTTGATACAAAAGATAGTTAACACAGTGAATTGTTAAAAGTATGATGGATATTGTGCAACGTGATTCACCTGCTAGAGCCAAGACTGCTATTTGTGATTAAATATCTGTTCTTGCCTCCCCCTTAGTAATAAAACCTTCAATTTTTAGTTGGACATTTGGCTTCCTAGTACAGAGGCTTCATTTTCTAGCTGCTCTTTCAGGTAGGGGTGCCAAGTGACTAAATTTCTGGCACAAAAATAGGACACAACTGGAATTGGTGAGTATTTTTTCTGGGCAGTGTACCCAAAGAGACAGAGCATACTTATTTTTTCTTTTTCTTTTCTTTTTTTTTTTTTTTTTTTTTTTTTTTTTTGCCTTTTCTTCCTAACAGCTTGGCAATTAAGCTGTATTCTCACAATTGGCTGAAAGCATCCCTTTCAGCTAGGTGTGCCATAGGGTTAAGTTATAACCAATAGGTGTAAACAAAAGTACTACCATGTACACTTCTGGAAAATTGTCTTTAAAGGGAGGTAACATAATCTTCCCAACTTTCTTCTTTTTACCAGCTAGAAGCTTCAGCAGATTTGAGGAATATATATATATATATATATATATATATTTTTTTTTTTTTTTTTTTTTTTTTTTTTTTTTTTTTGAGACGGAGTCTGGCTCTGTCGCCCAGGCTGGAGTGCAGTGGCACGATCTCCGCTCACTGCAAGCTCTGCCTCCCAGGTTCACGCTATTCTCCTGCTTCAACCTCCCAAGTAGCTGGGACTATAGGCGCCCGCCACCATGCCCAGCTAATTTTTTTTTATTTTTAGTAGAGAAGGAGTTTCACCGTGTTAGCCAGGATGGTCTCCATCTCCTGACCTTGTGATCCGCCCGCCTTGGCTTCCCAAAATGCTGGGATTACAGGCGTAAGCCACCACGCCTGGCCGATTTGAGGAATATTTTTGAGGATGGAAGAACAGTAAGATAGAAGACTGGGTCCTCGAGGACTGCTGAGCTGCTTTCAGGCCCTGCTCTATTTCTTTCCAATTTAGTACACATGAAAGAGAAAAACTTCCATCTTGTTTAAATAAGTGTCAGTTTTAGGTTGCTGTGTTTCATGCTAAATGGATTCCTAATAGATACAGGATTAAGAACTTGGAAGTGGAGAACTAAGAAAAACCAAAAACATGATACTAGGCTTAGAAGTTGAGTGGCAGGTGGTATAGACTCAATATCACAGGCTGGTCATTTTGTGGCAAACATTTCCCTGCTTTAACTTGAAAAGGGGACCACATGCTGACTGAGGCTGTAGCTTTAGGGGAAATGATAGGAAAGATTAATGATTTTTGTGGGTATTGGCTGCCTATTGATGCTTTCAGAAAACCTTACAGGCAAGAAGGCAGTGGAGAAACAGAGATAGAAGGGACTACAGCTTTGCTAAAAGATTGCTATTTTTCTCAAGTCTACAAATCAAAGTTGACAATTTGGACCCTTGCAAGAATAAAAGGGCAACTGCTTTTGCACTCAAAATTGAACCAGTTATAAGCAGTGGTTGAAAGCCTGCAACCTTAGTAAGAGAGAAAACTAGTGACCCCTCATACAAAAGCATTGACCTGCTAGCAAAGAGTAGATTAAGGGTACTTCTCTCCCATCCAAGTGTGTTTTAAACAACTTTCAAGGTAGTTGCCATTAAATTGAGGGATAAGGCTGGGTGCAGTGGCTCATGCCTGTAATCCAAACACTTTGGGAGGCCCAGGCAGGCAGATTGCTTGAGCACAGGAGTTTGAGTTCGGCGTGAGCATCATGACAAAACCATGTCTCTACAAAGAAGTAAAAACATTAGCTGGGCATGGCGTGTGCATGCCTGTAGTACCAGCTACTCAGGAGGCAGAGGCAGGAGAATCACCTGAGCCTGGGGAGGTTGAGGCTGCAATGAGTCTGGGCGTAGAGTAATACCCTGTCTCAAAAAATTTAAAAATTGAGAGTAAAGCTGGGCACAGTGGCTCACACCTGTAATCCCAGCATTTTGGGAGGCTGAAACAAGTGGGTCACTTGAGGCCAAGAGTTGGAGACCATCCTGACCAACATGGTGAAACCCTGTCTCTACTAAAAATATAAAAACTAGCTAGGTGTGGTGGTGCATGCCTATAGTCCCAGCTACTCAGGAGGCTGAGGTGAGAGGACCGCTTGAACCTGGGAAGTGGAGGCTGCAGTGAGCCGAGATTGTGCCACTGCACTCTGGCCAGGGCAACAGAGAGAGACTCTGTCTCAAACGAAACAAAACAAAAAAGATCTGCCTTCAGGCTTTAAACAAACAAACGAAAACACTATGGCTAGACAAGATCTTTGGCTGTAATTACAAGGACAGAGAATTGAATGAAAGTAAATTTTAAAAAATTATATTTGAAAGAATTATATTGCCTGCAAAAATCTGTGACTATTATAGCCCTGTAGCAATCCCCAAGCCTGCACAAAAATGAAGTGGATTTAATAAAGAGTGTATCTCCCAAAAAAGGGATGACTCTGCAAAGCCAGTGTCAGATATGGCCATGGAGGAGGCTGATGAAGGAGGAACTTCTGAGAGAGCAGAGCTAAGGACCAGGAAGTGCATCAGTCTTCTATGGTTGCCATAACAAAATACCACAGATTGGAGGTCTAAACAACTCTTTATTTTTTCATGGTTCCGGAGGCTGGAAGTGCAAGATCAATATATCAGCAGGTTTAGTTTATCCTGAGGTGTCTCTCCTTGGCTTGCAGATGGTCACCTTCTTGTTGTGTCTTCACATGGCCTTTCCTCTCTGCATGTACATCCCTAGGGTCTCTTCCTCTTCTTCTTAGGACACTAGCCATATATGATTAGGACCCCAGCCTTATGACATCATTTAACCTTAACTGCCTTTTAAAAGGCTCTATCTCCCAACAAACAAACAAACAAACAAACAAACAAAACAAAAACAGTCCCATTGGGGGATTGGGTTCTACCCCAAATTCACATGTGGTGAATTTGGGTTAGAACACAATCCAGTCCACAACAAGGATAGTAATTGAAAAAGCTCATCTCAGAGACCAGAACCAAGGGCTGCCTGGTGAGCTAATCAAAGAACTCCCTTCTCAGGCCAGGGAGTTCTCTGCAATTAGTGCTCAGCAGGGTTTGATAACTCCTATGGACCAGTACCAGTGAGTGTTACATGTTTCCTGCTTTCCTCTTCTCCAGTTGAAATTTTAATTAAGGTTACTCTATTCCTGTTTCACCACTATACAGTATACTGAGTATGACCAAAAAGGCAGGACAAATAACTTTGTTTATGAGTTTCTGGAGCATGAGCCACACCATCTAGATAAGATGGAGATGACTCCATATCACCCAGAGTTTCTCGACTTTGAGCTTAAAGCAGTAACTAGAGGACACTTTGGAGTTCTCTCTCCTAGAGAGGAGGGCTCTATATAAAAAGAAGGAGCTCATGGATGAGAGGACTGTGGCAAGGACTGCTACTTCTCCCTTGATATGCTCTCTCTTCCTCTTTCAAGTTTTAGCTGAACATAACAATTCCTAAAATAAAGGCTACACTTTCCAGCATCCCTTGCAGCTCTGTGAGATTTCCAGGACATGTTGTTTAAAAGAATGTGTGAAGGCAGTCAGGCGCGGTGGCTCACGCCTGTAATCCCAGCACTTTGGGAGGCCAAGGGGGGCAGATCACGAGGTCAGAAGATCGAGACCATCCTGGCTAACACAGTGAAACCCTATCTCTACTAAAAATACAAAAAATTAGCTGGGCGTGGTGGCAGGCGCCTGTAGTCCCAGCTACTCGGGAGGCTGAGGCAGGAGAATGGCGTGAACCCAGGAGGCGGAGGTTGCAGTGAGCGGAGATCGCGCCACTGCACTCCAGCCTGGGCAACAGAGCGAGACTCTGTCTCAAAAAAAAAAAAAAAAAAATGTGTGAAGGCCCGGCACGGTGGGTCATGCCTGTAATCCCAGAACTTTGGGAGGCTGACGCGGGTGGATCACCTGAGGTCAGGAGTTTGAGACCAGCCTGGCCAACATGGAGAAACCCCATCTCTACTAAAAATACAAAAATTAGCCAGGTGTTGTGGCTCGCACCTGTAATCCCAGCTACTCGGAAGGCTGAGGCAGGAAAATTGCTTGAATCTGGGAGGCGGAGGTTGCAGTGAGCCGAGATCATGCCATTGCATCCTAGCCTGGGAGACAAGCAAAACAACTCCGTCTCAAAAAAAAAAAAAAAAAAAAAAAGAATGTGTGAGCCCAACTTACTCTTTTCTTTTTCCTGCTGGTTGGAATGACGACATGATTTTTGGAGCTTCACTGGCCATTTTAGACTATGGAGTAAAGCTGCTTGCTGTGGATAGTAGTGCAAAAAGATCTAAAGAGCTAGGTTCCTGTCACTGTAGAATGACTTCGTCTAGACTTGTATGGCATGAGACAGAAATAAACTATACTTTTAAAGCCAATATTATTTGGGGTATGCTGGATTGTTCTGTCATCAACATGACTAATCTGGGCAGAATTTTTTCCAGAATCCCTTATGTGGACCTAGGTTAGAGTTGATCTCAAGAGGAGCTTGCTCATAATTTGCAAGGCAGAAGTGAAACGGTAGCCATGCCTCTCCGAAGATCTTCATTGTGCCGCATGGTGATAGACAGATGTCAAGGTGCCCAGTGGGTTCAGCTTGTCCACTTTCCTCTGTTCTACACCAGGCTGTTCTTCCCAAATGCTAGCTCTGCTGGTCAACAGCAGTTGCAGGCCCACCACCAGACACTTAGCATACACGGAGGTGTCTTAAGAGGGGCATGGTTTCCCACACAGTGCTTAGTGAGCTCCCTTTTTGCAGTACCAATTTGGCTGATGAATGTCCTGGATTTCTCAGATTTCCTTGCAAGCTTCGACTTGTCTGCTCACCCCAGGGCTTTAGGGGACTGCTTAGTGACTATTTCTCCAACTTCCCCTTCCGGATCTTTACTTTCTCAACTCCTCCCACACAGTTGTGTAAGTACTAGTTCCTATAATAAATCCCTTGCCTAATAACACTCACAGTGGCTCTGTTCCTTCACTGAACCCTGACTGATATATTGGATTTTATGACATGTAGATCACCTTTATTCTAACAGAGTCACATACATTATCCTGCTAAATCTTCCTAAGAGCCATGGGAAGGTAGCACTGTTGTTATCTCTATTTTACAGACATGGAAATGGGTTTAGAGAAGTTAAATAATATTCTCACTGTCATACAGCAAGTAAGTGGGGATGCCAAGTTTGTAACCCAATCTGCCTCCTGCCAGAGCCTGAGAGCTTAACCACAACACCTTAATACATATGTACTTCCTGTCCAGAAGTTCTACTCTAATTCATATTCCTTCTTGCTTTAGTGTTTTTGTGTTTAAAGTCAATCATGCTACCTAATCAGACAACCATAATGTACGAACAACAAACAATAAAGATTGCTAGTGTCAACAGGGTTTACTTAATAGCTTTGGAAAGCGTCAGTGTTACTGACAGTCTGTTTGTTTATTTCCACTTCAGCTCTCTAAAAGCAAAACCCTTGGCCAAGTAGAGCTCCACTTCAGGCAAGAACTAGGGTCCATTTGGGAGGCTTATTTAATATTTAAAAGCTGAGGAAAGATTAATACCACATCCTTGGCATATGCCTACTAAAGCAGAGACTGTAGGCTCAGATGCCAACAATTAATTCTGAAGGAACAAAAGAACAGGTCAGAGCTTAATATTGGGGTGTAAATGAAAATGAAGTCAGGGCCGGCTGCGGTGGTTCACGCCGTAATCCCAGCACTTTGGGAGGCTGAGGTGGGTGGATCACCTGAGGTCAGGAGTTTGAGACCAGCCTGGCCAACATGGCGAAACCCCGTCTCTACTAAAAATACAAAATTAGCCAGGCGTGATGGTGCATGCCTGTAATCCCAGCTACTCTGGAGGCTGAGGCAAGAGTATCGCTTAGAACCTGGGAGGCAGAGGTTGCCCTGAGCCAAGATTCGCCAGTAGCACTGGGCAACAAAGGGAGACTCTGTCTCAAAAAAAAAAAAAAGAAAAAAAGAGAAGAAAAGAAAATGAAGTCAGACCTAGGGAACATTTTTGGGATTTACTAAACATCTACCCACAGGGAAGGAAGAAAGAATGTCAGCGATATGGACAGTTGCTATCATACATTTTTGGATTCTCTTAGATCTCAGTACTTTATAGGGAATCAGAGTCCTCATTTTTTTGGCCAGTGTGGAAGATCCTGTCAGTACCATGCTCATATCCCTGCAATACTTACTGTTTCTATACGTGCAGACGGTATCCTACTGCTAGTACACGATGCTGCCCGAGGGCTTTTCCTCAGTTCAGGTGTAGAGAAAGTCCTCAGCGCTGTAGAGTTAACACCCCTGGAAGCAACTATAAACTAATGACTGATAGTAATTAGAGGACAAACTCCAGCTTCCTCTTCCCCTCAGGTGGGACAACTCCCACAGGTTCCCAGCATGACTGACCCTCGGTTGCCCCCACTGGTAACATAATGGTCTAGGCTTCCCTCACTTCCCTGTCTTACTGCCCCTTTCCCCTGTCAGTGCTTCCTGTGATCACCACTCAAACTACTTACATTTAAACCTTTTGCTTAGGGTTGGCTCCTGAAAGAATCTGGCAGAAGACAGCCTAATTATGGGGAAAGCACTCCTGCCCAAAATAATCGGCTAAATTTCTCCATTTTTTCAAGTTTCAAATTCTATCCATTAGGGGTGCATATGGGGGGCCAGGCATAGTGGCTCAAACCTATAATCCCAGTACTTTGGGAGGTTGAGGCAGGTGGATTTCTTGAGCCCAGGAGTTCGAGACCAGTCTAGGTAACATAGTGAGACCTCATCTCTGCAAAAAATACAAAAACTAGCCAGGTGTGGTGGTGCATTCCTGTAGTACCAGCTACTAAGCGGCTGAGGTGGGAAGATCGCTTGAGCTTAGGAGGTCAAGGCTGCAGTGAGCTGTGTTCATGCCACCGCACTCTGGCCTAGGTGACAAAGTGAGACCCTGTTTAAAAAAAAAAAAGGGATGCATACGCGGTGTCAGGTGTCAATTTGGGAAATTCAGATACTCCTTGCAGGGTTATGAAGCAACCATCATTTTTTCCACCATATCTTAGGGAAAATGGTTGGTGACATTGCTTTCTTCTTATTACTATTTAATCTCACCCAAAATAATTGGCTAAAATTATTGGCTAAAATAATTGTCTGCTCAAAAGAATCATTAGCCATCATAAAGTAAGTAAATTCTCACTGCCTCATTCTGGGGCAGGCTCATGTCTGAAGGAGTGTGATCTCAAGTGTACATCTGCAATTTGGAATCGAAAGACTGCAATTTGAAGTTGAAATACAAATGGGCAGTGGCTGAACCATAGATAACAACAGAACTCTGACCCATGAAGGGGATCAGAACATGTTGCCCCCAAATACGCTGCTTTAGCATATTGATTATTTTGAACTGAAGGCAATTGAAAAACAGCAAATGGCCTCTTGACCTTCACTTTTCTTTTTTTTTTTTTTTTTCGAGATGGAGTCTCACTCTGTCTCCCAGGGTGGAGTACAGTGGTGCCATCTCTGCAAGCTCCGCCTCCCAGGTTCACGCCATTCTCCTGCCTCAGCCTCCTGAGTAGCTGGGACTACAGGCACCGGCCACCATGCCTGGCTAATTTTTTGTATTTTTAGTAGAGACGCAGTTTCACTGTGTTAGCCAGGATGGCCTCGATCTCCTGACCTCGTGATCTGCCTGCCTTGGCCTCCCAAACTGCTGGGATTACAGGTGTGAGCCGCCACACCTGGCCTGACAGACAGTTTCCATGAGAAAGGTGCTCTCCCATAACCAGAAAGAAAACATTGTTATCAATGGAAATGGAGAATTGACACTGATTGTTTGTCTGCACAAACAAACCTTATTAATATAGCCCTTATTTTCCATTAGTTTTTCTCATATACTTCCTAGGTACTTTCCAAAAACTTACCACCTGTAGAAGCCCAAACCCCTGTCCTTTATCTACCTATGTCTTCACAATTTATTGCCTTTTGTTAAAATGGTATATAAACCTCTCTATCCACATGTTTTGAGGTTTTCACATCTTCTCTGTAAAGCCCTCCATGCCATATAAAAACATTAACACCAAATGAAATTGTATATGTTTTTCCTGTTGTAATATTTGTCAGTTTAATTTGCAGGCCCCAGGTACCTAATAACATAAGAGGGTAAAGTTCTTCCTTCCTTCATTGACAACATGCAGCAACCTATCCAGGAAACTAATCACTTATTTTCAATAGCCAACCAGTGAGACAGTCTGCTGTAAGTCAGATTTGTTGGGAGTCACAGATCTTTAGTGACAGTCTAAGAGGCCAAACAATAACAGTTGTTTCCTGTGACAACAAGCCAATATGGCCAGGACTTGATTAATAACTGACCGCTTTTCTAATTTTTGTCCCTGCTTCCACATTAGGACCAATCAGAGAAAACCGGACGGGTGCGGTGGCTCATGCCTGTAATCCCAGCACTTTGGGAGGCTGAGGCAGGTGGATCACCTGAGGTCAGGAGTTTGAGACCAGCCTGGCCAATATGGTGAAACCCAGTCTCTACTAAAAAAAAATACAAAAATTAGCTGGGCATGGTGGCGCACGCCTGTAGTCCCAGCTACTCAGGAGGCTGAAGCAGGAGAATCGCCTGAACCTAGGAAGCAGAGGTTGCAGTGAGCGAAGATTGTGCCACTGTACTCCAGCCTGAGGACAGAGTGAGACTCTGTCTCAAAAAAAAAAAAAAAAAAAATCAGAGAAAGCCAAATATGTACCCCTAACCAATCACATAGGAATTCCTGTTTCTAGTTTGCCTGCTTACAGCTTCCTCATGCCAACAGCCTCTAACTGGGGCATAGTTGAAGCCTTTCCTTTTTCCTACAATAAAACTTTCCTACTCCTCTGCCTGCCTTGGAGTGTCTGCCAAAATACAAGTGACAGTGGTTGACTCCCTTGCTATAGCAATCTCTGAATAAATAGACTTTGCTTGTTCTCATTTGGTTTGTCTTAGTTTTTTTTCCACATTCTGTCCACCCTTGTAACTTTCTATTTGGGGGACTTGTATTTGATATTATGCCTTATTCTCTCCATCCACTTTGTCCTAAAGTGGATGACATACTATTTTAGAGTTCCAATTGTAAAAATGCCTTTTATCCCTGGATAAGATTGCATTTTGATCCTTTTAATCTCAATGAGCCAGAAGTTTTAGGGCACCAAGAGAAAAAGTCTGGAGGGTTTCATATGTCCTTTTCCCCACTATCAAATGCAACCACAAAACAGTATTTCAATATTATCAGTACTGCTTTTGTTCCTATCCCTTATCTGAAGTTGAGAATCTTCAATTGTTTAAAGTTTCCTAGTACCTTCATATAGCACTGCTTGCTAGGTGTCTGAGGACAGGAGACTCTTGACTGCCTACAGGTTTACCATTGAGTCTCTACAGAGACTCTTCTTGGGAAGGCGAGTGAGTGTCTTGGCCTTTTTAGGGTCCATGTGACAGAGTGTAACTTTCTTACAACGTATCAGACTGGTTATTTGTTTGTTCTTGTGGACCTTGAATATCTGAGATAGGTCTCAGTCAATTTAGCAAGTTTATTTTGCCAAAGTTAAGGATGTGCACCTGTGACACAGCCTCAGGAAGTCCTGATGACATGTGCCCAAGGTGGGAAGAATACAGCTTGTTTTTCTTTTTCTTTTTTTCTTTTTTGAGACAGAGTTTCACTCTTTCGCCAAGGCTGGAGTGCAGTGGCTGATCTAGGCTCACTGCAATCTCCACCTTCCGGTTTCAAGCGATTCTCCTGCCTCAGCCTCCCAAGTAACTGGGATTGCAGACGCCTGCCACCACACCTGGCTAATTTTGTATTTTTAGCAGAGATGGGGTTTCACCATGATGGCCAGACTGGTCTCGAACCCCTGACCTTGTGATCAGTCCGCCTCGGCCTCCCAAAGTGCTGGGATACAGGCGTGAGCCACCGCTCCCAGCCCACAGCTTGGTTTATACATTTTGGGGAGACATGAAACATCAATCAACATATGTAGGATGAACATTGGTTCAGTCTGGAAAGGTGGGATGACTTGAAGCAAAGGCAGGACAACTCAAAAAAAAAAAAAAAGGTGGGACCACTCAAAAAAAGCAAAAGCAGGGAGGAGGCTTTCAGGTCATAGGTAGAGAAGAGACAAATGGTTGCATTCTTTTGAGTTTCTAATTAGCCTTTCCAAAGTAGTCAATGAGATATGCATTTATCTCAGTGAGCAGAGGGATGACTTTGAATACAATGGGAGGCAACTTTGCCCTAAACAGTTCCCAGCTTGACTTTTCCCCTTAGCTTAATGATTTTTGAGGCCCCAAGATTTATTTTCCTTTCACATTTTCAACCTTCATTCTAACACTTCTGTGTTCTGCTGTGTGTTAGATTCTGTAATCTACATTTGCAAACTTTTGGTCAGATTCTGCCAATGGAAAGAGATTAAAAGGCAAGAGGGAGGGAACTGTGACTCTCTTTTTCTAGTTTTGAGCAGTTGAAAAAGCAGCTGTTTCCAGCAGTTCCAGCACTACACACCAGCGATAAAAGAATGGAGGCGGCAATAGCATTGATGGCAGGGGCAACATTAGTAGTGAAGTCTGGGGCAGATGAAGCCACGGGGACTCCGACAGCAGCCTGCGCTTGCAGGCTCCTGGGCTCCAGTTCAGGTAGCTGGGCTTCAATAACAGAAGCCTTAGTTGCACACACCCTTGGCCTCTGCTCAGTGATTTTGCTTCCCCAGTCTAGAAATGGTTAGTAGTTACTACTCATTGAGTAAGCTTCTCGTCCTCTGGACTTCCCAACATTAACTAATTCCTTTATTTAAATCTCTACTGGTTGAAATGACTAGAGTGGGTTTTTTTTCCTCCTTAATTTGCATAATGAATGATAGGATCCTCTCGGTGAAATCCAGTTAAAATTCCACCATAGTAGAATCTCAGGGCATCTTTCTTTGTTTTGTTTTATTTGAAATATAAAGGAACAAGTTTCCCTCTTATTTCTTTGGGAAGATATCTGCCTTAGAGAAATAAAGCCACTGGCAGTGGATTTGCATAGATTATTCCTTCTCCCTGAGCACAGATATGTAAATATATTCCAAGAAGGGGCTTGGTGACTTTGATCTACTCTATTTAAGATTAATAGCAGCCGGGGCACGGTGACTCACGCCTGTAATCCCAGCACTTTGGGAGGCCGAGGCGGGCGGATCACGAGGTCAGGAGATTGAGACCATCCTTCCTAACACGGTGAAACGCCGTCTCTACTAAAAATACAAAAATTTAACCAGGCGTGGTGGCATGCACCTAAAGTCGCAGCTATTCAGGAGCCTGAGACAGGACAATCCCTTGAACCAGGGAGGCGGAGGTTGCAGTGAGCCAAGATCCTGTCATGCCACTGCACTCCAGCCTGGGTGACAGAGTGAGATTCTGTCTCAAAAAAAAAAAAAAAAAAAAAAGCCCTGGCCAGGCGCAGTGGCTCACGCCTGTAATCCCAGCACTTTGGGAGGCCGAGGCAGGCGGATCACAAGCTCAGGAGTTCGAGACCAGCCTGGCCATTTGGTGAAACCCTGTCTCTATTAAAAATACAAAAAAATTAGCCAGGCGTGGTGGCGGGCACCTGTAGTGCCAGCTACTTGAGAGGTGGAGGTTGCAGTAAGCTGAGATCGCACCACTGCACTCCAGCCTGGACAACAGAGCTAGACCCGTCTCAAAAAAAAAAAAAAAAAGAATAATAGTCCTTTGGGTAGGCAATAGTCCCAGCTACTCTGAAGTCTAAGATGAGAGTATCCCTGGAGCCCAGGTGTTGGAGGCTACAGGGAGCTATGATCACACCGCTGTATTTTAGCCTAGATGACAGAGCAAATAACAGTCCTGATATTTTAGTACTTTTTTTTGTAAATTTAAAAGAAAAAAATAAATAACAGAATAAGAAATTAGAAAATAATAATTACATGACCAGGACCAAACTTCACATGGAGACTTTCCAAAATATCTCACAAAATATACGTTTTTCCCAATGAGAAATCTGAGATATGGTGAAGGGTTTGTGAAGGTAAATGAATACCTATCATCCTCAAACACAAGGCTCCTTCTGTGTCAAGGTGTGTTTTGCATTGGTGTGGAAGCACTGTATTTTTGTTTGTTTGTTTGTTTGTTTTTGAGACAGAGTTTTGCTCTTGTCGCCCAGGCTGGAGTTCAGTGGCACGATCTCGCTCATTGCAACCTCCGCCTCCCGGGTTCAAGTGATTCTCTTGCCTCAGCCTCCCGAGTAGCTGGGATTACAGGCGTGTACCACCAGACCCAGCTAATTTTTGTATTATGAGTAGAGACGGGGTTTCTCAGTGTTGGTCAGGCTGGTCTCGAATTCCCGACCTCAGGTGATCCACCTGCCTTGGCCTCTCAAAGTTTTGGGATTACAGGCGTGAGCCACCATGCCCGGCCTTCACTGAATGACTATTGATTGAAGACATTAACATTGATTTTATTAATAAAAATAAAAATTAACACCTCCATAGTACTTTCTCTATATGGTTCTATTCTAAAAGGATATTAGCCAGGTGTGGTGGCTCATACCTGTAATCCCAGAGCTTTGGGAGGCCTGAGCTCAAGAGTTCAAGACCAGCCTGGACAACACAGTGAGACCCTGTCCCTATCATTTTTTTTTTTTTTAATTTGCCAGGCATGGTGTTGTGTGCCTGCAGTCCCAGTTACTTGAGAGGCTTAGGTGGGAGGATCCCTTAAACCAGGATTTTGAGGCTGCTGTAAAGTATGATCACACCACTACACTCCAGCCTGGGTGACAGACTCTGTCTCAAAAATAAATAAATAAATATATCAATAAATAAAAGCATTATTAACTCATTTGTGAATTGAAATTATCATCACCAACCGTACCCTATTTTACAGATGAGAAAACTAAGGCACAAAAAAATTATTTAAAACGTATCTGGTGGCTGGGCACAGTGGCTCACGCCTATAATCTCAGCACTTTGGGAGGGTGGCTAATTTTGTATTTTTGGTAGAGACGGGGTTTCTCCATGTTGGTCAGGCTGGTCTTGAACTTCCGACCTCAGATGATCCACCAGCCTCGGCCCCACAAAGTGCTGGGATTACAGGCATGAGCCACCACGCCCGGCCACACCAAAGGTTTTTTAAAATCAACAAATTATTTGGAAATTATTTGAATAATTTTTAAAAAATTGCACAAAACTTATATGGTAAGCAGTTTTATACATACACATACATATATAACTGAATATGTAATTGAATAAGCAGTTTTATACATATATAATTTAAATAATTTAGAAATGGAGATTATATTTTTCAAATGTTTACATTTATATATTGATATCTAGGTTAATTTACAATATGTATTGTGGGTTAGATACGTTGATTTCATTCCCTACAGGAAATATCAGCAAACCTCATTCAAACAGACTGAAATGGTAAGGGAAGAAATTTACTTTTTTTCACATAACTAAGTAGTCCAGCGTAGGTTCCAGACATGGTAAGATCAGTGGCTCAGTGATGTCATCAAAATTCTTTCCATGTCTGTTCTGCTTTCCTCTCTGTTAGGGTTTACCCTTAGGCTAGATCCTCCTGTTACTCAATATGGCAACAGCACTTCCTGCTGTTACATCTGTGGTGGTTTACAATATGTCCACAAATTCCTTAATATTCCTCCTTCCCTGCAAAAGTGCAGCCTAATTCCCCTCCTCCTAAATGTGGGCTAGACTTAATGACTTCCTTTAATGAATAAAATGAAGTCGAAATGATGGTGTGTTGTTCCTAAAATTAGGACATAAAATATAATGGTTTCCTCCTGTTCTTTTTGTTGGGATCACTCTGGGGAAAGCCAGCTACCACGACAGGAGGACATTCAAGTAACCCCATGGAGTGGATCACAGGGTAAGTAACTGTGGTCTTCTACTAAGAGCCAGCGATGAACTGAGAACTTATGCCAACAGCCATATAAGCCATCTTGGAAGTATATTCCCTAACCCCAGTCAAGCCTTCAGATGAATGCAGCCCTGGCAAATGTCTGGAATGGAACCTCATGTGAGAATCTGAGCCAGAACTGTCCAGCTAAGCTGCTCCTGAATTCCTGACTCACAGAACCGTGAGATAATAAAATAATTGTCATAACAACATCCAGAGGGAGAAAGGCACATCCTTTCTCTCTCTCTCTCTGAGAAACTGCTGAGACTTCCTGGCAAACTTACTAAACCAGTTAGTGATTAGGAACTAATATTACCATGATTCTTATACTGAACCACCCTGTGGAGCTGGAGCTGGAGTCTGTCTTCTGAAGCCTAGGACTGTGTAGAAGACACAGCTTCTGATGGGAAGAAATGAGGGTACAGAAACAGATATCGACAGGTGACTAATCAAGCTAATTTAGGTTGTACTGTATAACAAATATCCACCAATTCTCTCAATGGCTTAACACACCAAAAGTTTGTTTCTTCCTCATACTACAGGTCTAATGTGCCTTGGCAAGGAGATCTTGGCTCAAAGAGGTTTCAACTCAACACTTGCTTCCTTGATCTCTCAAACAGTGACAAATTGTTTATTAGATCTGAAAGCTTTTTCCTGGAAGTTACACATATCATATTACCTCCTCTTTTACCTTATTGACAGAAGGTCTAATTTCAAAGAGGTCAGGTCATACAATATTACATTGTGACCAGAAACTGAAATTTTTTTTTTTTTTGAGACAAGAGTCTCCGTCTGTCGCTCAGGCTGGAGTGTAGTGGCACGATCTCGGCTCACTACAACCTCTGCCTCCAGGGTTCAAGTGACTCCTGCCTCAGCCTCCTGAGTAGCTGGGACTACAGGCGTGCGCCACCACACCCGACTGATTTTTGTAGTTTTTAGTAGAGATGGGGTTTCACCATATTGGCCAGGCTGGTCTCAAACTCCTGACCTCGTGATCCCCCCGCCTCAGCCACCCAAAGTGCTGAGATTACAAGCGTGAGCCACTGTGCCCGGTCCGAAAACTGAAATATTTTAACATCACTGATGAGTACCAGCAAGGGAAAATCAGGGTCTGGATCTGGGTGTGGTGGCTCACGCCTGTCATCCCAGCACATTGAGAGGCTGAAGCAGGTGGATAGCTTGAGCCAGGGCAACATGGCGAGACCCTGTCTCTATCCAAAAAATAGAAAAATTACCCAGGCATGGTGGCACATACCTGTAGTCCCAGCTACTGTGGAGGCTGAGGTGGGAAGATTACTTAAGCCTGAGAGGCAACGGCAGTGAGTTGTGATTACACCACTGCACTCCAGCCTGGGCAACAGAGCCAGATCCTGTCTCAAAAAAAAAGAAAAAAAGAAAAGAAAATCAGGGTCTGGAAAACGTGCTTACTAAGGGAGTCGAAATTGGGATGTTACAACAGCAACAAACTTTCTCTACTTCAGCCCCTACAAGTCCCCGTATCTTTTAAGGAATCTCTCTTTCTTCTTTGCCCTTTAAGAGTCAAAGTGGTTAAATAGATTGTATGTTAGGGTATGTGGCACAGGGATAAATCCTAGCTTAATTGCTGCTAGATCTTAGCCTAGCATGTGTGAACAGGTCTTAGCAGACTACTTGAAAACTTTAGTGAAAACATTAGTACTGACTCATGATCATGTATCTAATAATTACTCTTCTAATATTAGGTCCAGTAATGTGTAGTTTTGCTAAGAAATCTAAAGTTATAAATAACATGTTGAAATTTTAAAGTGCTTTGGATGTTGAAATCTGCATGTCAATAGCTTACCTTTTCTCAGGGTTTTCATGCTAGCAGCTTAATTATCCTGATAGGATGTTTGGAAGTTTCTGGGTAAGGAAACTGATCTGTTCTTCTGCTGGGCTAGTCCACCTATTTCAGGTCCTGAAAAGCTACTGACCTAGTGGACTTCACACTCCTTGCTTTGTCTTAGCGTTTGAGTTCTTTTAATTCTGGCTGGTAGCTGACCTGTTTGTTAATACATCTGGAATGAAAAGTCTGTTTTTCTAGCCGGGCGTGGTGGCTCACGCCTGTAATCCCAGCGCTTTGGGAGGCCGAGGTGGGCGAATCATGAGGTCAGGAGTTTAAGACCAGCCTGGCCAACATGGTGAAACCCGGTCTCTACTAAAAATACAAAAAATTAGCTGGGCATAGTGGCGAGTGCCTGTAATCCCAGCTACTCGGGAGGCTGAGCAGGAGAATCTCTTAAACCTGGGAGACAGAGGTTGCAGTAAGCCGAGATCGGCGCCACTGCACTCCAGCCTGGTGACAGAGTGAGACTCTGTCTAAAAAAAAAGAAAGAAAATTCTGTTTTTCTGACTGCTAGCTCTGGTATTATTCTAGCTAACTCCATCTCATTTCTCAGCTCTTTCTGAGAAACTCACTGGCTCTATCTCACTCCACTCAACCTTACTGTTTTCCATGTCCTTCCTCTTTTCTCCCATATCACATCCTCTTTTTCCTATCCTTATAAAGGATATGCCATGTCACTCTGGAATAGCTGACTTCCTGTGTATCTTCCCAGCCTGTAAGCTCTTTGAAAGTACATTCCACGCTTTATGTGGTTTTTAAAATTCACAAGCCCAGCGTAGCCAATAGTACCATATTGCCTGGTTGTTAGGAAGTTTTCAATGAATGTTGAATTAATGTTGAATACAAGAATCAAACTTTGGGGAGAAAGATTGTAACAATGTAAGAGTCTTTAGAAATTCACTACAAAGATCCATTAATTTGACTTCCTAAAGCGGGGTAAATTAACTTTACTGAAATGTGTCTTTCCAGGCAAGGTGGCTCACGCTTGTAATCCCACCACTTTGGGAAACCAAGGCGGGTGGATCGTGAGTTCAGGAGTTCAAGACCAGCCTGACCAATATGGTGAAATCCCATCTCTACTAAGAATACAAAAAAAATTAGCCAGGCGTGGTGGCACATGCCTGTAGTCCCAGCTACTCGGGAGGCTGAGGCAGGAGAATCACTTGAACCCAGGAGGCAGAGGTTGCAGTGAGCCGAGATCATACCACTGCACTCCAGCCTGGTGACAGAGCGAAACTCTGTAAAAAAAAAAAAAAAAAAAAAAAGTTTCTGTGGAATGGACAACATATTTGGGCCTTAATTTAATATCGATAGTTCATCCAATTATCTCCTTCCAAGGGTTCTCTGGCAGTGGTTCTTAACTTAGTCCCTGGGGGTGGGGGATGGGCAGGGACTGCATTTCCTGTCACCAAGTGACCTTAGGGCAACAAAATCTCTAGCGTAGACTGGAAAGTGTGCGACCCATGACTTCCCCAGTAATGAGGGACCCTCCCTCCTCCATCACTGCACAAAGGGACTGCTGCAGAGGTGTAGGTCTAATTCTGGCTTTTCCGATTTTGTCATGGATTGGGCTCCTCGGGGACACCCAGACACAGAGAGCAGGACTTTTATTGCCACGAGGTAGCCGAACTCTTAACCTTTCTGGTTTATATAACTATTAAAAAATGACATTATTTGTAAGTGTGGACACTGATGGAAAATCGTCGGTTGTTAGGCATACAGTAACTGCTGTTGTTCCTGGTCTTGCAGGCGTGGACTGACTACCGCGATGTTACCCTCATCTTTAAGGGCTGTCACACCCTAGCTCAGAGACAGCAAGGGACAACCTTCAATGCGCTGGGTGTAGTCAGGCTGTAGATCATGTGAAAGCCTGGAGGAGTACAGTCACCAGCTGGTTCACTGTCTTCCTTGCAGCCCACTTAGCAGTAGTTTCGGAACTCGCTGGAGGAGGCTTGCGGGGGTGGGGCTGGAATGCCTCCTGCATTCCTCCTCGCCTCTTCCTCCTGGCTGCATTTGCGGGTGCGGGGGAGGGGCGAGCGCAGGGAGCAGAGCGCAGCGGCTGAGTCCAGCCAGCGCTGGTGGCTCCCAAGGCCCCGAGCACGTGGACACCAACCCTCCTCACATTATCTGGTAGGTTTATCACAAAGTAGGCAAAGGCAGGGCCTCCTTCACAAAGCCTTCTAAAAGACGCCCTGGTTCTCAAATTATAGTTTTGCAGAGGTCAAGTTCATTCATGCTTACTAATCTCTCATCTATAAAATGGGGATAAAAGAAAAATTACAGCAAATATTATTCACAAAAAGGAACCTTGCCTAACAATGCAGCGTTCATTTCCTGTGAAGAGTGGAGAGGAACTAAGTAATTGCACTTTGTTGATTTTATTTCAGCCAGATAACAAAGAAAGATCCTATACAACAAATGTTTCCCCTTTGTTCCCCGCCTTGTAAAGAGTCATTTCTCTATGGAGAAAGACTCCCCTTTGTGCATTCCCTAACCCAACAGGCCACGGGGATTATGAAGAGCGAGCTCTCTGGAGCTGTTTTCCTGGTTAGAGACATTGTTCTGGAAAGCAGACTGGGTTGCCATGGTGACGGCTCCCGGGGCCTCGCCCTGCCCCTCTCCACCCCGCCTGCTTGTGCTGCCTCCTGGTACCCCGCCAGGCCCGATTTCAAATGTTCCTCCCCGCACAGCACGGAAATGGCAGGGAAATTCTAAACTCTTTTTCCCAGATGGCCTCTGGGGGCGAAAGGCAGGAAAAAAAAAAAAAAATCCCTTGTCAGACCGTTCTGAATTGTCCTTGAAAAAAACAGGCATTAGATTGAAAGCTTGTTGAAGGCAGGAACCAACCATGTTCTCATCACTGAACCAATTCTTCCCCTCTCGCTATGACCATCTTCCCCCAGCCGGAAGTAGGCTGACACGTAGTAGGATCTGAAAAAGGGTTTATAATCCGTTGCCAGTGAGGTGGCGGGTATAGTATCAGCTTAAATGTATGGATTTTGGAGCCAGAATCCTTACCTGCCACATTATAGATGTGTAACGTTGGTAAAGTACCGAATCATTCCAAACTTCATTTTCCTCATCTCTAAAATGGGGACAATAATTCCTAACTTGGAAATGTACGGTGTTGAAAAGAGCCAGGCACATTCCTCAGCCCCGGGCTCAAAACAAACAAGCCCAGTACAAACACATCCCATCCTCCCATCCCACCACATATCACCATATATCTCTTAAACTTCCCCCGGGCTCAAAACAAGCCCAGTACAAACACCACCAGGAAAGTCTCCGATAAGGGGACAGATGAGGGGACAGCCGTTCAAAGTTTTACTGAAAGAGCGGGAACCAAAAGAATTCCTTTGTTCCCCTGTAACTTTCAGGCTATAAAAAAGCAAACACTCGCATTGTTAGGGGCCCTCTTGTATGCGGTGGAATGGAGGGACCAGGTTCGAACTTGTAGTAAAGATCCTTGCCGCTTGGCTTTGACTCTGGACTGTGGTGGTCTTCTTTGGGGAACAAACGGTCTGGGCATAACAGTGTGTATGTTATAATTTAAGATAGGAAACACTTGGTACTGCCTGGTTTATAGTGAGTTCTCAGTATTATGGTTATTACTGTTTTTTAAAATTTATTTATTTATTTTTTGAGACAAGAGTCTCACTCTGTCGCCCAGGATGGAGTGCAGTGGTGGCATCTCGGCTCACTGCAACCTCTGCCTCCCTGGTTCAAGCAATTCCCCTGCCTCAGCCTCCCAAGTAGCTGCGATTACAGGCGCACACCACGACGCCCAGCTAGTTTTTGTGTTTTTTTTTTAGTAGAGACGGGGTTTCACCATTTTGGCCAGACTGGTCTCAAACTCCTGACCTCAGGCAGTCTGCCCCCCTCGGCCTCCCAAAGTGCTGGGATTACAGGCGTGAGCCACCACACCCAGCGGTTATTACTGTTATCCTCTCCAGCCTACTGCATCTTCATGTGGGGCAATTCATTGTTCCCTACCAAAAAAGAAATCTTAAAGAAAGAAAAGACCTAGCAGAATCCCCAGCAGTCCAGATCTAATAGTGAATGAAATGGACGTAGAAGAGCTTCATGAGTTACTTATTTGTGTAATAAACATTAAATAGAAAATGTCAGCAACATGTTTCGTGTGTTTGATTTTCGCACATTAATAATGCAGAGTGGATTGTGTTCCAATTTTCCATCTATGTATCTATGGTAAAAGGAATAAAATAGCATTTTCACATCTTTCATCTGATCTTCTTCCTTTTCCCTTCCCCAGTCTCTTAGGAATATTTCTGAAACCTACAGCCCTGCTTGTAATTGAGTCGGTGCATGGGAGAGTCGTAAGCTCCATGCCCTGCCCCCCAGCTCGCACCAGGGCTGACTTCAGTCAGAGAAGCCCTGGGTCTGGAGGCACTTACTTAGTGCCTCTGGAAGATTCTAAACATCTTTGGACACTTAGGGGAGAGGGAATTTACACACACACACAGTGTCCCACCAGGCCGACCTGGACTTTGTGTAGAACTCCTAGGAATTTTTGGTGGGGAAGGGCTGTACTGGTTCGGGAAGGTTCTGAGCCAAACTTGGCCACAGGCAGTGCACACCCTCCACAGCTGCAGACCACAGTTCAGTCTACTAGACAGTGTTAGAGGAGCCATTTCAGGGTGGGACTGATCAGATCTTAGGAGGTTCTGGCACTTGGGGGAGGGGAGCGGAGGACAGGATTATCATTCCATTGTTACCTAATACTGCTGTGTCTCTTAGTTGAGAAAGGCATGTACGGCTTGTATGTATTTCTGGACGCAGATGAAAAGAGAATGTTGACAGTATTGGGTATGGGTACTGCCATTTCATGCATAGGGCTTAAGGAGGTCCGATAATGACCTGTACAAGTGCCACTTGTATGTGGGGCGCTCCCACAACGCCTATGTTCAGTGTATTTTGAGGTTGTGCAATACAGCAAAGCTGTTGGAAAGGTGGTGTGAACTGCAGGGTGTGAAGTGCTGTTCCCTCTCCTTCAGACCCTCTCGCACATCCCCCCCCCCAACCAGGCACACACATTAAACTACAGGAGACACATAATCCTCCCCTCCCCCAACATTGCAGACAGCTTTCTCTGAAAACTGATACCCTGAGGCCCTTTTTCCCTTACCAGCCACAATTAGGAGCAGCAAGACAGAAAATGCGGACTGGATTACGGCACAGAGACAGTGCTGTGTGATTTCTCTTTCTGGAAGAGGCCACTGTCCATGCTCCAGGCCTTATATTTCATCTGACTTTGCCACTACTGGCAGCAGCTTTAGGCTCCAGCGAGTCCAGGCCAAATCCAGTTCTTTCTGCGAAGTCCATGCTGGATTTTCTGTTTCACCCTAGTGAAGTCTCTGCCGAGGCTGTTGTTCTCAATCCAGCTCAGAAACTGGCTCAAACCGCCCTGAACTGGATTTGGTGGCTGTTGAGACACAGTTTCTGCCTCTTTGTTAGGGCGGATCCGGCCTCATTCGCGCTTCAGTTTCCCTCCCTCCTGTTTTCCCAGAGTCATCTACAGCCATTCCCCTCCCCCGGCCTCTCCAGTTTGGCATTTCTTTTTTTTTTTACCCTTCCCTGGGCCAAGACCCCATAAAGCAGATTAAATTCTTTAATAAAAAAGTGGATTTAGATTGTAAACCTTCTGCTTTTATTACATTAAGTTCTGCTTTCCTCAAAGTTATCTAACCAGTTGACATGGTGCCCTTAAAATCTTGGCTCGCATCCTAACCTAGAAATAACTTTAATTTTCACTCTGGATGGGAATAACTTTAAATTTCCCATCAAAGACTGAAGGGCTTTGGTGCAGTACATTGTTCATTTCCGTTTTGTAACCATATTTAAATTAAAACAATTTATTCATTTCTTTGCTGAGAAATGACAATCATAGTATGTGTAGAATTTTTAAAACAGTCACCTATACTGGCTTGTCTATTGCAACTGTGCAATTCCTAGAGGAAGAACTAAAGAACTGGGGTGTTTTTGGTTTTCGAACCTGTAATTGTAACCCTGAATCCGATTCTATGAATTGTACAGTGACGAAGGCTGTTGGGGGAACACGTGGGGACCATTCCTGACAGAATACCGGTGGACACAAAACTGGGAATGTGACGAAATAAGGAGGATAGGACAGGCCTGGGTTTTTGCAAGTTCCCTTTATAGAAAATTTAAACATTTCTTATGTTTTGGAGCTAGATAGAGGGTTCCATAACACTGTGAATGAGGTAGATGCCACTTAATTGCACGCTTTAGAAGGGCTAGTTTTATGTTATGTGGATTTTGCTTCAATAAAAAAGGGGCTTTGTTTTAAGAATTTCTCATTTTCTTTTTGTGTTTTTTGAAAATTCAGAGAAGAGACAGATAATAAGCAACCCTAATCTGGGTGTGGCTTCGTTGCGTGCTTCACGACTCTCTGGTCTCCCTCTGCTGGCCAAACTGCGCAACATGTCACCATGTCCCAAGGCCTCTTGAGAATGTCTCAATTTTATGTCGAAGCACAAATGCAAGGCTACGTTACTAAGAATCACTCTCCAAACCTGGTTTCATGTGCATTTTACGTGTGCAATGTACTGAAAGAGGAATCAGATGTTTTGTTTCTATGATGTTACATAGGATTAATTATATATTAACGATTTAAAATTTGCCCCTAAGTCTCAAAACAGAGACAAAACCGTTGTCATTTCCCCTGGGCTTAAAACCAGAGTGAAATTGCTCATTTAAGTGTTTAGTTTCAGTAGAGCATAAAGCCCTGGAAAAAAAACAATTACAACAGTAGATATGGAAAAGCTATTTTTGTACGCAGGAGGGGAGGGGTTGGCTTTGTCTAATGAGTCAGTAGGCTCAGAAGGATGTGGGTGCCGGTTTGGGCTAAGATAATCTTCAAAATGTATGTTAAAAGGACGTGAATTCATCAGTTGAATTTGTTTTTGTGGGATTTAAGAGTCATCAATTATTGTGGGAAGGCACACAGTATATGCTACACGGGATTTTCCAAAATGTTCAGTATCAAAGAGGATTCAAGAAGGGTAGAGGTCAAGCCATCCAAACTGGCCCTCTGATTCTTAGAGATGCTTTTATTTTAGGATCTTTGCATTTTTCACTCCACATGCTTGAAATCTCCACCCCCCCCCCCCTTATTCCTCCCTCCTTTCACTGTCCCCTGAGTTCCTCCCACCCTCTGGTCAAGCTTTGCCTTCCTCAGAGGCCTTCCTGAATGCTTGGTCCAAAGTAAATTCCTTATACCTTCTTATCATCTTACATGGCAACCTCTTTTTTTCTGTTGTAGCATCACTGTAACTTACAATTATATATATTTGTTTTCTTGTACATTGGCTCTCCCCCTTCACCCGCAGCTAGCTTTCTAAGTACCCTTGGGCCGTGTCTGTCTGATCAAAACTGTATAACAAGCATAGGACCTGGCAAAATGTTAGCAAGGAGCAAATATTTGTTGAACAGATTAATTAAATTCAAATATTATTTCTCTGGTCCCAGTCCACTACTTTCTGGCTTCTTCTTTTATACCAGTTAGTTCTTTTACGATTCAGTCTGTTTTCTTACTCTTGTGAACTTTCAGGAACAACTGATTTATTTCAGGGTTCCTCTTTACATAATGAGAGCTACTGAGTAGAATAGAATCTTCACAGCTTCTGGGGGGTACCAGAACAGATGCCCAGAAAGGGGGTACCATGGCCATTACTGGCACCTCAGACAAGGGCAGGCTTCAAACAGGGAGGCCTGTGGCAACCCCTCCCCTATGTCTGAAGCTGAGGGGAGGGGGGAGCTAAGAACAAAGGAAAGAAGAAAAAAGTGTCCGGGGAACAGGCGGGGAGCATGGTCTTCTTGCCCCATCTTCCTCAGGGGTTGGGGGGTACAGAGTTGGTGGTGGCCCATCCTGCTAGGTCCCACTGCCCCTCAGAAGAGGCCCCAGTCCTTCAGGTTGTTCTTGATGATGACGTCGGTGATGGCATCAAACACGAACTACGTTCTTGGTATCGGTGGCGCATGTGAAGTGTGTGTAGATCTCCTTGGTGTCTTTGTGCTTATTCAGGTCCTCAGACTTACTCTGGTTGTAGCTGGCTGCCTCATCATACTTGTTGGCCCCTGTGTACTCAGGGAAGCAGATGGTCAGGGGCTGTGTGTAATCTTCTCCTCCAACAGCTCCTTCTTGTTGAGGAAGTAGATGATGGACGTGTCTGTGAACCACTTGTTGCAGATGCTGTCAAACAGCTTTTATCCCCTAAGAAAAGATACACTAGTCTTATAATTATTACCGTCTGTGTTTTCTCATCTGTAGTACTTGATTTTACTCTGAGATGGAATTCAACTTGGGTTTTGGTTTCTGAGTCTGGAGTCATGCACATGGTTTTCCCCCTCCCATCTTTATCAAAACTGTCCCTATCACCAGAGGGAAAGGATTTACCAATTCCTCCTTTAAAAGAGTATCCTGGCGGCCAGGCCTGGTGGATCATGCCTGTAATTCCAGCACTTTGGGAGGCCGAGGTGGGTGGATCACCCAAAGGTCAGGAGTTCGAGACCAGCCTGGCCAACATGGAGAAACCCTCATCTCTACTAAAAATACAAAAATTAGCCAGGGGTGGTGGCGGGCGCCTGTAATCTCAGCTACTCGGGAGGCTGAGACAGGAGAATTGCTTGAACCCGGGAGGTAGAAGTTGCAGTGAGCTGAGATCATGCCATTGCACTCCAGCCTGGGCAACAAGAGTGAAACTTCGTCACACACACACACATACACACACACACACACACACAACGGGCATGGTGGCTCACGCCTGTAATCACAGCACTTTGAGAGGCCAAGGTGGGCCGATCATGAGGTCAGGAGATTGAGACCATCCTGGCTAACACAGTGAAACCTCGCCTCTACTAAAAATACAAAAACTTAGCTGGGTGTGGTGGCATGCACCTGTAGTCCCAGCTACTAGGAGGCTGACGCAGGAGAATTGCTTGAACCCAAGAGGTGGAAGTTGCGGTGAGCCGAGATTGCGCCACTGCACTCCACACTCCAGCCTGGGTGACAGAGCGAGACTCTGTCCCAAAAAAAAAAAAAAAAGGATCCTAGCTGGGCGAGGTGGCTCACGCCTGTGATCCCAGCACTTTGGGAGGCTGAGGTGGGTGGATCGCTTGAGGTCAGGAGTTTGAGACCAGCCTGGCCAACATGGAAAAACCCCGTCTCTACTAAAAATATAACAATTAGCTGGGCATGGTGGTGGGTGCCTGTAATCTGAGCTACTAGGGAGGGGATACAGGAGAATCACTTGAACCCGGCAGGCAGAGGTTGCAGTAAGCTGGGATCGTGCCACTGCAGTCCAGCCTGGGTGACGGAGCAAGACTCAGTCTCAAAAAAAAAAAAAAAGATTCTACTCCTGGCCAGAGACTCATCCAAGCAGAAGTCTAATGCCACAGAATTTCAAGTAGGCAATTTGCATCTCTGAAAACCTTCAGATGAGAGAGAGAGAGAGGGGCCACCAATTCACTGGATTTCAGCCCAACACAAGAGTAATGTCTTTGGGGCTTTTTTTTCTTTTTTTTTTTTTTGAGACAGGGTCTCACTCTGTCACTGATGCTAGCTAGAGTGCAGTGGCCTGATCCTGGCTCCCTGCAGCCTTGACTTCTGGGCTCAAGTGATCCTCTCACCTCAGCCTCCAGAGTAGCTGGGACTATAGGCATGCACCATCACACTTGGCTATTTTTTTCTATTTTTCTTTCTTTTTTTGAGACAGAGTCTCACTTTGTTGCTCAGGCTGGAGTGCAGTGGTGCAATCTCTGGTCACTGCAACCTCCACCTCCCTGGTTCAAGCGATTCTCCTGCCTCAGACTCCCGAGTAGCTGGGATTACAGGTGCCTACCACCAAGCCTGGCTAATTTTTGTATGTTTAGTAGAGATGGGCTTTCGCCATGTTGACCAGGCTGGTCTTGAACTCCTGACCTCAAATGATCCACCCGCCTGGGCCTCCCAAAGTGCTGGGATTACAGGCATGAGCCACCATGCCTGGCCTATTTTTTTTTTATTTTTTCACAGAGACAGGGTCTCTCTGTGTTGCTCTGGCTGCCCTCAAGCTCCTGGCTTCAAGTGACTCCTACCTCTGCCTCCCAGCGTGGTGGGATCACAGGCATGAGCCACTGTGCCCTGCCTGGAGCATTTCTTCACCTAAGCGAATTAGCTGTTCTAAAAGCTATGCTAGGTGTTGGAGGACTTTTGAAGCACAGCTTTATTGTGTATTTATTGCAAGGTTTTGATTGACTCGTTGTGAAACTGGTAGGATTTCCCTAACTGACTACAAAATTCTGTGACTTTCACTTCTTTTTTTTTTTTTTTTTTTTTTTTTTGAGATGGATTTTCGCTCTTGTTGCCCAGGCTGGAGTGCAATGGCACGATCTCAGCTCACCACAACCTCCGCCTCCGGCGTTCAAGAGATTCTCCTGCCTCAGCCTCCCGAGTAGCTGGGATTACAGGCATGCGTCACCACACCTGGCTAATTTGTGTTTTTAGTAGAGACAGTTTCTCCATGTTGGCCAGGCTAGTCTCGAACTCCTAACCTCAGGTGATCTGCCCACCTCAGCCTCCCAAAGTGCTGGGATTACAGGCGTGAGCCACCACGCCCGGCTGACTTTCACTTCTTTTAACTGGTTCAGGGTAATCAATAGTTGAGAGACTGAATATCGAAGCTCTGAAGCCGTGGTTTCCTCATTTATTTTGTTTTTTCATCTATAAAAATATCTCTATAAAGTTGTAATAATCATTATAAGAACAATTACAAATCAATACTTTGTGCCAGTTTACTGTTATGATATATATGTACATATAGTATGTATAAACCACATTGTATATATAAAATGTTTCCCTCATAGCCACCCTTTAGAGAAGGTACAATTGTTCCCATTTTATTTTTATTTTTTATAGTTAGGATCTCTGTCTGTTGCTCAGGCTGAGAGTATAGTGGTGCAGTCATAGCTCACTGTGGCCTTGAACTCCTGGGCTCAAGTGATCTTCCTGCCTTAGCCTCCAGAGTAGCTCAGACTGCAGGCTTGTACCACTGCTTCTGGCTAATTTTTAGATTTTTAGTAGAGAGGAAGTCTTGCTATGTTGCCCAGGCTGGTTTTGAACTCCTGGACTCAAGTGATCCTCTCGCCTCAGCCTCCCAAAGTGCTGGGATTACAGGCGTGAGCCCCTGTGCCTGGCCCATTGTTCCCATTTTCTGCTGGGGACAAGGAAACACAGAGAAGTTAGGTAACTTGCCCAAGGTCACACAGCTAGTAGAAGGCAGAACACAAACACACACCCAGGATGTTTGAGTTTCTACTTTAAAAATCCTAGTGCTAATTACCTGGCACAAGATAAGTGTTGTTAAATCTTAGTTTCTTTTTATATCCTCCCTTGAACTTTCACGAAAAATGGTTATTACTTCTTCAAAGTATCTTAATACAAAATTTGAACCTTCCAACCCCCCTGCCTTTTCAGATAAGGAAACGGAACTCCAGAAAGATTGAACCATGTGTTTTGTGTGGCCAGATAGGACTAGATCCTAGCTCTCCTGCCTAATCTGGGAAGGAATAATGGTTCTCCATATTATTGTGTTCCATCTACTTCCTTCCTTAAGTATGGTTTTGTTCTTGTTATTTTTGTACCATTTTTGAAAAGAAAGGAAAATAATTTCCTTCCTGAATCTCACTCTTATCTCCAAATTGTTTTCTGCAATTAAATAACACTCGCCATGCTGACAGAGGCATAACTAAATGGAATGTGCTGCTTTTCTACCAGAGTGCACAAAGGGAGTGAGCAAGAGTTTATCACTGCCAAAGTGAGGAGAGGAAGACTAGTTGGCATGCATTTTCTTTCTCTCTTTTCCATCTTCATCCCTTCCCTCCTTGTTTCTGCCTCCAGCTCTCTTTCCCCTTACCTGGATTAGGAGTATGGGACTATTGCCGGTGTCACCCTAATAAAAATTCAAAGATAGGTTAATAAGAGATAGTGCCCAGAGATGGGTAGTAAGCTAGGGTGTCAGTAGCTGCTGCCTGGTTTCTTTTTTTTGAGACAGGGCCTCACTCTGTCACTCAGGCTGGATGGTAGTGGCGCTATTAAGGCTCACTGCAGCCTCAACCTCCTGGGCTCAAGCAATTCTTCTACCTCAGCCTCCCTAGTAGCCGGGACTACAGGCACATGCCATCATGCCCAGATAATTTTTGATTTTCAGTAGAGATGGGGGTCTCACTATGTTGCCCAGGCTGATCTAAAACTCTTGGGCTCAAGTGATCCTCCCACCTCAGCCTCCCAAAGTGTTGAGATTACAGGTGTGAGCCACCATGCCCAACTTTGCTGCCTAGTCTTTTCTTGCCTCTGAATGAAAACAGAGAAAGCCCCGAATTCCTGTCTTTATTGTGTCATCATCTCAATACATGCCTTTGCGTAATTTAGTTAACCTGTACTAGCCATCCATGATTTTCTCACCTTTGTATGAAATACTATCTTTCCTATTATCTGCTCTCAAAGAATTTTGGCTTGGCCATGAAATAGTAAAGTGACAGTGACAATGTTCAAGAGATCATGGTGTTTTGTTTTATTTTGTTTGGCTTAAATAAAAATTCTCAGAAGTATCACATATATGTCTATAGTTGCAAAACTGCAACATAGCTTTATAGTCTTTGAATAGCACTATTCTAAAAGGCCTTATGATTTTGGAACCTATAGCTAAATAATATATTTGATCATCCTGAAACATCTATTGCACAAAAATGAAAGGAAAACAGGATTACCACAGTAAAAAACTACCGTTTTCAAAACAGAAGAAACAATGCTTGCTTCAACAGCACATATACTAAAATTGGAATTACACAGAGATGATTAGCATTGTCCCTCTGTGGGGATTACGTGCACGTCATTTGTGAAGCATTCCATATTAAAAAAAAGAAAGGTTTGAGGTGGTCATTAGAATAGAGTTCCTCTCTTTTTTTTTTTTTCTTTAGCAGAAACCTTTTGGGAAGGTTTGGGGGCTTTGGGTATTGATTGGCTTAGATGTTGAGTAATCATAGGTCTTTGTTTGCTAGGCTCAGGTTTTTTTTTTTTTTTTTTTTTGACAGAGTTTCGCTCTTGCTGCCCAGGCTGGAATACAATGGCGTGATCTTGGCTCACTGCAACCTCTGCCTCCCGGGTTCAAGCGATTTTCCTGCCTCAGCCTCCCGAGTAGCTAGGATTACAGGCATGCACTACCACGGCTGGCTAATTTTGTATTTTTAGTAGAGACGGGGTTTCTCCATGTTGGTCAGCCTGGTCTCGAACTCCCAACCTCAGGTGATCCGCCCACCTCGGCCTCCCAAAGTGCTGGGATTACAGGCGTGGGCCACTGCTCCCGGCCAGGCTTAGGGTTTCTAAAGCAATACAACTTACATATAATGTTAGTACTTTTTTGTTTTCTATTCACATTCCCCAAGGTTATAACCAAAACCAGAATTCTTTTTATCTTGTTTCTTAGAACAAACCGGTGCTTGGGCCATCCACTACTTTGTAGCTTGTTGACCTCTATCATGGCCGTATCCGAGGTGGAGAGGCAGAGTGAGACAGTCCCTTCTTTTCTGGCTACATTCTTTTGACTGGCTCTTTGTAATGAGAACAATTGTCCCCTTTGTCATCCAGGGCATGAATAACAGGAAGTAACTGGGAGTGATCTGTGGATATCAGTATCCTGGCCTCCTTAGCGTTCACTTTATTTTTGGGTATAGAATTTTGACATTCTAATCCTGGAAAGCCAGAACTGATTATTGGCCATCTTGGATTATTAACCATAGGCAAAACTGTGTTTTTCATATTTTCTATTTCTAGACCAGCTAGGTTCAAACAAAGTTTGACTCTTTCTTGCTGGACTTTACCAAAAAGCAAACATTTCAACATAGTGAATATTCTATCAAGTCTCCAAACATCCAGCCTTGTTATTGTTTAATACATGAAGAGTCCTAATATAAAATAGGCAGCAATCTAACCAGGCGTTTTTTACCGAAAACCAGTAATTGATAATCATTCCTAACTGGGGAATGGGGAAATTCTCACTACTTTATACCTCACCTCAATTAGCCAATTCCACGTTTTAGGGACTGTTATTATTTATTTATTTATTTATTTATTTATTTATTTATTTATTTGAGACGGGAGTCTCGCTCTGTCGCCCAGGCTGGAGTGCAGTGGTGCGATCTCAGCTCACTGCAACCTTCGTCTGCCAGATTCAAGTGATTCTCCTGCCTCAGCCTCCTAAGTAGCTGGGACTACAGGCACGTGCCACCATGCCCGGCTAATTTTTTGTAATTTTAGTAGAAATGGGGTTTCACCATGTTAGCCAGGATGGTCTCAATCTACTGACCTCGTGATCTGTGCCACCTCAGCCTCCCAAAGTGCTGGGATTACAGGTGTGAGCCACCGTGCCTGGCCTTTTGTTATTATTAATTTTTCTCACTCTGTCACCCAGGCCGGAGTGCAGTACTGCGATCTTAACTCACTGCAGCCTCCACCTCCTGGGTTCAAGCGATTCTTGTGCCTCAGCCTCCTGAGTAGCTGAGACAACAGAGTGCGCCACCACACCTGACTAATTTTTGTATTTTTTTTTTTTTTTGAGACGGAGTCTCGCTCTGTTGCCCAGGCTGGAGAGCAGTGGCACGATCTCAGTTCACTGCAAGCTCCGCCTCCCAGGTTCACGCCATTCTCCTGTCTCAGCCTCCGGAGTAGCCTGCCACCACGCCCAGCTAATTTTTTTTTTTTTTTTTTTTTTTGGAGACGGAGTCTTGCTCTGTTGCCCAGGCTGGAGTGCAATGGCGTGATCTCAACTCACTGCAACCTCCACCTCCCAGGTTCAAGCCATTCTCCTGCCTCAGTCTCCCAGGTAGCTGGGACTACAGGCATGTGCCACCATGCCCAGCTAATTATTTTGTATTTTTAGTAGAGATGGGGTTTCACCATGCTGGCCAGGCTGGTCTCAAACTCTTGACTTCAAGTAATCTGCCTGCCTCGGCCTCCCAAAGCACTCGGATTACAGATGTGAGCCACCGCACCAGCCGTATTTTTTGTTTTTTTAGTAGAGACAGGGTTTTGCCATGTTGGCCAGTCTGGTCTCGAACTCCTGACCTTAGGTGATCCACCTGCCTTGGTCTCCCAAAGTGCTGGGATTACAGGCGTGAGCCACTGCACCCAGTATGACCTCTTTAAAGGCTCTGTCTCCAAGTGCACTCACATTGGGGGTTAGCGCTTCAACATAGAATTTTGAGGGGGCACAATTTAGTCTGTAATAGCACTATTTTTGGATGGATTTGGATTCAGGACCTAAATGAAATCATTGAGACTCTGTCCAATCCTTATCATGTTAAACAGGCTTCCATGCGCTGGCCTTTCACAACTCTAAATTATATTCTTATTTAATAACTCCAACGCAAAGAAAACACCTTTGTCTCAATGATTCTAGCAAAATATTCTGCAGTTGCTCCTCATTGGCCTGGGGAGGAACATGTGCGTATCTTTGGAATAATCACTAGATCCAGGGAAATGGGATATGTTGATTGTTCGTTCCTGGGTCATATGTCCACTCCTGGACCTAGGATGGGGGTGAATTGTTTCATTTGAAACACAGGAACTCAGAATAGGTAAGCGGGTGTTTCTCCAAAGGAAAATCAAGGTGTTGCTATCAAGAGAATGAGGAACAGATGATGGCAGGCGAAATGCAATAAATACTACTTCGTGATGTCTAAATTTTCGTCTAATGCCAATATGCTATGCTTTAATCTTGAGTCACTGAGTATCTTGAATGATACTGGTCCATTGTTTTATAGGACAGTGCTGCCATTGTTAAAAAAATTCAGCATTCTTTCCATAATCTCTGGAAGAGTAAGAGAAATATATTATTAATTTTGAAGTTCACAGTGTATGGAAGTACATTTCTCTACTAAAAATGCGAAATTGGACCCCCAAGGAACTATGCACCAGCCATCATCTTAAGAAGTGCAAAGTTGCCTGCTGCGGTGGCTCACGCCTGTAATCCCAGCACTTTGAGAGGCTGAGGCGGGCGGATCATGAGGTCAGGAGATGGAGGCCATCCTGGCTAACACAGTGAAACCCCGTCTCTACTAAAAATACAAAAAATTAGCGGGCATCGTGGCGGGCACCTGTAGTCCCAGTTACTCGGGAGGCTGAGGCAGGAGAATGGCGTGAACCCGGGAGGCGGAGCTTGCAGTGAGTGGAGATCACGCCACTGCACTCCAGCCTGGGCGACAGAGCGAGACTCCGTCTAAAAAAAAAAAAAAAAAAAAAAAGAGAAGTGCAATGGTTCTGAGGAGTATAAATTATACAGTCCCACGTCCTGGCAATGGTTTATAAAATGTGGGATGCCCCACTTCCTGTCATTTGGCATGAGCTGTTAGTTTCGTGCAATATTTCCTTTTCCTTAGTTGTGAATTTAATTTCTAATCTTGTCATTCATACATGCATGGTCACTACCTTTCTCTTCTATACATGACCAAGGATAAGAGGTTTGTCTCTTGAGTAAAATGGAGCCCACCATGGGATGTACTCCTAATTTTAAAAAACAAATTAATGTTATTTTGAGGATTATTTGTTCCTATTTTCTTTGTCTATACTAACAAGATGGTTAACTTCTGAACAGAAATGAAATAGGGCATGGCACTTTAAATACTATCTGTGAACAGAAATGATGGACAATGCACTGTTTTTTTGTTTGTTTGTTTGTTTTTTGAGATGGAGTCTTGCTCTGTCACCCAGGCTGGAGTGCAGTGGCATGATCTTGGCTCACTGCAAGCTCTGCCTCCTGGGTTCACACCATTTTCCTGCCTCAACCTCCCGAGTAGCTGGGACCACAGGCGTGTGCCACCACGCCCAGCTAATGTTTTGTATTTTTAGTACAGACAGGTTTCACTGTGTTAGTCAGGATGGTGTCGATCTCCTGACCTCGTGATCCTCCTGCCTTGGCCTCCCAAAGTGCTGGCATTACAGGCGTGAGCCACCGTGCCTGGCCGGATAATGCGCTGTTAATATACTGTTTACCTCTGGAAATTAAGACTAGAGGTTAGGCTGGGTGCAGTGACTCATGCCTTTAATCCCAGCACTTAGGGAGGCAGAGGCGGGAGGAGAGCTTGAGCCCAGGAGTTTGAGAGCTGCCTGGGCAATATAGCAAGACCCCGTTCTCCACAAAAAGGAAAAAAAAAAAAAAAGACTAGAGGTTAGGGTGCCATGGAAAGTTGGAAGTACTCCTTATTTATTTATTTATTTATTGAGAAAGGTTCTCGCTCTGTCACCCAGGATGGAGTGCAGTGGCATGATTTTGGCTCACCCACCTCAGCCTCCTGTGTATCTGGGACCACAGGCACACACCACCACACCCAGCTAATTTTTTATTTGTAGAGGCGGGGTTTTGCCATGTGGCCCAGGCCAGTCTCCACCTCCTGGGCTCAAGTGATCTGCCTGCCTCAGCCTCCCAAAGTGCTGGGATTACTTACAGGCATGAGCCACTACACCCAGCTGGAGGTATCTTTTACATTATAAAATAAACTTTTCCATTTAAGCATAGTTTATACTGACAAAAGTACATACATTTTAAGTATATAGAGCAATGATTTTATGAATTTTGACAAGGGGAACACATTCTGACCAACCCCAAGTCAGGAAATAGAACATTAACCGAACCCCAAGCTCCCTTTGTGTTCCTGCCAATCACTACTTCCTCTTTCCCAAAAGTAAACAACTATCCTGAGTATTGACAGCATAGGTTAATTTGGCCTGTTTTGGAACTTAATATGAACTTTATTCCTTGGACCTCGCTTTTTCCACTCAACATTGTTTGTGAGAATCATCTATAATGTTGTGTATGCTCACATATTTATTGCTGTATAGTTTTGCATTATAACCACCATTTGTATTTTCATTGTTTCCAGTTTTTTGTTTTTACAAAATGCTCCTAGGAACAGTTTTTCATTATTTGACCTTATACACTATACTAAGGTTTTTTTTAAAACCACAAAGATGATTTAATTAAAAGAAAACCATCATTAATGAGGATTGCTCCATATCCTTAACAATTCTTAACCCTTTGACTACCCATTCTTCATGTTCTTTTTCAATTCCTCTTTCTCCCACTTCTCAAATGTGTTTACAACTTTAAGATTGAGTCTTAATCTCTGTTGCTTTTTTTCTTTACATTAGTTCCTTCACAGAATTATTGCTGTGAGGGCTTTCATGTTGCTTCTATATAAATGACTTAAATCAGTGTCCCTTCCCCAACCCCACGCTCACACTCGTTAGTCAGTCCTTAAGCCCTACATTTCATTTCAGTCACTTTCCTATTTATTACACTAGCTTAGCACTAATCCTATGGCTTTATACCCAGTTTAACTGTAAAAGGCAAATACTTTTTTATATGAGGGTCCCTGTCCATATAAACAATTAGAGTCACTCAAAATCAGCAGTTCAATCTTGTGGGATCCCACAAAATAATACTGCTCTTACTAGTCACCTTTCTAGAAGTAGGCTGACTGCAGCCACAGCATAAGCATGGGTCTAGGATTTCCTCTGGACATCTGGGAAACCCCACTTGGGGGAGAGTAGAAGAGGAACCAAATGACAGGTAGGGTGTTGGAGAGTGCCCTGAAGGGATGCAATGGACATGAGGCCACTGTCACCTTGCCTGGTCTCAGGCAGTGGACAAGACTTGGAACTATTTGAGAAAGGCACTCCAAAGCATGGGGGTCAGAGAGAGGAGGCCCTGAGGCCCAAAGCCTAGGAGAGGATTCTACTGTCTAAAGGCAGTCCGGTCTTCTTATTACCTTCAGGGTAAAGTCCAGTCTTCTGTAACATTTTAATTTCTCCACAATCTGGCATAACTCTCTAACATTTGTAGAGGAAGGACCTTGATTCAATGGTATGCTGGAACTAACTTTCACTGCTTCCAAGAGGCAATCATGGACATCTCTTCCCAAGTCCATGTTTAGTTATGTCACATTGGTAGCTTGAAATTTTCCATGGTGGCTTATTTGCAAATGCTACAAATCACGTTTTTCTGGTTAAAGAGCCAGTTAAACATAGTCATACATCACCGCATAGATTACTGTGGAAGGAATGTCTTCTTACTAGAGTGAGAGACGTATGTTTTACTAAGGCCCCCAAGAAAAGGTTGTTTTCAGAGTGTTTCCTGGTCAGAGAGTTTTTTGGAACTGAAGAATTTGAAGGGAGAGTAAGAAAATTTACCAGAAAAGGATGGAATTCTAGGAAGGTTTTATTTATTTACTTGAGACAGAGTCTTGCCCTGTCACCCAGGCTGGAGTGCAGTGGCGTGATCTCAGCTCACTGCAACTTGGCCTCCTGGGTTCAAGCGATTCTCCTGCCTCAGCCACCCAAGTAGCTGGGACTACAGGCATGGGACACCATGCCGGGCTAATTTTTGTATTTTTAATAGAGATGGGGTTTTACCATGTTGGCCAGGCTGGTCTCGAATGCCTGGGCTCAAGTAATCTGCCTGCTTTGTCCTCCCAAAGTGCTAGAATTACAGGTGTGAGCCACTGTGCCTGACCAAGGAAGATTCCTTTATACAAACTTAATTTAAGGCCTTTGTTATCAGGCAGACATGGAAAAATTGGACATCTCTGTCATTATTTTTATAAATTTAGATGATTTTAATACCAAAGACTAATAAGGAAAAAACAAAATTAGATCCAAAATTTATATAAAAATATTAGTAAGTATAATCCAATAGTTAAAAATTGGTATTAATAATAAAGAATACCCAATTAGGGGCTGGGCAAGGTGGTTGACACCTGTAATCCTGGCACTTTGGGAGGTTGAGGTGGGTGGATCACGAGGTCAGGAGATCGAGACCATCCTGGCCAACATGGTGAAACCCCATCTCTACTAAAATACACAAAATTAGCCGGGCGTGGTGGCATGCGCCTGTAGTCCCAGCTACTCGGGAGGCTGAGGCAGGGGATTTGCTTGAACCCGGGAGGCAGAGGTTGCAGTGAGCCAAAATCACACCACTGCACTCCAGCCTGGCGACAGAGCAAGACCCCGTCTTAAAAAAAAAAAAAAAAAAAAAAAAGAATACCCAATTAGGACTTATTGTAGGAATTCAAGGATAGTTCAATATCAGGAAAACTCTCAGTATAATTAGTTATATTAGCAAGTTTTTTTTTGTTTGTTTTGTTTGTTTTTTTTTGAGACAGAGTGTCACACTCTCGCCCAGGCTGGAGTGCAGTGGTGTGATCTTGGCTCACTGCAAGCTCTGCCTCCCGAGTTCACACCATTCTCCTGCCTCAGCCTCTGGAACAGCTGGGACTACAGGCACCTGCCGTCACGCCCAGCTAATTTTTTGTATTTTTAGTAGAGACGGGGTTTCACCGTGTTAGCCAGGATAGTCTCGATCTCCTGACCTCATGATCTGCCCGCCTCGGCCTCCCAAAGTGCTGGGATTACAGGTGTGAGCTACTGTGCCTGGCCTATATTATCAAGTTTTAAATAATCTAAGTAGATTTTGAAAAGATAGTTGATAAATTTCAACAGCCATTTCTAATAAAACTCTAAAGTCAATGAAAGAATTGATATATTTGACTATATTAAAATTAAAAACTTCTGACTGGAGCACAGTGGCTCACTCCTATAATCCTAGCACTTTGGGAGGCCAAGGTGTAAGGATTGCTTGAAGTTTGATACCAGCCTGGGCAACTAAGCAAGACCCCATCTCTACAAAAACAAAACAAAAATTTGCTGGGTGTGTTGGCGCATACCTGTAGTCCCAGCTACTTGGGAGGCAGAGGCAAGAGAATTGGTTGAGACCAGGAGCCAGAGGCTGCAGTGAGCTATGATCATACAGTTGCACTCCAGCCAGTGTGACAGTGAGACCCTGTCTTAAAAAAAAAACAAAATAAAAACTTATTTTCATGAAAAGATACCACATACAAAATGAAAATGTAATCTGTAGACTGAGAGAAAATGTTTGCAATATTTGTATTTTCATAGAATTTTTTTTTTTTTTTTTTTTGAGATGGAATCTTGCTCTGTTTCCTAGGCTGGAGTGCAATGGCACCATCTCAGCTCACTGTAACCTCTGCCTCCTGGGTTCAAGCAATTCTCTGCCTCAGCCTCCTGAGTAGCTGGGATTACAGGCACCTGCCACCATGCCTGGCTAATTTTTTTGTGTTTTTAGTAGAGATGGGGTTTCACCATCTTAGCCAGGCTGGTCTTGAACTCCTGACCCTGTGACCCTCCTGCCTTAGCCTCCCAAAGTGCTGAGATTACAGGTGTGAGCCACCACACCAGGCCAGAAGTTTTTTTTTTGTTTGTTTTTTGTTTTTGAGACTGGGTCCTACTCTGTTACCCAGGCTGGAGTGCATTGACATGATCATGGCTCACTGCAGCCTTGACCTCTCAGGTTCAGGGGATCCTCCCACCTCAGCCTCCTGAGTTGCTAGGACCACAGGTGTGCACCACACTCAGCTAATTTTTATTTTTTATGTTTTTAATTTATAAAATATATTAATTAAAAAAAAACAGAGATAGGGTCTTGCTATGTTGCCCAGGCTGGTCTTGGTTTCCTGGGCTCAAGCAGTCCTCCCATCTCAGCCTTACAAAGTGCTAGGATTACAAGTGTGAGCCACCGTACCTGGCCTAGTCAGAAGATTTAAATAACTTTTTTTTTTTTTGAGATGGAGTCTCACGCTGTTGCCCAGGCTGGAGTGCAGTGGCGCTATCTCAGCTCACTGAAACCCTCCCGGGTTCAAGCGATTCTCCTGCCTCAGCCTCCTGAGTAGCTGATATTACAGGCATGTGCCACCACGCCCAGCTAATTTTGTATTTTTAGTAGAGACAGGGTTTCACCATGTTGGCCAGGCTGGTCTCGAACTCCCAACCTCAGGTGATCCGCCTGCCTCGTCCTCCCAACATGCTGGGTTTACAGGCATGAGCCACCATGCCCAGTGCTTTGTTTCTTAAGTTGTGTGGTCGGAAAAAGGTTATTCTTTATTTTTCCTCTCTAGCTTCAAGGTCCTCTTATCTGTTTTGTGTCCCAGGAGGCAGAGGCTGACCTACATGACCTGCACCAATGAGCTTCCTTGCTCTCTGGCTTCCAACTGGGTCCAGCTAGTAGGGATCGTAAGGAGATGGGGAGGGGTAGAAGAGTAAAGCTGGGCTATCATCCTCATGTTTCTCTTTCGTTCAGGGTTTTCTTGTTTACTTAAATAGTCTATGTGAACATGGAGAAAATATGACAGACACAAATCCAGTTCTTGACATGGGTGTGGTAAGAGTTGGGGGTGGGGTAGAGGTGCTGATATGAGTGCAAGGGAAGGAAAGAAGAAAGAGAAAGCCAAACCCAGAAGGAAAAATAAAAGTATGTAAGGGTCAGATCCGGGCATTTTATGAAAGCTCTCTAGTGAATTCTGTTTTTCATCTAGACAGAATCAGCCAATGCAAACTTGGTGAGGCAGAAGGAGGCCAGCATGGCTGGGCTGGGTGACTGAGGGGCAGGATGGTAGGAGTAGAGGTGAGAGGTGGGGTGGGGACACTGTAGGAAACAGGATTTGGCTCTTACTCTGATGTCTGGACTAACATCGTTTTGCTAATCTCATCCATAAATTCTCATATCACTTGGGAGGAGATTTGTCAAACTCTCCCCTCCCCTTCACCGCCACCCTTATGGGGTTAGTCTCACTGTGCCTGGGGCTAAGGAGTGGGGCATTTCTAACCCTCGGCATCTGCGCTAAGGGCTGATGGGTAGTTTCCAAGTCAGAACTGGAAGAACAAGTCAAATCTGGGTTGCCAGTCAGGTGGGATAAATAAAGAATGGGAGCCAAGGTATGGAGTCAAATGCAGGGCTTTAAGGAACCACGCCAGACAGGAGGGAGGGGCAGCGGTGCAGGCCAGTGGGAGGGAGGGATTCAGGAAGTGAGGCGCAGACATGGCAGTTTAATTTATCTTCATCACAAATCTTGAAATCACTGGAGCAGCTACTTGCCCTCTTACAATCTAGACATCAATCTAGAGTTTCAATTTCCTCTTACCAGTCTTCTATTTTTTCATTTGTAAGATATTCCCCTTGATAAAGAAAAGAGAAGTGAAATTGTTAAAATACCAATTTTCTTTGTTTCTCAGCGTCGCCATCTCAGTCCATTCTCTTCCCACAGCCACAGCAATCTTTCTAGTAAGCAAAGCTGATTGTGTCTGGCTCTCTGTCACATTTACAATAAAATCTAAACTTTTCTCTCTTTTTTTCTCTTTTTTTTGGGGGGGGTGTCAATAAACCTTCCCTAATTTTATCCCCTCCCCCTTTTAGAAAACGTTCCTGGATCATCGCTGCATTTTTTCTATTCCTCTCTGTAACCTTGCCATTCAAAGAGATGCCATTTGCGGTTACAGCAGTTTTTCAACAGTGGCAGTATTTGAGGTCAGATAATTCATTTGTCGTGGTTGGCTGTCTGTGCACTGTGGGACGTTTAGCTGCATCCCTGACCTTTACCCACTAGCTGCCAGTAGCACTCCTCAAGTGGTGACAAGCAAAAATGTTACCAGACATTTCGAAATCTCCCCCGGGAGCAATATTGCCTCTGGTTAACCATTGGGATAGGGTGTGCTGTTTCATGTCTACCCTCCCCTACGCCTGCTCCTCTTTCTGCAGGCAGTGGCCTTCTCCCTGTGGTTATCCTGGCAAACGCAGGCTCATCTCTCAAAATCTCTGCTCCGTGCTCCCTCCCTGGTGAAGCCTTCCCCGTCTGTCAAGGTGGAGTTAGGCAAGTTGGCCCTCCCATTTAGATGGCACCTTGCTATTAGAGTCAGATCGAATTGTAATTCAATGGAGTTGTCTGTTTCCATCTCAGGCTGAGGGTTTAGAAGGTCAGATTCTTTTCTAGCATTTTGTCTCCTGTACCCAGTTAAGTACCTGGGCCAGAATATTGACATCTATGTGTATCTTTAACAATTTATGTTTCAATGTTGGAAATGATTAAAACAGTTTAGAAATAACATTTAAGGGCAGATTAATTTTTTTGCCTCATAACTGATATGATGTCTGTGATATCTAGATTTTAATAAGCCACCACATCTCACATATGATACTTTGTATATGATTTGTGAATAGTTGCCTCTAGTTATTAAACTTGTTTTTGTCAGGTCGGGCCACATAGTCCCACGCCTGTAGTCCCAGCACTTTGGGAGGCCGAGCTGGGAGGATCTCCTGAGCTTAGGAGTTTGAGATCAGCCTAGGCAACATGGTGAAACCCCATCTCTACAAAAAAATATAGAAATTAGCCAAGCGTGATGGTGCATGCCTGTAATCTTACCCCAGAGGCCGAGGCAGGAGGATCACTTGAGCCCCAGAGACGGAGGCTGCAGTGAGCCAAGATAGCACCACTGCACTGCAGCCTGGGTGACAGAGCGAGACCCAGGTCTCAAAAGAAAATAAAAGAAAAAAGAAACAAATAACAAACTAAGACACAAACACACTCATTATCCTAGGCCTCATTAGGCGATGGAAATTTTTCAGCCCCGTTGTAATCTGTTGTATTTTCAGTCCCATTATCTACTGAACTGTCATTATGTGTCATGTGACTGTACTCTTGAATAACCACCTGCATAAAGCCACGCTATTATTTGACAATAATTTAGTATTTCTGCATTTTTAGTTATTCAGGACCAACTATACTTTAAAACGTTATTCCATTTAGGAAGCTCATTATCTATCAATAATAATTGTGAAAAATATTTTTAACATTTGATTTTTAAATACCTTACCAATGCTGCCATCTCCTGGATGCTTTTAAGCACTGTAACAATCAAGGAAGCTTACAGTTCTTAATAGTGGTTTCCAAAAATAACATGATATATGCCTATGAAAAGCTTTTATTTTTTGCCCTGTTCTTTTTCTTTTTATTTTTTTGGTTAGTTTGCAAAAGGCCTGTATACATTTTTACTATTTGCTCCATAAAATAGTTGACTATCTACCTACCTTTCTAACCTCCCACCGCTGGAGACAGAATGGTGTAGTGGTACTGTAGTGTAAAGTGATTATGCTACTTTTATTTTGCCCCTCTAGACCAATATCCACCCTTCTCTACTCTGCTTTGTGTCCTAGGAGGTAGAGACTGACCTATATGGAATGCATCAAGAAGCTATCTTGACTTTTAGCTTCAAATTGGGTCTGGGCAATGGGAAGCACTCAAAGGAAATTAAAGAGAAAGAAGAGCGTAGAGCTGGAGAGTTTATCCCCCCAGCTCCCTTCTTATGAGGTCCCAGGGCTCTGTCCCTTCAATGAAGGTCATATCCCCCACAAGAGCCCTTACCAAAATAGTTCACTCTATGTTAGGGAAATAGTATTTACATCCTTTCTATATCTTTCAGGCCTAAAGATGATAACAGTACCTAAATGTTGTGAAACCCAGAGCACTTTGCTGTCCTCTGGGGTTATCCTACATTCTGTCCATACCTTTTAGATGCTCCTTTTATTAAATAGCTCCTTAAATTACCTAGCTTGAATATTTTTCATTTCATCCCGACCAAAACAATGAGAATAATGATAGCACTTACTTAACTCAGGCTTGTTACAAGTGTTAAGTAAGTTAAAACTTGATTAATGTTTAAACCATGTCTAAGAAAAGAGATAAAAATGAAAGCAATAGGAAAGAAAATGATAGTGATAGGAGACAAAGATGATCCAATACTAGGATAATTGCTATTTGTTTAGTGGTTAGAAGTTCCCCCAAATCAAATATTTCTATTGAAATTGTCTTTAAATAAACAATTCAGAGGTAAAAAAGAGAAAAACTTTTGTTTTAACTGTAAAATAAGTTTATTGGTGGTAACCTTATATAATTTTATTCCTGATAATTGATGTTACAAACTTTGGGGTCTTTGAGGTATGCAGTATCCTTGTATGTAACTTGCATAAACCCCATTATTTGAGCTCTCTTAATTGCTTTTGTGATTTCTTTCCGTGTCTTCCCACAAAGACCTGTTACGTGCCTTCCATAAATGCGTCCAGTAAATGGAGAAATAAAATGAGACAAAAGCGGTACATTCTTATAATTTACATGCTTTCCACATGATATCTATGTTAAGCGCGTCTATATAAGAGACCACCTGAGCAGGCTTAGTGTCAGCAACAAGGCTGTTTATTCACTTGGGTGCAAGTGGGCTGAGTCCGAGAAAGGAGTCAGTGAAGGGTGGTGGGATTATCACTGGTTCTTATAGGTTTGGGATAGGCGGTGGAGTTAGGAGCAATTTTTTTTGTGGGCAGGGGATGGATGTTACAAAGTACATTCTTAAGGGTGGGGAGGATGTTACAAAGTACATTCACAAGGGCAGGGAGGATGTGTTGTCACAAGGAGGGGGTGGGGATGTTACAAAGTACATTTACAAGGGCAGGGAGGGTGTATTGTTTACAAGGCAGGGAGGAATGTTATAAAGTACATTCACAAGGATGGGGAATATCACAAAGTACATTATCTCAAGGACAGGGGAATGTCACGATGGCTTGACCATGGTGTGGCCAGCTCAGAGGACCTTACATTCCTGTCTTTTTATGTTAATAATGAAGAACTAAAATGAGAAAGAGTAGTGAAAACTTGAGGTGAAAATTTTGGGGGTGGTCTGGAGGGGTGATGGGCAACTTTTCTCAGGGCTGCTTTGAGCGGGATTAGGGGTGGTGCGGCAACCTAAAGTGGGAGAGATTAGACTGAAGTAAGATTTTGGGGTAAGGGGTGATATTGTCAGGTTGTTAAAAGCAGCATTTGCCATATAGAGTGATTAGTGATAGCCTGGATGCGGTTTCGTAGGAATTGAGAGATTAATCGGAAGACATGAGGCCCAAATAAGAGAAGGAGGAAGACAGGTATTAGAGGACTAACAATTGGAAGAAGCAGGATACCCAGTTTTTAGAGAGTGGCCAGGTGGGTCCAGGATAATTAGTTGCCTGATTAGTGCGTTTTTGAGCTCTGTCTTTGAGTTTTTTGATGTTATCATATACCAGGCCAGATTGATTTAAGTAAAAACAACACTCTTCATTAGGAAATATACAGAGTCCTCCTTTTTCAGCAGTGAGTAAATCGAGGCCTTGGTGGTTCTGGAGGACAACTGCAGCTAAAGAGTCAACCTGGGCTTGGAGGACAGATAAAGATTGTGATATATCTGTAATGCTAGCAGAGAAGTCATTAGAGAGGCTGCAGAATGTTGTGGCAGCGGTTGAGATGCCTGCTATTCCAGTTCCAAGTGCAATAGTGGAGGCAGAAAGTCCCAGACCCACAAGTAAAGGGATTAGTGGGATGACTCTTTTTTGTTGTGTTGGTGTCATGAGGGGGACAGGCAGTTGATCGTTCCCATCTGCAAACTGGATTTTGGGGGTAAGGAAGACTAGAGTACATGTGCCTGTCCAGTTGGCAGGTAGGCACATGTAGATGGAAGAGCCACATAAAAAGAAGAGACCTTGTGTCAGGCAGAACTGGAAATCTAAAGTGAAAAGGTGAGAGGGTGTACTGAAAGAGGAGACCTGCACCCAGAATCCCAGCAAGGGCAGCAGCCATTAGAGGTTGTAATGGGAATTGATGGTGCAACTGCATAGAGGCAGAGGTTCGGTTCTCATGGTGTATGAGAAAGCGCATAGTGTCTACGAGTAACCTTTCACTGCTATTCATGGGGCTGGGTATAAGCAAGCAAGAGGAGGGGCTAGGAGGAGAGTCAGATGAGCAGGGGGAGGGTAGCCAAGGCTGGAGTGAGATGCAGGGTAGGTGTCTTCCTAAACAATAGTGACTGCCAATGTTTTTTAGTTTGTCAGTAATGATAGAGGCTTATCAGTAATGTGAAGTTGGAATGCTCCCATCTGTTTGGTAATGTATGTGGCTGGGTTCTGGAGATAAAGAGTAAAGGAACATTTGGACGGTGGAAGGTTGTCTAAAGGGATTCCAGTAGGCTGTTGTCAGGAGATGCATAAAGGAATGGCAACAGGGATAGTTGTTTGTGTGGTTAGGGGTCCAAATATGGGGGCAGGGGTGGAATTGACATAAGGAGAAAGGTGCCATAAGTAGATGTTGAGAAGTGTGGCAGCTCGTTGGTGCGAAATGTCTGGGGAGTTCTCACCTAATCTGTCTAGAAAGTAAAGGAGTTCCTCAGACGGGTAAAGATGAGGGCTATTAAAGGAAGGCTGGAGGTGCAGGGAGACAGGAGAGGTAGCCCAGTTGGCCTGTAGAGCAGGGATGGCTGTATAAGAGCAGGAAGAAAGGGAAATGCATAGCCAACAATTCTTTGCAAGAGAAGGATTGGAGGCAGTGTGGAGAGAGTGGGTGAGATTGATAGTATGCTGGAGGTAACTAGGGAGAGGTAGAGAGTGACTGGAGAATGGGGGCAAGGATAAGAGTGAGTAGAAAAGTAAAAAAAGGACTTCATCAGGATAGAAGAATTGGAGTGTACCTTGCAACTGAAGATCTTCTATCCACTCCAAGAGAGAGTTAAGGGTGGTGGTTTGAGGTAAAACCAGGAGATATCAGTTATGATGGTTTGGAGGAAAGGTGTAAACTGGCAGTGTAAACAAGGGCAGGGCATTTGCGAGTAGTTGAGAATAGTGAATAGGAGTATGATTAGACAGAAGATAGTAGGAATGACAAGTTTTTGGGGTGCAGTCCAAGTAGTGGGGGTGATTGCGTAAAGCCCTGTTGTAAAAAGCAGGGTAAGGACCAATAGACCTAATAGAATGAAGGGATGTATTAGGCTCATAAGGGTTATTACTGTTCTTCAGAAATGTGAGTTTAAGGGAAGTAGGGGAGAGTACTTGTGACTTCCAAGAGGAAGAGGAGAGATCAGGCTGGCTGTCCGAGGGACACAGCTTTATTCTGGAATGGTGAACCCAATGGGGAGGGTCCTGCAGGTGGATGGCAATTGGGGTACTATAGATGACTAAGTAGGGTCTGGTCCGTCGAGGTTGTAGAGTTTGAGGGGTCAGATTCGTAACAAGAACTGATCATCCAGCTAGGGTGTCTTCATATAGCTGGGAGTCTGGAGTAGGCAAGAGAAGATTAGCAGCCTGGTGAATTTCCTGTCTAGCCTGCTGGAGGACTGGAAGACAGTCACCTAGAGGGCTGGTGTCCGTCACGAGGTTGGGGCTGAACAAGAAGGTACGTCCATATATTGAATAAGGTGAGAAACAGATGGACGGAAAGAAAGTAAATTATGAAAAAGAGCTTGACGAAAGTAATGGGGGCTGTCTCTGAAGCCTTGCAGCAGTACAGTCCAGGTGGGTTGCTGAGACTGGTGGGTGTCAGGGTCAGTCGATGTGAAAGCAAAAAGAGGTTGGGATGAGGGGTGCAAAGGAATAGTGAAGAAAGCATCTTTGAGGTCAATAATGGAGTAATGAGTTGAGGAGGGAGGTATTGAGGATAGGAGAGTTTATTGGTTTGGCACCGCAGGATGGATAGGTAAGACAATTAAGTTAATAAGGTGAAGATCCTGAACCAACCTGTAAGACTTGTCCGATTTCTGGATGGGTAGGATAGGGGAGTTGTAAGGAGAATTTGTAGGCTTTAAGAGGCCATGTGGTAACAGGCGGGTGATAACAGGCGGGTGATAACAGGCTTTAACCCTTTTAAAGCGTGCTGTGGGATGGGATATTGGCATTGAGTGGGGTAAGGGTGATCAGGTTTTAATGGGATGGTAAAGGGTGCCTGATCGGTCACCAAGGAGGGAGTAGAGGTATCCCATATTTGTGGATTAAGGTAGGGAGACATGAGAGGAGGATGTGAAGGAGGCTTTGAACTGGGGAAAAGGGTGGCAATAAGGTGTGGCTATAGCCCAGGAATTGTCAGGGAAGCAGATAATTTAGTTAAAATGTCTCGACCTAATAAGGGAGCTGGGCAGGTGGGGATAACTAAAAAGGAGTGCATAAAATAATGTCCAAGTTGGCACCAGAGTTGGGAAGTTTTAAGAGGTTTAGAAGCCTGGCCATCAATACCAACAACAGTTATGGAGGCAAGGGAAACAGGCCCTTGAAAAGAAGGTAATGTGGAGTGGATAGCCTCCATATTGATTAAGAAGGGGACGGATTTACCCTCCACTGTACGAGTTACCCAAAGTGTCTGTGATGGTCCAGGAGGCTTCCAAGGTGATCGGCAGTGTCAGTCTTCAGCCGCTGAGCTGAGAAGATCTGGGAAGGAGTCAGTCAGAGAGCCTGGGGCCAGAGTTACAGGGGCTCTGGGAGTGGCTGCCAGGCGAGTTGGACAGTCTGATTTCCAATGGGGTCCCGCACAGATGGGACACGGCTTAGGAGGAATCCTGGGCTGTGGGCATTCCTTGGCCCAGCGGCCAGATTTCTGGCACTTGAAGCAAGATCCTGGGGGAGGAGGTCCTGGAGGAACGCCTGGCTGGTGTGGTTTAGGCATTTTGAAGTTCTTGTGTGCTGGAGATGTGGCTGGGGTTTCTCTCACAGTGGAGGCAAGTAATTGCAACTCAGAAATACATTGCCACTTGGTTGCCTCTTCTCTATTATTGTACACCTTGAAGAGAAGGTTAATTAAGTCCTGTTGTGGGGTTTGAGGGCCGGAATCTAATTTTTGGAGCTTTTTGTAACGTCGGGAGTGGACTGGGTAATAAAATGCATTTTGAGAATAAGACAGCCTTCTGGGCCCTGTGGGTCTAGGGTGGTAAAGCGTCTAAAGGTTGTTGCCAAACGGGCCATGAACTGGGCTGGGTTTTTATATTTGATGAAAAAGAGTCTAAACGCTAACTGATTTGGGAGAGGTCAGATAAAGAAAAAGGAGCATTAACCTGGGTTATGCCTTCAGCTCCAGCCACCTCTCTAAGAGGAAATTGTTGGGCAGGTTGGGGAGGGCTAGTCGTGGAACAAAAGTGTAAGCCAGACTGGGTGTGAGGAGGGGAGGTGATAGAAGGATTATAGGGTGGGGGAGTGGAGGCTGAGGAAGAATTGGGACCTGGCTCAGCCTGGGGAGGAGGGGAGAGGTCAGATGGGTCCGTAGAAAAGGAGGATTCAAAGGACTCAGAGCTTGGGGTGGAGACTGAAGGAACAGACAGGAGAGAAAGAAGAAAGATTTGGGATGAGTTGCATTGGGAGCAGAGACTAGGAAGTGACTGATGTGTAAAGAATGCCTGGATGTCAGGCACCTCAGACCATTTGCCCATTTTATGACAAAAATTATCTAGATCTTGTAGGATGGACAAATCAAAAGTGCCATTCTCTGGCCACTTGGAACTATTGTCGAGTTTGTATTGGGGCCAAGCGGTATTACAGAAGAAAATAAGACGTTTAGGTTTTAGGTCAGATGTTAGTTGAAGGGGTTTTAGGTTTTTAAGAACACAGGCTAAGGGGGAAGAGGGAGGAATGGATGGCAGAAGGTTTCCGGTAGTGGAGAAGGTAAGTTTAAAGAGGAAGGTAGAGACACGGAGAAATGGAGGTGGGCAGATACCAGGCTTCCAGTATGCGTCCCTGACTGAGTCCTGGGCTGTAATGTGGGTGAGCAGCCAAAGCAGGTGTCCCCGCAATTGACCTGCCACCAAGGGAGTGTGGGTGAATGATGAAGGCAGGCATCCCCGCTATGATCAAACACCAAGGGAAGACTGTCTTCCCAAATCTGTGACCGACATTGGAGTTTTTGAGTTCACAGATAAAATGTGTCTCCTTTGTCTCTACTAGAAAGGAAAAAGAACTGGAATTGGAAGGATAGGGAGACTGAAGGATAGCAAGAGAGGCTGGAGAAGAGAGTGAAGAGACCGTTTCCTGATTTGAAATTGCTGAGATGTTCCTTGGGCTGATCTGATGACACCTCCAAAGGAACACAATGATTCTCTAGTAACAGACTTGAAGAAAAGGAAATCAATGAAATGCCTGAAAAGAAATTCAAAATAATGATCTTAAGGTAACTCAGTGAGATACAAAAGAATACAGATAGACAATTTAACAAAATTAGGAGAGAAATTCACGATCTGAATGAGAAATTCAACAAATAAATAGATATCAAAAAAAGAAACCAAACAGAAAATTTGGAGCTGAAGAATTTAACAAATAAAAAATATGGTTGAGAGCTTCAACAATAGACTAGATCAAGCAGAAGAAAGAATTTCTGAAACTCTTTTGAAAGAATTCAAAAAGACTTTTGAAATAACCCAGTCAGACTACCAAAAATAAAAAGTTAAAAAGAAAAATCTGGGCACAGGGGCTCATGCCTGTAATTTTAGTTACTTGAGAGGCTGATGTGGGAGAATTGTTTGAGCCTGGGAATTTGAGACCAGCATGGGCAACAAAGTCAGACCCCATCTCTGGGGGAAAAAGATTAGCCAGGTGTGGTTGCATGCATCTGCAGTCCCAGCTACTTGCGAGGCTAAGGTGGAAGGATCATTGTGCCCAGGAGTTTGAGGCTGCAGTAAACTATAATCATACACTGCACTCCAGCCTGGGTAGCAGAGACTCTGTCTTTAAAACAAAGAAAAGAATGAAGAAAGCAGCCTAAGGGACTTGTGAGGCATGATTAAGTGAACATATATTTACACTATGGATGTTTAAGGAGAAATGGGAAAAGATATAGAAAAACCCATTTAATGAAATAACAGCTGAAAACTCCCCAAATCTTAGGAGAGATATAGACGTTAAATCCAGGAAGCTCAAAGTTTCCCAAATAGGTTCAACCCAAAATGGTCCCCTTCAAGTCACATTATAGTAAAACTGTCAAAAAGACAAATAAATAATTCTAAAAACAGCAAGACAAAAGTGTTATTGCACACAAGGAAATCCCCATTAGAGAAACAGCACATTTCTTGGCAGAAAGCTTACAAGCCAGGAGAGAATAGGGTGACATATTCAAAGTGGTGAAAGAACAAAACTGCCAGCAAAGAATACTATACCCACCAAAGTTATCCTTCAGAATGAAGGAGAAATAAAGACTTTCCCAGGTGTATTTGGCCGTTCTTGCATTGCTACAAAGAAGTACCTGAGATTGGGTAATTTATAAAAAAAAGAGGTTTTATGGGCTAATGGTTCTACAGGCTGTACAGGAAGCATAGTGGCATCTTGCTTCTGGGGAGGCCCCAGGAAGCTTCCAATCATGGCAGAAAGCAAAGAAGGAGCAGGCACATTACAAGGCGAAAGCAGGAGCAAGAGAAGGTGGGGAAGTGCCATATACTTTTAAGGGGCCAGATCTCATGAGAACTTACTGCTGGCTGGGTGTGGTGGCTCATGCCTGTAATCCCAGCACTTTGGGAGGCTGAGGTGGGTGGATCACAAGGTCAGGAGATCGAGACCATCCTGGCTAACATGGTGAAACCCTCTCTCTACTAAAAAAATACAAAAAAAAAAAAAAATTAGCTGGGTGTGGTGGCAGGCCCCTGTCGTCCCAGCTACTTGGGAGGCTGAGGCAGGAGAATGGCATGAACCCAGGAGGCAGAGCTTGCAGTGAGCCAAGATCGCGCCACTGCACTCCAGCCTGGGCGACAGAGCAAGACATCGTCTCAAAAAAAAAAAAAAAAAAGAGAACTCACTACTGAGGACAGCACCAAGGGGATAGTGATAAACTATTCATGATAAATTTGCCTTTATGATCCAGTCACCTTTCACCAGGCCCCACCTCTAACACGGGATTACAAGTCAACATGAGATTTGGGCAGGGACACACATTTAAACTACATCACCAGACAAGCAAAAGCTGAAGGAATTAATTATCACTAGACTAGCCTTATAAGAAATGCTTAAGAAAGTCCTACGTTTGGAGGAAAAGGATGATTACTGCCATCATGAAATCACGTGAAAGTATAAAACTCACAGGTAGAACAGTTATCCAAATGAGAAAGAGAAAGGAATCAAACCTCATCACTACAGAAAACCACCAAATCACAAAGATAAACAATAAGAGAGGAAGAAAGGAAGAAAAGAAATCTAAAACAACCAGAAAACAATTAACAAAATGTCAGGAGTTTTTTTCTTACTTATCAATAATCTTGAACGAAAAAAAAATCTTGAATGTAAACATTAAATTCCCCAGTTAGAAAGATATAGCCTGGCTGAATAGAAAAAAAAAAATCAAGACTCAACTATATACTGCCTACAAGAAACTCACTTCACCTACAAAGACACACATAGACTGAAAGTGAAGGGATGAAAAAAGATATTCCATGCAAGTAGAAGCCAAAAATAAACAAGAGCAGCTATGATTGTATCAGACTTAAACAGACTTCAAGTCAAAAGCTATAAAAAGATACAGAGAAGGTAATTATATAATAATAAAGGGATCAATTCAGTGAGAGGATATAACAATTCTAAATAAATATGTAATCAACACTGGAGCACTCAGATATATAAAGCAAATATCATTAGATTTAGGGGGAGAGATAGATATCAATACAATAATAGTTGAGGACTTAAATGCCCCACTGTCAGCATTGGGCAGATTATCTAGACAGATAATCAACAAAGAAACACCGGATTTAAACTGCACCATAGACCAAATGGACCTAACAGACATTTACAGAATATTTTATTTAATAGTTGCAGAATAACTCATTTTTCTCATCAGCACATGGAACATGCCATATGTTAGGATACGAAGCAAATCTCAACAAATTTTTAAAAATTGAAATCATATCAAGTATCCATGTTGCCCACAATGGAATAAAATTAAAAATCCATCACTAGAGTAACTTTAGGAACTGTACAAATACACGGAAATGAAATAACATGCTTCTGAATAACCAATGGGACAATAAAGAAATTAAGAAGAAAATTAAAAATTTTTTGAATCAAATGAAAATAGAAACACAAAATACCAAAACCTATGGGAGATATAAAAAACAGAGCACGGTGGCTCATGCCTGTAATCCCAGCACTTTGGGAGGCCAAGGCGGGTGGATCACGAGGTCAGGAGATCGAGACCATCCTGGCTAACACAATGAAACCCCGTCTCTACTAAAAATACAAAAAAACTAGCTGGGCGTGGTGGCGGGCGCCTGTAGTCCCAGCTACTCGGGAGGCTGAGGCAGGAGAATGGCGTGAACCGGGAGGCAGAGCTTGCAGTGAGCAGAGATCACGCCACTGCACTCCAGCCTGGGCGACAGAGCAAGACTCCGTCTCACAAACAAACAAACAGAACAAAAACAAAAACAAACAGGAATAAGTGGGAAGTTGATGCCAATAAACAGCTATGTCAAAAAACTAGAAATTTTTTAAATAAACAATCTAATTATGTAGCTTGGGAGACTAGAAAAGAAAGAAGAAGCCTAAGTCAAAATTAGTAGAAGGAAAGAAATTATAAAAATTAGAGCAGAAATAAACATAGTTGGGACTAGAAAAATGCAAAGGATCGATAAATCAAAAAGTTGGCTTTATGAAAAGATAAAAAAATTAGACAAACTTTTAATTAGACTAAGAAAAAATGAGAGAAGACCCTAATAAATAAAATCACAAATAAAAAAGGAGACATTACGACTGATATCACAGAAATACAAAGGATCATTAGAGACTATTGTGAACAACTATACATCAACAAATTGGAAAACCTAGAGGAAGTGAATAAATTCCTGGACACATACAACCTACCAAGGTTGAACCGTAAAGAAATAGAAAACCTGAATAAACCAACGATGAGCAAAAAATTGAATCAGTAATAAAGCCTTCCAACAAAGAAAAGCCCATGACCAGATGGCTTTACTACTGAATCCTACAAAATTTTTAAAGAACTAACACCAATTTCTCTCAAATTACTCCAAAAAATTGATGGGGTGGAAATTCTTCCTAACTCATGAGGCTGGCATTGCCCTAATACCAAAACCCGACAAGGACACAACAACAACAACAAAAAACTGTAGGCCAAATCCCTGATGAACATAGCTACAAAAATCCTCAACAAAATACTAGCAAACCAAATTCAACAGTACATCGAAGAGATTATACACCATGATCAAGTGAGGTTTATCTCTGGGATTCAAGGATGGGGCAACATACATAAATCAATAAATGTGATATATCATATCAACAGAATGAAGGACAAAAACAATATAATCTCAATATCATTCTGCATCTCAATATCTTTCCGTTTTTGAGAAAATTTAACATCCCTTCAAGATTAAAAAAACTCAACAAATTAGGTATATAAGGAATATACCTCAAGACAATAAACTCCATGTATGACAAACCCGCAGTTAACATCATATTGAACAGGTAAAAGTTGAAAGCATTTCCTCTTAGAACTGGAGCAAGACAAGGATGCCCACTCTCATCACTCTTCTGTGGCATAGTATTGGAAGTTCTAGCCAGAACAATTAGGCAAGAGAAAGAAATAAAGAACATCCAAGTTGGAAAGGAGGAGATCAAATTGTCTGTTTGCAGATGACATGATTGTGTGTGTGTGTATATATACATATGCATATATATATACATATGCATATACATATACATATACACGGTAGTAGTCATCCCTCTTTACAAACCAGATATATGACTGGTTGTACTGCTTGAAGTTTTTCCCACTAGCAGAATTTCCCTTAGCTATTGTTTTGAGGGACATTGTATTATACTATAGTACTACAGCAATGAATTTTTTAGTTTATGTAAGCATTTAGTGTAAAACCATCTATAAACCCACTCTTAGTTAAGTGGCTGTAAGGAATTTTCCATGAGGCCATGCATGTATATTGAGGGGAGGTAACGAAGCAGGAATAGATGTTCTGGAAATCTGCGGTCCCTGTTTAAGCAACCAGCTTGTGCCCTCAGTACCTTTTGAGACTGATATAATATACATTATTTCCACTTTGTGATGAACTAGCTGCTGTGTCTGTCTAACACACAATTTGTGACGGGTAGCTCAGTTCTCATGATCATTTGAGTTATGATGATCAGGCATTTAATCTTTGCCAAAGCTCAGTAGAGCTCCAAGACATGTTTCTCCAAAGAAGACATGTTATCTGCAGAAGAAAGCAAGCCTTACTTCAAAACTTTAAGTGGAGACATTGTGATTCTTCTATTGACACGTTCTAGTGGTTCTGAATAGCATTCTATCTGTTGCAAAAGCTGACTCTTATTGAATCTGCTAGGTCATAAGGTCCAGGTGGCAGAACAGCTTTTAAATTTCATCCAGGACCTGCTGTAGAGCTTTCTTTTACTTGTGGATTCACACTGGCAGTATGCTCAAATATCTATTTGTTGGCTATCAGATCAACAGAGATCCAAACCATGTGTGTCTCTGTTTTCTTCGCATGAAGTGCAGTGTTCAGCAACTTCTCCTTTATTTTAGAGGAGCTATCTCAACATGACCCAGACTACTGAGCCCCTAGAGATGTCACTGAGGTAACAGAGTATTATCTGCCATCCTGGATCACATATGCGTATCACTTTGACAAATCGGATACTTGCTATTTTCTGCTCATCAGTTCTACTCAGCATGTTGTGATCTGTGAGGTGGGTTGGCATGATGTTCTGTGGCATTTCAAGACAATCAGCGTCTCTGTGAATTAGATCAGAGGTTGATATTTTCTGTAAAGGACCATGTGCTGAATATTTTAGGCTTTGTGAGCTGTGTAGCCTGTGTTACAACTATTCAACCCTGTAGTGTGAAAACAGCCATAGATAAATAATATGTGAGCAAATGAGTATGGCTGTGTTCTACCAACACTTCATTTATTATTTTATTATTTATTTTATTATTTATTTATTTTAAAATATCTTTTATTACACTAGTCAGAGAAATTAGAATTTCATTTAATTCTTATTTATCTTTAGATAAATTCTTCATTTAATTTTTGTCAACCATTTAAAAATATGAAGACGATTCTTAGCTTATGGACTATACAAAAATGTGTCAGGATGAATTTGGTCTGTGGGTTGCAAATTTCTTCTACTTGGGTTAGATTATGGCAGAAAACAAGAAAATTGACATTGACACCTAAGGAAAGACCATGAAAGTATACTGCTGACTCTACCAGGTGAAGGCAAACTGTTCCTGTGATCCTTAAACATTGTTATTACAGAAATAAACATATAACACTGCAGAATAGATGCCACAGGCTGTATTGATTCACTCCACTAAAGAAACCATATCTGAAACAGTAGCTGCAACTGAACTCACCACCTAATTTATTTTATGATAATCTATAGTCAGTCTCTATGATACCTCTGCCTTCTGACATGTCATATAACCAAGTAAAATGGTAATGTAATAAGAATCACTACCTTAGAATCTCAAGTTTTTGATAGTAACACTAATCTCTGCTATTCCTCCAAAGAATTTTAAAGTATAATAAAATACAATTAGTTAGAAATAATTATGTAGAGTATAATGGTGATTTAAATATATATGTTTTTATGCATATATATATATTACTAACGTATATATTACACTATTAAAATGGTTTTTATTGGCCAGGAGTGGTGGCTCACACTTGTAATCCCAGCTCTTAGGGAGGCAGAGGCCGGAGGATAGCTTGAGCTCAAGAGTTCGAGACCTGCCTGGGCAATATAGTGAGATCCTGTTCTAAAAAAAAAAAAAAAGTTTTTATTTGGTCATGGAATTACGTTTAATATTTTTTAGTTTTGTACTTTTAAATATTTCATTTCTTGCAATGAACATATATTCCTTTACAGTCATAAAAAAACTCTAGTTTGGGTGGGGCGCAGTGGCTCACACCTGTAATCCCAGCACTTTGGGAGGCGGAGGCGGGTGGACCACCTGAGGTCGGGAGTTCGAGACCAGCCTGACCAACATGGAGAAACCTCGACTCTGCTAAAAATACAAAATTAGCTGGGTGTGGTGGTGCATGCCTGTAATCCTAGCTACTCAGGAGGCTGAGGCAGGAGAATCACTTGAACCTGGGAGGCAGAGGTTACAGTGAGCCGAGATCACGCCATTGCACTCCAGCCTGGGCAACAAGAGCGAAACTTCATCTCAAAAAAGAAAAAAAAATCCAGTTTGTTTTTTATGTGAATCACTTTTAAACTTTTTGTAGAAGCCAGCTGTGGTGGCTCAAGCCTGTAATCCCAGCACTTTGGGAGGCCGAGGTAGGTGGATCGCTTGATCTCAGGAGTTTGAGATCATCCTGGGCAACATGGTGAAACCCCATCTCTACAAAAAATCCAAAAATTAGCCAGAAATGGTGGCTCGTGCCTGTAATCCCAGCTACTTGGGGGGCTGAGGCGGCAGGATTGCTTGAGCCCAGGAGGCGGAGGTTGCAGTCAGTTGAGACTGTACCACTGCACTCCAGCCTGGGCAGACAGAGTGGAAACCCTGTCTCAAAAAACAAAACAAAACCCAACTTTTTGTAGAGATGAGGTCTGTGTTGCCCAGACTTGTCTCAAACTCCTGGTCTCAAGTGATTCTCCTGCCTCAGCCTCCCAAAGTGCTAGGATTATAGAAGTGAGCCACTGTCTCTGGCCTGAATCACTGTTAAAGTCAGAAAACTAAATTTAACTAGATGAGGGTCTATAAATGTAATCCTGAGAACAGTTGTACCAAAACTAACCTCAACAGATTTAAATGTTTGAATCAAAAGTCACTACACCAATTTCACAACAATTTCAAATAGCTCATTATTCTTATTTTATTCTTTAAATATTTGAATTAACACACATTTGGTCTTTATCATTTTACATATATTTTCAAACAGAATCCTAAAAGCTTTAACTTTTAAGTGAAAGAAAATTAATTAATGGTACATAATTTTTATAAATGCTTCCCATACTAGTGTTAATAATGTATGAAATACATAACATTAAACTAACTAGACAATTCAGTACTGTTGCGTTAAACCACTGTGTTATTAAAATAGAGGAAGGGCTGGGCGTGGTGGCTCACGCCTGTAATCCCAGCACTTTGGGAGGCTGAGGCGAGTGTATCACGAGGTCAGGAGATCAAGACTATCCTGGCTAACACGGTGAAACCCTGTCTGTACTAAAAATAAAAAAAATTAGCCAGGCGTGGTGGCGGGCACCTATAGTCCCAGCTAGTCGGGAGGCTGAGGCAGGAGAATGGCATGAACCTGGGAGGCAGAGCTTGCAGTGAGCCGAGATTGCGCCACTGCACTCCAGCTTGGGCGACAGAGCGACTCTGTCTCAAAAAAACAAAAAAAAAAATAATATTTTGTGAAGACATAGCAAGTATGGTGTCCAGACCCTACTTCAGTGAAGGAATTGTTTTCCCAACTACTGGGAGTGCTACGAGGGGAAAGCCTTCAGCTAGCAGTGTCTTCAGGGACTGCTCAGCTTCATGTGTGACTAAGGTGGGGCACCCTTACCAGGACAGCCTACATCCAGTGATCAAGGTGGAGGTATAAAGGCCTGGCTGTTTTAGTCCACTGTGGGACAACTCTGCCAATTCAGCTTCCTTTTAAGAAAATTAAGCTAGGGTCAGGCGTGGTGGCTCACGCCTGTAATCCCAGCACTTTGGGAGGCCAAGGCGAGTGGATCACAAGGTCAGGAGATCGAGACCACCCTAGCTAACACGGTTAAACCCCATCTCTACTAAAAATACAAAAAATTAGCTGGACGTGGTGGCGGGCGCCTGTAATCCCAGCTACTTGGGAGGCTGAGGCAGGAGAATGGCATGAACCCGGAAGGCGGAGCTTGCAGTGAGCTGAGATTGCGCCACTGCACTCCAGCCTGGGAGACAGGGATACTGTCTCAAAAAAAAAAAAAAAAAGAAAAAAGAAAATTCAGCTGGGATTTTTTTTTTTTTCTTTTCTTTCTTGAGACAGAGTCTTGCTCTGTTGCCCAGGCTGAAGTGCAGCGGCGCAATCTTGGCTCACTTCAGCCTTGGCCTCTTGGGTTCAAGCGATTCTGCTGCCTCAGCCTCCTGAGTAGCTGGGATTACAGGGGCCTGCCACTGTGCCCAGCTAATTTTTTTGTATTTTTAGTAGAGATGGGGTTTCACCATGTTGGCCAGGCTGGTCTTGAACTCCTGACCTCAAGTGATCTGCCCACCTCGGCCTTCCAAAGTGCTGGGATTACAGGCGTGAACCACCATGCCCTGCCCTTTTTTCTTTTCTTTTCTTTTCTTTTTTTTGACGGAGTCTTGCTCTGTCGCTCAGGCAGGAGTGCAGTGGTGCATTCTCGGCTCACTGCAAGCTCCGCCTCCCGGATTCACGCCATTCTCCTGCCTCAGCCTCCCGAGTAGCTGGGACTACAGATGCCCGCCACCACGCCCTGCTAACTTTTTGTATTTTTAGCAGAGACTGGGTTTCACCATGTTAGCCAGGATGGTCTTGATCTCCTGACCTCGTGATTGCCCGCCTTGGCCTCCCAAAGTGCTTGAGATTATAGCTTTCTTCTTCTTCCTTTTTTTTTTTTTTTTTTTTGAGCCAAGATCTGGCTGTGTTGCCCAGGCTGGAATGCAGTGGCATGAACCCAGCTCACTGCAACCTCCTGGGCTCAAGTGATCCTCCCACCTCAGCCTCCTGAGTAGCTAGGACTACAGGCACCTACCACCACTCCCGGCTATTTTTTTTTTTGTATTTTTTGTAGAGATGGGGTTTTGCCATGTTGCCCACACTGGTCTTGAACTCCTGGTCTCAATCTATCTGCCTTCCTTGGTGTGAGTCACTGTACCAGGCCAGGATTCTTTTTTTTTTTTTTTAATTTTTTATAGCAGCAAGATTTAGTAAAGCGAAAGGGAAAGTAAAGGGAAAGCAAAAGTAAAGCTTCCACGTGGTGGAAGGGGACCCAGAAGGATTGTGTTTTTTGGCTTGGGTGTCTTATGCTTATATCCCCTTATGACTCCTCCCCTTTTCTTTTTCTGTCCTATAGGATTGGCTTATTTTCTATCCACTTGTGGGTTGGCAGACCTGATTGGTTAAAAACATCAGGCTGCAGCTAGAGCTTGAACTCCCTATATGATTGGTTGAAGTTTCAATCCCTTAGTTTGTAGCTGTGACTCATTTTGGCTTAGGGGAAAGTCCCCTTTGATTGGTTGAAGTTTCAATCCCTTTAGCTTGCAGCTATGACTAATTTTGGCTTAGGGGAAAATCCCCTTTGATTGGTTAAAGTTTTAATCTCTTAGCTTGCAGCTATGACTCATTTTGGCTTAGGTGAAAGTCCCTTTAGGGAAGTCCCTATTGACCCAGGAAGTCCAGCCAACTTAGCCACTTAGTCCCTCAGTCCCCCCTTTCAACAGGAAAGCCCAAGTGCTGTTGGGAAGTTGGATGACGATTGTTCTAGCTACTTCCGCTGAACTGGGGGGTAGAAGGGGCACTGCAGTTGAGGTTTCCTCAGGAGGGGAGTCTTTGGTGTCGTGGTATGAGAACAGGTTGGCGGGTGGGTCTAGGGGTGCTTGATAGTAGGTGCTAGTGGTGGTCACTTGGGGCTCCATTTGTAGAACCATTTGCAGCTTCCTGGATTCTATTCTGGAAGAGACAAATTTTACCAGGAGGTTAAAAATGCAGGGTCCAAAGATAAGCAACATCACAATAGCCACCAAGGGCCCCAAGAAGGGGAGAAGCCAGGGCATCCATTGATTGACAATATTCCAAGGTCCTGTGTCTTGGAGCTCTTGTGCCCAGCACTGTATCCCATCTCAAAGCTCCTTAACCTTCTCGGTGACAATTCCAGATTAATTAACGAAATAGCATCACTCTTCTAGAAAAAGAGGTTCCACCTCTTTCAGCTGTTAATAAATCTAAGGCTGTCCGATTTTGAAGGGCTACTGTTGCTAAAGAATTAAGCTGGCTTTGTAAGGTGACCAGCGAATCTGCGATTCATGCCATGTCATCATTTAACTCTTGTGATAATTTGTAATAGAATTGGGTGGAGGTGGTAATGCCTCCAATGCTGGTTCCTAGTCCTCCTAGTATCCCAGCTCCTATAATGAATGGTAGGACAGTCCAGGTAAGCTGAGACCCTGGGTTTGACAGATCTTTAAAGGCAAATAGAAATTGAGAGTCAGGATGCAGAGGGATGCAGAAGAAAATGTCCTTAAGATCTAGGACTGTAAACCATTCTGCTTCCTCTGGTATCTAGGAGAGTAGAGTATAAGGATTAGGTACAACTGGATACAGAGGAACAACTGCCTCATTGATAATTCTGAGGTCTTGCACTAACCTCCATTGTCCGTTGGGGTTTTGTATGCCTAGAATACGAGTGTTGCATGGACTGTTGCATGGTTTTACTAATCCCTGTGCTTTTAGGTCTTTGACGATCTTTTGTAATCCTTGTTGGGCTTCTGGTCTGAGGGGGTACTGCCTTTGATAAGGAAAGGACGTAGGATCCTTTAATTTAACTTGAACTGGACAAGCATTTTTTGCTCATCTGTATTGTCCTTCCTCTGCCCAGACAGGATTAACTCCCTCCTTGAGTAGAGGGCAGCAAACAGGTATTTCTTCTCCTATATTCAAGTTTATTATGGCCCCTCCTTTAGCTAATATGTCCCTCCCTAGTAAAGGAGTAGAGCTCTCAGGCATGATAAGAAAGGCATGTGAGAAAAATAAGGCTCCTCAGTCACAATTTAGGAGGTGGGAGAAATACCTAGTGACTGGCTGTCCTAGGACCCCTTTGATAGTGACAGACCTGCAGGATAGTTGTCCGGGACAGAAGAGTAAAACTGAGAAGGCTGTGCCAGTGTCCAGGAGGAAGTTAGTTTCCTGGCCCTTAATGATTAAGCTTACCTGGGGCTCTGTGAGGGTGATGGCACGGGCTGGCGCCTGCCATGGGTACCCTCAGTCCTGTTGTTGGACCATCTGGTTAGTGGCCTCTGGCCCAGAGGACCTTCACCCTCAGAGGTAGTGTGCCTTCCAGTGATCCCCCTGGCACAAGGGACATGGACGAGGGGGTGGCTTATTTTTGTTTGGGCAGTCCTTTTTGAAGTGCCCCTGTAAGCCGCACTGATAACAAGCCCTGTTAGGCTGGTTGCCTGCCCAGCCCTTCTTTCTTTCAGAGCCACCGAAGTTCGTCTGCCTGAGGGCCATAACTAAGGTGGGGCCATGACTAAGGTGGCGGCCTTTTTCTTGTCTCCTCTGTCTCATTCAGCCTGCTCCTCCTGATCCCTATTATACAACACTGAAGTTGCCAAATTCAATAGAGTTTCCAAATTTTTCTTGGGGCCTGGGGCAGACTTTTGAAGCTTTTTTCTAATGTCTGCAGCTGACTGAGTGATAAACTTATCCTTTAAAATTAGTTGGCCTTCAATAGAGTCAGGTGACAAGGAGGTATGCTTTCTTAATGCCTCTCTTAGTCTCTCTAAAAATGCTGTAGGGTTTTCTTCCTTTCCCTGCATTGTGGTTGACATCATTATGTAATTCATTGGCTTTTTTCTGGTCTTTCTTAATCCCTCTAGTATACAAGTCAGTAAATGGCTGTGACTCCAGTCTCCGTGCTCCAAATTGAGGTCCCAATGGGGATCCACACTGGGAACCGCCTGTTGGCCTGTAGGGAATTGTTCCCTTTCTTCTGATCTCATTTTATCATTTACCTGGCTTAGGTACCAGAGATCCCCAAACTCCCGGGATGCAGCTAAGATGGCCTCTTCTTTGTTGGGAGTTAATGCTTGACCTAACAACAACATAATATCTCTCCATGCTAAATCAAAAGATTGTCCTAATCCCTGTAAGACATCTATGCATCAATCAGGATTATCTGAGAATTTTCCTAGGTCCAGTTTGATCTGTTTTAAGTCTGAGAGGGAAAAAGGGACATGTACTCGCACTGGGCCAAAGTCTCCTTCTCCTCCCATGACTTGGAGGGGGCACAATTGAGGGCCATTGGTGCCTTTTGGTTCCTTGACTTTTTGTCTGGTTCCTTTTGGGCCATTAGGGCCACAGGAGAGTCCTTACTAGTTGGAGGGGGAGCTGTGGGGAGACCTGAGTATGGGGGTAGGCTTTGAGGACCCCCAATAGGATGTAAATTACATTTTTTTTACATAATTGTGGGTTATCCCTTAGTGAGAAAAAAAACCTATACATATGGCACTTCACTCCATTTGCCCTCTCATTTACAAAAGCGATCTAGCTGTAGGATGGTATTATAGTTTATACTTCCCTGGGTGGCCATGTCTCTCCTCTGGGAAGAGGATATTGTGGCCAGGCGGTGCTGCAGAAAAATATGTCGCTTCTTCTTCAGTGTTTGAGGGTCAAATTGGTCCTAATTATCCAGAATACACCTCAGGGGTGGCTTTGCTTTTGAGGGAATGTCTTCCATCTGAAAGGAGAACATAGGAGTGCCTGCACCCCTAGTCATCCCCTCGTGAGCACTAGCCCTAGGGTGTCCCCTATGGTTCTAGTGTCCTTTTCTTTCCAGGTTTCCAGGGTGCACAGTCACCCATGGAATCATGCTTATTGGATTTAATTGCACTTACTCATGTAGCAGTTTTGCCCACACCATTTCCCGCCCTTTTTTAGCCACAAAAAGTGGGGCTGGGGCTGCTGGATTTTAGTGGCTCCTTACCAGCATGCCCACAATTGCCTTTGCATCTGCGAGTGGGTCTTAGGTTCAGGATGTATTTTGAGTTCAGAGACCAGGCACCAGTTACCATATTTCTGGGCTTGGAGCTGTCCCAGCAAGATAAATTCCTTGAAAATAGCACTGAAGCACAACAGTTTTAGGGTAGGTAGTGGCAAATTGGAGGACCAGTGCTTTTCATACCTGAATTTTCTGTCCCCTGTTTGCCCTCATAAGAATATTCATTGACCTTTGGACTTGGATTGGGGGACCTATTGTCTATTATATTGTTTTTGGCCCATACATCTGACTGCTTCGAGTGGAGAAGTTCTACAGTTCTAATTGCTGATCCCAGACAGGAAAGGTGGTAATTAAAGTAGCCTCTACAATCTGGAGAAAGTTTAGGGCAACAAAGGGAAAAATGTCCTAGGCCTTCTATCAGCCACTGACATGCCTTTTGATGTCCCAGATAGTGCCTAGGGTACAGGTTATGAGGGACAGGTCCCGTATAAGTATATTGATACTCATTTGCATAAGAATAAGCCTGAGGACACCATGGGCAAGGGTCTTTGGATTGCCAGCCCCCTCGACTTAGGCTCCTTGCCAAAAGATTCTTAGACTCAGGGGTAGGAAAGATCCTAGAGGACAGGGCCTCAAGAAAGTCTTCTCTGAGGATGTTAGGACCCAGGAGACATAGGTCAGAAAAGGCAGGGAACTCATGCATGGGCAATTGTGGAGTAGAGGCTTCTCACTGTGCCATGATCTCAACTGGGTCAGTGCCAGGAGTTTGGGAAGACAGTTTTCCACCTCTAGCCAGCCCTCGGCTTTTCCCAGGAAAGGTAGAGAAAGGTGGAACTGGTTCCAGTTAAACCAACGCTCCCAGCTTGGAGGGTCGTGGGTTGCTAGAGAGCCCTTTCCCAGAAAGCCTCACACCCATGTCTTAAGTCTGGGCCGTGCTTGTCACTTTTAAATGGCTGACAGGTGCCGGGTGTTTTCCTCCAATTTCTAGTGAGAAGATAGAACAGAATAGCAAGTGAAAGGGGTCCGAGGTTACTCACCGCTTTGGAGAAATCCTGGACCAGATCCCAGAAATGAGACGAGAATTCTTCTCCTTATCGAAGGTTTTTCTCGATTGAAGGGTTCGTGGTCTCACAGGCTTCAAGAAATGAAGCTGTGGACTGCAGTGATGAGTGTTACAGCTCAATTAGAGAAACACACAGACCCAAAGAGTGTGCAGTGGCAAGATTTATTAAAGTGAAAGTGAAAGTAAGGCTTCCACGTGGTGGAAGGGGACCCAGAAGGGTTGCCCAGGATTCTTTAACTTAATTATTCTGTCTCTCTCTCTTTTTAAATTAAAGTATGTTCATTAATGAATTATGAGTAATTATCACTAACCCACAAAGTATTTTGGACCCATGACCTCATTCAAATAAATTGAGTGAACCATTTCCTTTAGGAAACCCCAATTAGAAAACTATTTTTCATTTTCTTCTGTCCTTTCTCTATGTTATATCAAACTTTATTTTATTTATTTATTTTCTCAGATAGGGTCTCGCTTTTTCATCCAGTTTGGAGTGCAGTGGTGCGATCCTGGCTCACTGTGGCGTCGAACTCCTGGGTTCAAGTGATCCTCCTGCCTCAAGTAGCTAGGACTACAGGCCTGTGCCACCACACCTGGCTAATTTTCAAGTTTTGTATATCATAAAAGTTTATGAGTAGGGCATGGTGGCTCATGCTTGTAATCCCAGCACTTTGGGAGGCCGAGGCGGGTGGATCACTTGAGGTTGGGAGTTCCAGACCAGCCTGGCCAACATGGTGAAATCCCTTCTCTACAAAAATATAAAAATTAGCTGGGCATGATGGTGGGTTCTTGTAATCCCAGATACTCAGATGGCTGAGGCAGGAGAATTGCTTGAACCCGGGAGGCAGAGGTTGTAGTGAGCTGAGATCGTGTCACTGCACTCCAGCCTGGGTGATAGAGCAAGACTCCATCTCAAAAAAAAAAAAAAGAAAAAAAAAAAAGAAAAAAAAGTTTATGGGTGAGGAAGCTGGGCATTTGATCCTTCTATTATTTATTTTATTTTATGTTTTTTTTTTATTTTACGTTATTTATTGTCTGTGTTTCCAGCAAGACTAAGTTCCTTGGGAGTGGAAAGCTTGTTCTCATAGCTTGTTTCATAGTAGGCAGGCAGTAAATACTGTATAATTTAATCTGCAAAAACCCAGCAAAGCATGTGAATGTGTGTGTGTATATAATTTTATTATTGTTATTTTTCAATATATCAGAAAACTGAAGCTCATTTAAAGCCAAAGTCATTTAGCTTATAAGTGCAGAGTACCTTACAATTTTACAAAGGCATGCTTCTTTTTAAGAGTATTTCAAATATACCTTCCTTTTCTCTTTTGTATTATCCATGCATAATATTCTTAATGTCCAAGAACAATATTCTTTTTTTGTTTTTTGAGACAGAGTCTCGCTCTGTCACCCAGGGTGGAGCGCAGTGGCAAGATCTTGGCTCACTGCAAACTCCACCTCCTGGGTTCACGCCATTCTCCTGCCTCAGCCTGCAGAGTAGCTGGGACTACAGGTGCCCGCCACCACGCCTGTCTGGTTTTTTGTATTTTTAGTAGAGACGGGGTTTCACCGTGTTAGCTAGGATGGTCTTGATCTCCTGACCTCGTGATCCACCTGCCTCAGTCTCCCAAAGTGCTGGGATTACAGGCATGAGCCACTGCGCCCAGCCACGAACAATATTCTTACTGTTCTTTACCCAGTGCCTCATTTTCTTCTCAGTTATTCTCATCTCAAAAGACTCTAATATTTTTTAAAAATTCACTTATGCCTTCTGACTTGTAAATAACAAAGAACTGCCAATGACCCCGAAATATAATTGTCCAACCTATGGACTATGGCCCTGGAAATGTAAACTGATCCCAAATTGACATTTAATTAAATTTATCAAACATTTGAACCATACTAGATAGTTTATGCTAGTAATGTGATTTGTGGTGGGGGTCTTGGGCCATGCTGAATCAGTTTGACCCCCAGAGGGGCTGGAGACTGAGTAAGGTCAGCCACATGGGTGCTCTCTTCCTACGTGGCCAATCCCTAATTAAAACTCTAGACAGCAAGACTCAGGTGACCTTCTCTAGTTGGCAAGACTCCATCCACGTTGTCACACATTGTTGCTGAGAGAATTAAGTGCTGTCTGTATGACTTTACAGAGAGAGGAAAACTAGAAATGTGTTCCTGGTCTCTCCTGGACTCTATCCTTTGTGTCTTATTTTGCTGGGTTAAATCTTTATCCTTTCATCATAAGAAACGGTATGAGTTTAACAGCTTTTCTGAGTTTGGTGGTCCTTCTAGTGAATTGTCAAACCTGAGGGTGGTCTTGGGGTGCCCTGTCACAGCTGCTTAGTAAATGTATCAACTTTGGGATTCTTAACGTAGGTTTCAAACCCGACTCTAAAACTTTCTGTGTGCTCCTGATCAGGTTAGTCAGTCAAATTTTTCTTCTGTTTCTACATAACTAAAACTAGCACAGTAACAGCTACATTACAGTGTTAGTGTAAGGATTAAATAAGTAATGTAAGACAGGTGCCTGGCAAGTGTTTAATTAAATGTAGCTGTTTTTTTATCATATTGGGGTAAGGGGTGGAGGAATACAAAGATTATTAAGACATTTTCCAATGGCTAGTAATCTTATCAAGGGAAAATCCTTTTCTTGAGGACTGTGGGGAAATGAGGTTATTTCCCACTTGGTCCACTCTTTGTAGACTGACAGCTCGTTCAGTCAGCCATACAAACTGTCCCTCCTACTCATATGCACTGCTATCCTGGGGTAGGGACAGGACAGGCAAAGAAGGAAAGACTTTTTCTACCTGAATCTGAAGATATATCTAAGATTTATGTACATGCAATTAGCCTATATATATCTGTCTTTTATCATATCAGTAGTAGGACATGGACCTTCAACAGGGTACAACTGGCCTTTAGTAACTTCGTAATTAATCATTCAGGACAGCCCCAAATGTTCCTTTTAGCCTTATTTTGCTTGAATAATGACACTGGAATGCAAGGGGACACCATGGGAGTGGCCTCCGCTTCCCATTCTTTCCATGCCCCCTGGGTCCCCTGATACACATTGGGCCAAGTAAAGCCCTGCCTAGGGAATGGCAAGAGAGGACATGGAGTCAAATCTGTCTCTTGAAATCCCTGTTAGTAGAATAAACATTTTCAAACATCTAAATCAGTCTAGGTTATTTTTTGTTTAAAGATTTCTTTTCCTGGCCGGGCGCAGTGGCTCACGCCTATAATTTCAGCACTTTGGGAGGCTGAGGCAGGCGAATCATCTGAGGTCAGGAGTTTGAGACCAGCCTGGCCAACATGGTGAAACCCCGTCTCTACTAACAATACAAAAAAAAATTAGCTGGGCATGGTGGCACACACCTGTAATGCCAGCTACTTGGGAGGCTGAGGCAGGAGAATTGCTTGAGCCCAGGAGATGCAGGTTGCAATGAGCCAAGATCGTACCACTGCACTCCAACCTGGCTGATAGAGTGAGATTCTGTCTAAAAAAAAAAAAAGATTTCTCTTCTTTTTGGAACAGGATCTCACTCTGTCATCCAGGCTGGAGTGCAGTGGTGCAATCTTGGCTCACTGCAGCCTCAACTTCTTGTGCTCAAGCAATCCTCCCACCTTAGCCTTCCAAGTAGCTTGGACTACAGGCATTTACTACCATGCCCAGCTAATTTTTTATTTCATTTTATTTTTATTTTTAAGTTCTGGGATACATGTGCAGAGTGTGCAGGTTTGTCCTTGGTGGTTTGCTGCACCTATCAACCCGTCATCTAGGTTTTAAGCCCCACATGCATTAGGTATTTGTCCTAATGCTCTCCCTACCCTTGCCCCCACCCCCCGACAGGCCCCAGTGTGTGTTGTTCCCATCCCTGTGTCCGTGTGTTTTCATTGTTCAACTACCACTTATGAGTGAGAACATGTGGTGTTTGGTTTTCTGTTCTTGTGTTAGTTTGCTGAGAATGATGGCTTCCAGCTTCATCCATGTCACTGCAAAGGAGATGGTTGCACTAATTTTTTATTTTTTTGTAGAGATGGGGTCTCACTATGTTGCCCAGGCTGGTCTAAAATTGCTGGGCTCAAGCGATCCTTCTGCCTGGGCCTTCTAAAATGCTGGGATTACAGGCATGAGCCACTGCAACCAGTAAGCAAAGGAGTTTTTAAGAGTGGGACTCTTTGGGTAAAAAAAAGACTAAAATGACCTTTATTTGCATTTAAAGGAGATCTAGACTTGAGGACTCTCCCAGGCATCCTGGAGCTAGGCACTGGCTACCGCAGAGTGTTTTGTAGTTAGGAAATGTGATGTGGACTTGGTTAGTGGCAGAAGAGGGTCAGGAATGGGGAGGGAAGTATTTACATATATCCCTGAACCTTCCCCTTTCCTACTGTTCCCACTCGTTTCTAAATACAAAATCTGCTCTGGGCCATGTGAGAAGCAGGGCAGGACTTTGGCTTCACTGAGGTGGAAGTAAAAGGAATAGGCAGGGAATTCTTAGGCAAGGGAAGCTGAAAGAAAGGAGTTTCTGGGATATAAATCAGAGGCTCCAGTATGAGAAGCCAAATAGCTTTTCAACAGACTGTATTGAGGTCACAGGGAAACTGCAGAGCAACTTGTCTCTTCCTTAAGAATGGAGACATGTGTACTGACCCAGTTTAAAGCCACTTACCCTGATTTTTCTATTCATATCCAGACTCATATCTATGTTATTTCCTCAAACCCACACCCCTCTCCCAGCACGAAGCAAGCCGATCTCAGATATTTACAAATTCACACCTGCGGTAGAGCTCTCCTTCCATTCAAACCCTAATGAATAGATAAAGTACACATTTGATTGCCATAAATGCTCAGAAAAGAACAAAGTCCTTTAGTCTGTCTTGATTCAAAGTAATCTGAAAAATTAATCTTTAGCCAACAATACTGGAAACAATGTGAAAAAGTCCCCACATATACACACATGTAAGGATTATTGAAATTTTCACTCAAAAAAGAAAAAAGTTATTCTTTGTTTTTTTGAGATGGAGTCTTGCTTTGTCACCTAGGCTGGAGTGCAGCAGTACGATCTCGGCTCACTGCTGCAATCTCTGCCTCCCAGGTTCAAGCCATTCTCCTGCCTCAGCCTCCTGAGTAGCTTGGATTATAGGTACACACTGCCATGCTTGGCTAATTTTTGTATTTTTAGTAGAGGTGGGGTTTCACCATGTTGGCCAGGCTGGTCTCAAACTCCTGAACTCAAGTGATCCATCTGCCTTGGCCTCCCAAAGTGCTGGGATAAAAAATAATTCTGAACCTAATGATATGTGATCTCAGGTAGAGAATCTATTTTTCTTTGTTTTTTTTTTGAGACAGGGTCTTACCCTGTCGCCCAGGCTGGAGTGTAGTGGCATCATCATGGCTCAGTCATGGCTCACTGCAGCCTTGACCTCCTGGGCTCAAGTGATCTTCCCATTTCAGCATCCCTAGTAGCTGTGACTCCAGGTGTGCACCACCATGCCAGGCTAATTTTTATATTTTTTGTAGAGGTGGGGTTTCACCATGTTGCTCAGGCTGGTCTTGAACTCCTGAGCTCAAGCAATCTGCCTGCTGCAGCCTCCCAAAGTGCTGGTATTACAGATGTGAGCTGCAACTCTCAGCAGCGTTTCCATTAAAACAAATAAAAGGAGACTGACTTAGGTCCATATGTACTGGTTCCAAAATCCAAGAAGAGAAAAATTAGACTGTGCAGCTGAAGCCAGGAGGACAGAGACACGTAGCGGCTGAATACTTAGAAAGGATTATGGGAGCAGACTCTTAGAGAAGAGAGAATGACAAATTCTCTTTTAGGAAGCATGGAGACAGAGAGGAAATAATTGGCATTTCGAATACGGAAATCTTATTTATCATTATATCCCTTGTACCTAGTATATATAATGATGTTAAGTAAAACTGAGTTGAACTAAGTTTTAAGATAACTTAGTTATCTTAAGTTAAAGATAGGCAATTGCAAGTATATAAGATAAAGATTGAATCTATTTTGTTTCAGGTAGGAGGCACTGACTTTCCTTCATCTGTACTGTGGGTGCTGTGGTGTGCTACCCAGATACAAATTCCCATCCCATCTAAGGCTTGAAGAATTCCTCCAGCTGTGGGAGTACTGGCAATCAACAACTCTCAGCTGAGTCTCTCTTCTAGCATTGCCCTTGGCTAAAGAGAGCTGCCTAGCCCAAAGTCATACCTCCTTCCAGGAGGCAATTCATATCCAAAGACTGGTAAATGCAGGGGCACACAGGCCTAGCCCTATGACTCCAATTTGGGGCAACTCTGAAGGGTCATCCCAACTCTAGAGCTCCTAATAGGATGCGCTGAGGCCTTTGTTTTGACAGAATCATAGTTTGACTTTTCTCTGTAAACAATCTTGGGTTTTTTTGTTCCCCCACAGGAGTTGATCCTAAGATTATTCGCCAATAAAGTTCCTACATGCAAATCTCTGCCTCAGAATTTGGTTCATGGGGAACTCAACTGGAAATAGCTGGCACCAGGAGGGTCTGAAAATGAAAACTCTAAGACAGGACTTTGGAAATGGATCATTCACAGGCCAAATATCAATGAGGGCCCCATCATTGGTAGTAGGCGGCACACAGACAGCAAATAGTCCATGGCATGCAGTAGCGATGCAATTTTTTGAACTTTCACTAGCAGTGAACTTGGATAGTCTACCAATGGAAGGAATGCACTTGTAGGTGCAATGTATCTGTCATTTGAGAAAGAGGAAATACTAAATATAAGGACTATAAAATTGGATGGCTATTGCTGAGGGCTATTCAGTTCTGCAGAAAGATAATGAAAGGGTCATTAATTATCAATTAATTAAAGGCTAAGTGTGAAAGCCAGAGGGTCTCCTTGGCAGCATAAAAAAGACTCTCATCTCCTGCAGGATATGTATGGTAGAGCTCCAGAAATGGTAGATTCTCAACCATGGAAAGTTTTCTCTGCACTAATTGGGAGCCCTGATTGGGAAGAAATGTAACCCTGACACAGGGAAGGGAGACATCTGGGTTGATGCACTGGAGAATCTTGAATCCTGAAATTCTTCTACAGAAATAGTCCACTTTTCCCTTGTAAAGACTAATTCTCCCTCTTCAGATGAGCAAACAGTGATCTCTCTAAGTAAGCAAGTAGGCAATGATCCAGCCAGGTGATGTCAGGAAGTCTCTGTCATCAGCCATTCCAGTGCTGGTTCACTGGTACATGAACAGAGTAGTCATGGTGGCAGGGATGAAGTCTATACGTGGGTCCAACAAAATGGGTTGCACTTACCCAAGCTGATCTAGATTTTGTTGCTGTCGAAAGCTATGGAGACAAATCCTGAACCCCAATATAGCACCATCCCTCAAGGAGACCAATCATCCACTTGGTGGCATGTTAACTATTTGGATCCTGTAATGAATGGAATGTTTATTCCTATGTTGAAATCCTAACTCCCTAGGTGAAGGTATTAGGAGGTAGGGCCCTTGGGAGGTGATTAGGTCATAAGGGTGCAGTCCTCATGAATGGAATTAGTGTTCTTATAGAAGAGAGCTTGTTTGCTCCTTCTGCCATGTGAGGATGTGGCAAGTAACAGGCTGTCTATGAGCCAAAAAGCAGGCTCTCACTAGATATTTAATCTTTTATTTTCTGAGATAGGGTCTTGCCTTGCACTGTACTCTAGGTTGGAGTGCAGTGGTGAGATGCTAGCTCACTGCAGCCTTGAACTCCTGGGCTTAAACAATCCTCCCACCTTGGCCTCTCAAGTAGCTAAGACTACAGGAAGGCTCCATATAACTAGCTAATTTTTTTTTTTTTTTTTTTGGTAGAAACAGAGTCTCCCTGTGTTGCCCAGGCCGGTCTTGAACTCCTGGGCTCAAGCAATCTGCCCACCTCAGGCTCCCAAAGAGCTAGGATTACAGGCATGAGCCAACATACCTTGACATGTCAATATCTAGACACAGAATCTTGATCTTGAACTTCACCACCTCCAGAACTGTGAGAAATAAATTTCTGCTGTTTATAAGTCACCCAGTCTATGTTATTCTGCTATGGCAGCTAAATTTATCTTGGCTGGAATTGATGTATTCTGAGTATGAGTTTAACTTTCTTGCCTGTAGGGCCTCATCCAGCATCACTTGTTGAGGGCTTATAAAGTATTTGATCTACTTGACATGGGATCTGGATGACATCTCATTGGACTAAGGAACCCACTTAACAGGATAGGAAATGCAGCAGTTCACACATGACTTAAGATCCACTGGTCCTCTCACCTACCATTCCACCCAGAGCCTGCTGGTCTGATAGAGTGATGAAACAGCATTGGTGTAAACAGCTCTGATGAAACCTGTTAAGGTACCAACTTGGAGAGAATACCCTGAGAGGATGGGGCACCATTTCCCGGAATTAGTATACATCTGAAGTCAACCAGAGCTGTATGGGATGGTATCTTCAATAAATAAAGTCTGATAGAGTTAATTTACAACTGGACTAGAACAGCACTGTCTTTGTCTCTGTGAATGCCTTGATGTCTGGTTTCTGACTGTCAGACAAGATAAGAAAAGTGGAATTTATGATGTGCTGTTTGAAGTCTGAAACTCCCCTCCTAACTGCCAGGGCCAATTTCTATACTGACGGCCTTAAACTGGCCTAACCGGTTTGATAGGCCTGGCTAAGGGTACATAAAAACTCCACTGGGAACTTCCTTATTGAATTCCCCCAAAGCTAAGATTCCTTGCACAGATCTTGGTGGTTTGACCTAGATTCTGACTGCATCGTGTGCAAATCAGGACCCTGGGGAGCTGTGTCGGAGCTGTCTCTCAGATTCCAATGCTTGCCTGTACTCTCCATCTCTTGATGCAGTGCATCACTTGCCTTTAAATAAAAGCCTTGAGTCTGGTAAGGCCTTTAAAATATCTGAACTTGAGAAGTCTTTGCAACAGAATATAATGGGAACTAATGGATGGAGGCAAGAGTGGCTCCACCAACCGTTACTCCCCAGTAACTCACTGGGGAAATTGTGTTTCCTAGAGATCCTGATCCCAAAGAGTGAGCACTTTCACCAGAGGATACAGAAAGTGTTACATTAAACCTCAAGCTATGGCTGCCATCCAGTTACTTTGGACTTATTTTGCCAACATACCAGCAGTCAAATAGGAGATTCACCCTCCTGGAAGAAGTAATCAACCCTGACCATTAGGAAATAATATGTTTGGCACCCACACAATCCACTTGGTTTCTTGATACAACAGGCATGCAGGTCCTGAGATGGGGATGATGACCAGGGTCTTAGATCCTCTCAGAGATGAGTGTCTGGGTCACTCCACCTAGGTGATAAGGTTTGGCTCTCTGTCCCCACACAAATCTCATCTTGAATTGTACTCCCATAATTCCCATGTGTTGCAGGAGGGACTCGGTGGGAGATAATTGAATCATGGGGGTGTTTCCCCCATACTGTTCTTATGGTAGTGAATAAATCTCATGAGATCTGAATTTTTTTTTTTTTGAGACAGGGTCTCACCCTGTTGCTCAGGCTACAGTGCAGTGGCGTGATCTCGGCTCACTGCAATCTCTGTCTCCCGGGTTCAAGCAATTCTCCTGCCTCAGTCTCCCAGGCAGCTGGGATTACAGGCACTCACCACCACACCCCACTAATTTTTGTATTTTTAGTAGAGACAGGGTTTCACCATGTTGGTCAGGCTTATCTCGAACTCCTGACCTTGTGATCCACCCACCTCAGCCTCCCAAAGTGCTGGAATTACAGGCATGAGCCACCATGCCCGGCTGATCTGATGGTTTTATCAGAGGTTTCTGCTTTTGCATCTTCCTCATTTTCTCTTTGAGATGGAGTCTTACTCTGTTGCCATGCTGGAGTGCAGTGGCACAATCTTGGCTCACTGCAACTCCGCCTCCCAGGTTCAAGTGATTCTCCTGCCTCAGCCTCCCCAGTAGCTGGGACTACAGGCATCCACCACCACACCCAGGTAATATTTTGTATTTTTAGTAGAGATGGGGTTTCACCATGTTGGCCAGGATGGTCTCGATCTCTTGACCTCGTGATCCACCTGCCTCGGCCTCCCAAAGTGCTGGGATTACAGGCATGAGCCACCGTGCCCGACCTGCATCTTCCTCATTCTCTCTTTGCCTGCTGCCATCCATGTAAGACGTGACTTGTTCCTCCTTGCCTTCTGCTGTGATTGTGGGGCTGCCCCAGCCATGTGGAACTGTAAGTCCAGTTAAACCTCTTTCTTTTGTAAATTGCCCTGTCTTGGGTATGTCTTTATCAGCAGTGTGAAAATGGACTAATACACTAGGTAAGCCACCTAGGTCAGGAGAGAGAAAGGGAATCTAAGAGACCTATAAGGTAGAATGATGATAAGTATCATTTGTGCTCTTGAGATCAGCTGCATGGTGGGGATGGAGGCCCTGTGAAATTTTAAGGACCTGCTCTTGGAACTTGAATGAAGCAGGTGGATCCAAGAGATTCAGGGGTGGACTATAATGGATGTTGTACTACCCCACCTTGATCTCCCCACTCCAGGACTGAAGCCTTTGTTACCCCTTCTGCTGGGAGTGTTGTCAGTCAATAGACCTCAGCTGAATTCTTCTCCAGTTCTTGGCCTTGGTTGAAGAACTGCCCCTCCCGAAGAGTAGCTAACATCCAAGTGTCCGGTTGTTTTGGGAGCATAAAGGCCCAGTCCTCTTGCTCCACTTTGGAGCAACTCTAAAGTGTCATCCTATCTCCAAAGCTCCCTTTAAGATGAACCTAGGCCTTTGTTGTGACTCACAGTTTAACTTCTGTCTCTGCCCAATTATACTTTCTTTTTTTTTCCCAATGATACTTTCTTCATGTCCCCACAGGTTTTGTTCTTGAGAGTACTCCCTAAGCAACATTCTGTACTCAATCTCTTAGAGTTTGCTTTTCAATGAACCCAGTCTGTGACCATCTGAATGCATCTTGCTTTCTTTCTTTCTTCCTTCCTTTTTTTTTTTTTAAGATGGAATCTTGCTCTGTCACCCAGGCTGGAGTCAATGGCATGATCTCGGCTCACTGCAACCTCCACCTCCAGGGTTCAAGCAATTCTCCTGTCTCAACCTACTGAGTAGCTGGGACTAGAGGCGCGTACCCCTGTGCCCATCTAATTTTTGCATTTTTAGTAGAGACGGGGTTTCACCAAGTTGGCCAGGCTGGTCTTGAACTCCTGACCTCAAGTGATCCACTCACCTCAGCCTCCCAAAGTGCTGAGATTACAGGCATGAGCCACTGTGCCTGGCCCTGAATGCATCTTTCTAAAATCCAGTCTAGTCTCTAAGAAGCCTGTAATTGCCTTCTTATTCTTGGTGTAAAGCTGCAATGGTTTTTAAACTGGGTTCCAAAAAACCCTTCTGTGGAGGTGCTTCATTGCAAATATTTAATTTGAATTTCATTCTTAAAAAACAATGGATACATTGTTTTTTAAATGTGTCCAAAAATGACTGGACACAGTGGCTCATGCCTATAATGAGCCACTATATTTGGGAGACTGGGGTGGGAGGATTGCTTGAGGCCAGGAGTTTGATACCAACCTAGACAACAAAGCAAGACCCTATCTCTACAAAAAAATTAAAAAATTAGCTGGGTGTGGTGGTGCATGCTTATGGTCCCAGCTACTTGGGATGCTGGGGTGGGAAGATCACTTGAGCCTGGGCTGTCAAGGCCATAGTGAGCCATGATTACACCACTGCACTCTGGAATGGGTAATAGAGTGAGACTCTGTCTCTCAAAAAAAAAAAAAAAAAAAAAATTAACAATGTAAAAAGCACTAAAACCAAAAATACAAACTACTGAGAAAAATGAGCACAGAAATATAAATGTGCTATATCCTAAAATTTACACATATTTTACAGTGTATTAACATGTGGTGCCAACTCCTATAATTTTTGTGCAGAGCCCAGGAGAAAGTTTCACTTTTCATTATTGTGTACATATTTCAACTTTTAAGAACTTATTTTTGGCTGGGCACGGCGGCTCATGCCTGTAATCCCAGCACTTTGGGAGGCTGAGGTGGGTGGACCACCTGAGGTCAGGAGTTTGAGATCATCCTGGCCAACATGTTGAAACCCCGTCTCTACTAAAAATATAAAAATTAGCTGGGTGTGGTGGGGCGTGCCTGTAATCCCAGCTACTCAGGAGGCTGAAACAGGAGAATCGCTGGAACCCAGGAGGTGGAGGCTGCAGTGAGCCAAGATTGCACCACTGCACTCCAGCCTGGGCGACAGAGCGAGACTCTGTCTTAAAGAAAAAAAATATTTTTGAATATATAATATATGCACATAGTTTGGAATTAAAAGATATAAAGGAGCATATACATAATTTTTTATATGTATGTATTTATTTATTGAAAAAATAATTCCCTTTCACCCCCATCTTCTAGTTCCCCTGTTCCCTCTCCAGGGGCAAATATAGCACTCGGTTTCTTGCGTATTTTTCTAGAGATATCTTATGTATTAAATTATGTATATATAGTGAGAGTTTCCAGAATCAAAATGGAGTCTCTTGTGTCAGACCAAATCAACAACAACAAAATAAAGCTGGGAAGTTAAGAATGAAGGGCCCTCACTCACACATGCCTATGATAAGAACTATTACAAAGACTCTCTAAAGGGCTCTTACACGTGTGCCTACAGCAAGTCTTTGCCAAGGATTTCCAAACTGTAGCTTGCTAGGTGAGTCACAAGGACAGCTAGAAAGATCCGTAAGAATACTTGCCTGACACACTGTCTCTATTAAAAAATTAGTGTCATCTCCTGTGATAAGCCTTTGTAAACAATGTTCTCTGTTTCAAAACAAATTATGTGTACTTTTCTCTTTTGCCTTTAAAAGCATCTCCTTGCCTCAACCTCCTTGGATACAACTGTAGTCTCCTTAGCCTGCATATCTTGGATTTGCAGATCCACTCTGCACACCTCATTAAACTCATTATGTTTGAAGATCATCTCTCTTGTCTGTTACTTAGGTTGACAACACACACATATGCACATACCTTTTCCCCCTATATACACTGTAACGTATGCTAAATGCTGTTTTAAAGATTGCTTGTTATTTTTAATTTAACATATCTGCCACATTTTTGTTTATGGAAAAGGTCTCTAATATGTCATTAGTTCATAACTGCTGCTTTGCATATTAAAGACCTTTACCTTTTCTAAAAGACCTGATCTTTTCTATAATAAATATGTGGATTTTGGGAAAGAGATTCCAAAGCAGAATATCAATAGCATGGATTGACTGATATTAGCTGCATTCATAAGGTTATAAAAGAAAGAAATGAACTCAGAAAAAAAAATAGCCTACTTGGAAGCAGCACTAAAAAGTAAGAGAGAATTCAGACATTTTAGGACTGTGTCGAAAGATACCACTTTCTCTTTCTTTCCAACTAGTAAATGATAAAAGGAGGAATAATTTCATCTAGGAAGGCCAATTCAGCCTTAGGACAAAGACCAAATCAATGATGTAGCTATGAGATGTTCTGTTAAGACCTTGGATTGCATTAAGCTGGACCATACTAAGCCATGCAGCTGAACAAAATGGCTTCTAGAAAAGTGACTAAGGGCAAGGTCCTGTGGAAACCTGATAAACTTAAAGGACCTGTAATTAAATCTAGAAAAAATGTCATGTTTCAAAAAGAATTGTTGGTGTGACTGAAGTCATAAAAAATGGACACATATTTTGGAGAGAGATTTATCGTCGAAAATGCCATGAGCTTGTATTACAAGAGACTGGGACCGTTTAGGCTATAAACGACTTTTGGGGCCCCAGATTTCCATAGGCTGAGAAAGGTGCCCTTCTGCCAATGAGACCATGTTCTCTATTGCCCTCTTTAGCTATGTCCAAGGAAAAAATGAAAGATATAGAAAGTGCAGCCAGGCACCACAGAGAAAAGTGGACTAGGGAAAATAGTTTGAGGATCAGTTAAGAGCCTCCTACAAGCCACTAGTGAAGTCTTGGGGCTCTGGGTGTAGTGGGGTGTCCCAGCCTTCCCAGCAGCCTCCTGAGAAGCAGCAAGATTCTAGAGGGAATGGATGCATGGTCTCCAGGGAGGGAGACCACAGGGCTGGATTGGTCATTGATTGCCTGTGTGACCATGTTGACGGTAGTAGTGCACATCTGAGCTATACCCTGTGTAGAAAAATGATTGATTATTGAGGGCTGACCCAGCCCTCAACTACTACAGTCCCACTCCACCTCTCCTGCATTTTAGCACTGTATAGGGCTTCAGAACTTTGGGCTGAAGCTGGTTGCAATGGCTCATGCCTGTAATCCCAGCACTTTTGGAGGCTGAGGCAGTCGGATCACTTGAAGTCAGGAGTTCAAGACCAGCGTGGCCAACATGGTGAAACTCCATCTGTACTAAAAAAATTACAAAAGTTAGCCAGTGTGATGGCATGTGCCTGCAATCCTAGCTACTCAGGAGGCTGAGGCAGGAGAATTGCTTGAACCTGGGAGGCAAAGTTTGCAGTGGGCCGAGATTGTGCCATTGCACTCCAGCTTGGGCAACAGAGCAAGACTTCATCTCAAAAAAAAAAAAACCAAAAAACCGAAAAACCAAAAAAAACAAAACCAAACTCTGGGCTGAATGAAAACAACAAATAAAATCGAGGCTGAATTTTTAGTCCATCAGGATTGGGGTTGACAGTTAATTAAAATGAAGAATAGAATATAAAGAGGTGAGTTATTACTTGTATACTGTAGTATACTGGAGTTTGTTGATTCCTATCTGTTATAAATTCATTTACCCATTCACTCATCAAAATTTTCTGAGTGTGCACTTTTTGTCAGGGCCTGAACTAGGTCCTAGAAATACATTGGTGAACAAAATCTTTGTGGAGTTTACATCCTGATACATAGATGTCTTAGTCTGTTTTCTACTGCTATAATAGAATACCACAGACTGGGTAATTTATAAAGAAAAGAGATTTATTTGGCTTATGGTTCTTGAGGCTGGGAAGTTCAAGGGCATGGTGCTGGCATCTGTTTGGCCATCTGGTGAGGTCCTACTTGCTGTGACACACTATGGCCAAATGACGGGAAGGGCAAGAGACCACATGCAATAGTTTCCTTTTATAACAAAGTCACTCCTGAGATAACTAACCCACTCCTTTAATAATGACATCAATTCACTCATGAGGGTGGAGCCCCCATGATCTAATCACTTCTTTTAAAGCCCCTACCTCTCAATACTGTCACATCAGCAATTAAATTTCAGCATTAATTTTGGAGGGGACATTCAAACCATAGCAATAGGATTTGTGACATTTGGCTGGAAACTTGGAAATAAGAGTATATATGTTGCCATGACATCCTGTTTATAAGTCCCACATCCACGTTCAAATAATTTACTACTAACAAAGAGGTAGGTGCTATGTAATTATATTGTTCCTAGAACAGGGTACAAGTAACATTGGAATAATATTTTCTCTAAGGCAGGCTGGTTACACAGCTATCAGCACAAGCAACCTTTAGCTAATTAGGATTTCAAAGGAAACATAAACATTTAAATGTAATAGGATTACACCTGGGTGGAGGCATTAAGGATATCTATCTCTCTCAGTAGCTTTCAGGCTTAGTTAGAGAGCTAGGATGGTTAAGATTTAATTTTCATTTATTCAAAAAGAAATCAAATGTATTCTTCCAAGTGGGAACAAGAGGATTGGTGTCAGTCTGGTCTTTCCCCTGCTCTACTCAACTAGTTAAGCAGACGTTTCACAGCAAATATCTGTCTGTCGGATGTTTAAATTGTGTCAGGAACATTAATAGAATTTTTGTTACATGTTATCTCTTAAAAAATAGACCAATATTATTAATGTGAATCCTTTATTAATATAAGATTATATTAATTATTAATAGAGTCACATTAATAACATTAATGTTAATTATTTTGTTATTAATAATAAAATATTAACAATTATTAATACCAATAATGAAATATTGATTAATAATAATGATTAAGCTAATTAAGTTCACATTGTATTAGTACGTTCTCACACTGCTAATAAAGACATACCCAAGACTGGGTAATTTATAAAGGAAAGAAGTTTAATTGACTCTCAGTTCAGCATGGCTGGGGAGGCCTCAGGAAACTTACAATCATGACAGAAAGGGAAGCAAACACATTCTTCTTCACATGGTGGCAGGAAGGAGAGGAATGAATGCCCAGTGAAGGGGGAAGCCCCTTATAAACCATCAGATCTCATGAGAACTAACTCACTATCACGAGAACAGAATGGGGGAAACTGCCCCTGTGGTTCAATGATCTCCACTTGGTCCCTCTCACGACACGTGGGGATTATGGGAACCACAATTAAAGATGAGATTTTGGTGGGGACTCAGCCAAACCATATCACATATATTAATGTGATAAAAGCAGGTAAAGTTCTGATTTTTTTCCCTTCAAACAACAAAACAATAAAACCCTAAATAAAACAAATAACATGATTATAGAAAGCATAATGTGGCAATAATCTCCCACTGAGGCTGTAGTTCTAGTTCTTTCTTTTTCAAAGTTTCAATGCCATAATAATTTGTCAGAGGAAAATTAGGCAGTAAAAAAGCATCTTTTCTTTCCCTCAGAAGATTGAGGGAAAGGTTAAGAGAGGGGAAAATAATGTGAGTAAATATGGTCAGCCTAAAATAGAGTTAATGTAGCTCCATATCTAACATTGTTTACCCAGACTGCTTTTTTCCATGAAGAACACCAATAATTATCAGTATTTGGCAACAAAGATTGCAGATTGCTTCATGTGAGGTTAATATTTAACTTCCATTTTTCTCAGAAAAGACTTTCAAAAAGAATTTCTATTTGGGTGTTCTTGAGGGAATTGTACTGATTCATTTCTTTGTTATAAACTATTTTGGGGGAAAAGCTGAAATGTTACATACCTACTTTTGTTTCTTTGCTTGGTGAAGTTGATTGTGCTGGATTTTGTAATTCTATTGTTTTGTTAAAATGACAATTTTTTTTTTTTGAGACACAATCTCAATCCGTCACTCAGACTTGAGTGCAGTGGTATGATCTTGGCTCACTGCAACCTCTGCCTCCCAGGTTCAAGTGATTCTCATGTTGCAGTCTCTCGAGTAGCTGGCATTATAGGTGTATGCCACCACGCCCAGGTAATTCTTGTATTTTTGTAGAGATGGGATTTCGCCATGTTGGCCAGGCTGGTCTTGAACTCCTGACCTCAAGTAATCCACCTGCCTTGGCCTCCCAAAGTGCTGAGATTACAGGCATGAGCCACTGCGCCCAGCCTAAAATGGCGATGTTTTTCCCCTATAGAAGCCCTTCTGAATTCAATGGGAGGCCTTCTTTGAGTTACTTGTCTTTACTTAGAGGGATATTCTGAAAGCCAACTATGGTGAATACAAAAATCAGGGAACTACAGGTCATAGAAATGTATCAAAATGTAGTGGCTGTCAGACAGTATAACTTAATTGATTTAACAGTTTTTATAATCAAGTTCTAGTGGTTGATTTCAATCTCCTGTCAATGTGGGTTGACCAACTAAATAATTCCAGGTTTTCTGCCCCTCCCCGGCATGTAAAGTAATCCAGGTTTTTCATAGTGAAATTGGTATGCATTTTTTAAAGAGAATCAACTAAGCTTGGGTGTTTGGGATAATAACAAAAATGCTTTTTTACCTTCTACCTTATTAGCTGAGTCTTAACTGAGAGAATGTTTTTGAACTCTATTATTTCTCATTCATTCTACTCCCGGCTCCCTGGGATTTCAGCAATTATGATAGCTCTTTCTTCTGATTTTTTATTTTTTCTCCACAAGATCTTTGGTATTCATGAGGCCAATCTCATCAGCATTCAAAGCTATTAGGGATTTCCAGGTCATAATCTAAGATCCTACAAGTCTCTATCTCTGTTTTGGTTCCTTGGGGGGTTTGCCAGTCTTCCTCAAGACATCAAGAAATGTTTATCAAGCTGGGCATGGTGGCTTACGCTTGTAATCCCAGCACTTTGGGATGTTGAGATGGGTGGATCACCTGAGGCCAGGAGTTCAAGACCAGCCTAGCCAACATGGCAAAACCTTGTCTCTACTAAAAATACAAAAAAATTATCTGGGCGTGGTGGCGCACCTGTACTCTCAGCTACTCAGTAGGCTGAGGCAGGAGAACTGCTTGAACCCGGGAGGCGGAGGTTGCAGTGAGATAAGAGTGTGTCCCTGCACTCCAGCCTGGGCAACATGGTGAGACTCAGTGTCAAAAAAAAAAAAAAAAAAAAGAAGAAGAAGAAAAAAGCTGGAAGCCGTCATCCTCAGCAAATTAACACGGGAAAAGAAAACCAAACACTGCATGTTCTCACTCATAAGTGGGAGTTGAAAAATTGAGAACACATGGACACAGGGAGGGGAACATCACATACCAGGGCCTGTTGAGGGGTGGGGAGTGGGGGGAGGGAACTTATAGGATGGATCAATATGTGCAGCAAACCACCATGGTACACGTATACCTATGTAACAAACCTGCACGTTCTGCACATGTATCCCAGAACTTAAAGTAAAATTAAAAAATAAAAAAAGGAAGAAAAAATGTTCTGGCATATAATAGGTGTTTTATTTAGATTTTTGAGTAATTGATAAATTCACATGGTTTCATAAATAAATAAATAAATAAATAAATAAATAAGGTGGCTGGGCACAGTGGCTCATGCCTGTAATCCCAGAACTTTGGGAGGCCGAGGTGAGCAGATCACTTGAGGTCAGGAGTTCGAGACCAGCCTGGCCAACATGGTGAAACCCCATCTCTACTGAAAATACAAAAATTAGCTGGGCGTGGTGGTGCACACCTGCAATCGCTCAGGTTGGCTGCTCAGGAGGCTGAGGCTATTTAGGAGGCTGAGGCAGGAGAATTGCTTGAACTTGGGAGGCGGAGGTTGCAGTGAGCCCAGATTGCACCACTGCACTCCTGCCTGGGTGAGGGCGTGAGACTTCATCTCTAAATAAATAAATAAATTCACATGGTTTTAAAATCAAGAGGTATAAAAAGTTGTATAGTGAAAAGTTCCCTCCTTATTCTTCTATTCCAGTATCCTCATCTATCCTTCTTCTATTCCTCACTCATCATCCCTAGTACTAGTTTTGGTTTCCTTCTGGAGTTTATGTGCATTTAAGTGCCATTATAGACTAATTGAGAGATTTTCCTCTTTTAACACTCACATGGCTTAAAATTTTATATGTTTATTATCTCCACCTCCTTATCATCTCTCATCTACTTAAAAAAATACTTTAGGCTGGGCACAGTGGCTCACACCTGTAATCTCAGCTCTTTGGGAGGCCATGGCAAGAGGATAGCTTGAGCCCAGGAGTTTGAGACCAGCCTGGGCAACATAGCGAGACCCTGTCTCTACAAAAAACAAATTAGGCCAGGTGCGGTGGCTCACGCCTGTAATCCCAGCACTTTGTGAGGCCAAGGTGGGCGGATCACAAGGTCAGGAGATCGAGACCATCCTGGTTAACACGGTGAAACCCTGTCTCTACTAAAAATACAAAAAATTAGCCAGGTGTGGTGGCGGGCGCCTGTAGTCCCAGCTACTCGGGAAGCTGAGGCAGAAGAATGGCGTGAACCCGGGAGGCGGAGCTTGCAGTGAGCTGAGATTGCATCACTGCACTCCAGCCTGGGCGACAGAGCGAGACTCCACCTCAAAAAAAAAAACAAAAAACAAAAAACAAATTAGCTGGGTGTGGTGACATGTGCCTGTAGTTCCAACTACTTGGGAGACTGAAGTGGGAGGATCACTTGAGCCCAGGAGGTAGAGGCTACAGTGAGTCGTGATTGCACCACTGCACTCCGGCCTGGGTGACAGAGTGAGACCCTGTCTCAAAAACAAAAACAAAAACAAAAACATCATCAACAACAACAACAACAACAAAAAACATAGACTTTATTTTTTCAGAACATAAAGTTCACAGCAAAATTCAGCAGAACACACAGAGATTTCCCATATACCTCTTGCCCCCACATATGTATAGACTCCCCCACTATCAAAATCTTTCACCAGAGTGGTACATTCATTACAAACAATGAACCTACATTGGCATGTCATTATCACTCCAAGTCCAGAGTTTACATTAGGGTTCATTCTTAGCGTTGTACATTGTGTGGGTTTTGACAAATGCATGATGACATGCATCCGCCATTATAGTATCATACAGAATAGTTTTGCTTCCTAGAAATCCTCTGCCTGTTCATCCTTTCCTCCTAACTCCTAGCAACCACTGATTATTTTATTCTCCATAGTTTTGCCTTTTCCAGAGTGTCATATAATTGGAATCATACAGCATGTAAACTTTTGAAATCGGCTTATTTTGCTAAGTCGATGCATTTAAGTTTCCTCCGTGTCTTTTTATGGCTTGATAGCTCATCTCATTTTAGCACTGAATAATATTCCATTGTCTGGATGTTCCACAGCTTATTTATTCACTCACCTACCGAAGGACATCTTGGTTCTTTCCAAGTTTTGACAATTGTGAACAAAGCTGCTATACACATTCATATTCAGGTTTTTATGTGGACATAAATTTTAAACTCATTTGGGTAAATACCAAGGAACACAATTGCTGGATCATATGGTAAGAGTAAGTTTAATATTATAAGAAACTGGCAAACTGTCTTCCAAAGTGGCTGTACGATTTTGCACTCCCACCAGCAATGAATGAGGGTTTCCCACTTACTTTTCAACAAACTGCTGGCACTTTCCCACTTTCCCCACCCCACTAAAACAACTTTTGCTAAGATAAGCAATGGCTTCCCAGTTGCTGTCAATGTGCACTTTTTAGCTCTTATTTTACTGGACCTATCTGTTGACTACTCACATATACTTTACTCTCTTATCTCTTCACCTCGAATACTAGTCTTTTTGGTTACTCTTCTCCCATTTAGATGGCTCCTTCCCTTTTTCTGTTGTTAGTGGTTTCTGGTCTTGGTTTATCCCTCAATTGTTGATATTTTAAAATTTTCTCCTTCATACTTTTGTAACTCTGTACACTTTTCAGAGGTAATTTCCAAAATCTAGCAGCAATCCAAAGATTGTTTTTGTTTGTTGGTTTGTTTTTTGTTTTTTGAGACAAAGTCTCGCTCTGCACCCAGGCTGGAGTGCAGTGGTGCCATCTCAGCTCACTGCAACCTCCACCTCCGGGGTTCAAGCAATCCTCCCACCTCAGCTTTCTGAGTAGCTGGGACTACAGGCATGTGTCACCACGCTTGGCACTTTAAAAATTTTTAGAAGAGACAGGGGTCTCCCTCTGTTGTCCAGGCTGGTCTCGAACTCCTGAGCTCAAGTAATCCTCCTGCCTTGACCTCTCACAGTTCTGGGATTACAGCAGAAATTCTTAACTGAATTGGAGATACACATTTTCGTTGGCTTATTGCTAATCTCCACCTGGATGTCTATTAGACTGCTAAAATTCAGCACACTACTCCATTCCTGGGCACCAAAAGTAAGCAAATCTCTGCTCCTCTTCCTTTATTTTTGATCCAGATGGGTGGCACTACTGTCCATCTTAAACTGCTCACACCTGAAATCTGAAGCCTTCTTAGATGACTTTTCCTTGCTTGGCCCTCCACATTCAGGAAAATTGATTTTACTTCCTAGACACGCCTTCAGCCTGCCTCTCCTTTACATTGCCACAGCCACTGCCTTGGATCAGCCCTCCACCTTCATTTCCGGTACTGATGCAATGGCCTCCTGATTGTTCTCCTACTTCTGGGCTCACTCTCTGCTCTTCGCCCTCCACACCAGTGTCTGGGCGATCTGTTTATAAAGTAACCCTCGACAGCGTCATTCCTCTGCAATACTCATGGCCTCGAGGAAAAAAAGTCTGAGCTCTCAAGTGTGGTGGGCAGCGTACTTCTTGGTCTGACTCTGCCTGTTCTTCCGACTCTGTTCCTTCCTGAATTTCCTGGGGCATGCTTTCTTAGGCCCCTGGAATGTCACATCTCTGCCTGTGCCTGAAATACCCTTCTCTTGTCTGCCTAGGCGCTGTCTCTATTCTAAAGGCCCTCTTTTATTTGGAGCTTCTCCCTCTTCTACTCCCATCCTCACCCCCCAGCTGAGTTAAGTGCTTCTTTCTTTCTGTACCATAATCGCTTGACATCTCAGCAGCACTGCCAGTCACGCCATTTTATACCGCTCTATTTTCTTGTTCAAGATCCTGTGGACTTTTTATGCGCTTAAGTTTTACTTTAACACTTACAAATGGCTTTCCCAACGCTATTTCCTTTGATCTTCATGGTACTCCTTTTGTCCTTGAATTGCGTATAAAACCCTAAAAACTAACAACAACAACAACAACAACAACGAGTCTGAAACAAAGTTTATACGTTAACACTTTATTTGGAGTGGAATTCCAGGGCAGCAAGAGTGAAGGAAGAAGGAAGGAGGGAATTCAAGCAGGGAGGGAGGGTAGGCAAACATAAGGTGGCATCTTTCTTATCCTGCAGATCACTATTTCACAAAGACACAGCCAAGCCCATCATACAAGGCATCTCCTGAGAGGCTGCATAGATCCACTGAGACCCAGAACAGACCATTAGGTTTGGAAAGGTGGAAAAGTAAGTGATTTATTCGTCAGTGGCTTCTTATTTTGTGCTTTTCATTGGACAAAATTTAACGATTTTTTTTCTCTTTCTTTATTTCTTGCTTTTTAAAAATTTTCAGAGCAGAAGAACTTGACCATCTAATTATTTTTAAATTTCCCAGACCTCCAGGGTGTTATTTGCCTCCCCACCCGCCCCCGTCGCCCACTTTTCCCCAGCAGCTGCTGGGGAAGCCAACAGCTGGGTCCGGTCGGGTAGAACTTGGGCGACTGAGCAGCCAAGGCTCCAGCTGGGGCCGAAACAACGCAGCTGTGTGGAAGCTCAGCAAGTGGCATGAGGAAAGGAAGCAACTGCAGTGGCAGGGGGCTGTCACTTTGGCAAGCTGCCAAGAGGCCAGGGCAGGTTGGATCAAGCAATTCTTTTTTTCTAATTGAGATTTTATTGGTTGTGTTGGGGATCAGTACGTACACAGACATTTCACAATTTTGCACACAATTTGTACACAATTTTATACCAAAAATCTAAAAAGCCATGTATTGTAAGCGTTAAAAACAGATATTCTCATGACTTTGCTGCTTGAAATTTGAAGGCCAAATTTCCTTAAGAAGATATCAAAAGCCAGTGTCTTGAAATGTGGATAACCTGTTACGTAAGTACCATCAATGAACAATTTTATATCATAGACACTAGGTACTGAAATTTTCAATCTTTCACAGCACATTAACAAAGTTCCTAGGAAAACAGGACCACCACAACCAAAGATGCTACAGAGCACACGTGGTTTTGACAGGGAGAGCCACCATCAAGGAGTGGTTGTCTTTTTTTATTGAGACAGAGTCTTGCTCTGTCACCCAGGCTGGAGTGCAGTGGTGCAATCTCAGCTCACTACTATCTCCACATCCCAGGTTCAAGCAATTCTTCCGCCTCAGCCTCCCAAGTAGCTGGGATTACAGGTGGGTGCCACCACACCCGGCTAATTTTTTGTATTTTTAGTAGAGATGGGGTTTTGCCATGTTGGCCAGGCTGGTCTTGAACTCCTGACTTCGCATGATCCACCCGCCTCAGCCTCCCACAATGCTGGGGTTACAGGTGTGAACCACTGCACCTGGCCCAAGGAGTGGTTTTCTTAGGAAACAATTCTACTAAAAAACAACATGGGAATAGGATTAAAAATGTTCAAGACATTAAGTGCAGGACTGTGACTCCATATTGCCATGTAGTATGCTTTCTATTATAGGATATAAAAACTATCCCCCATTTGTGGAATATTAAGCCGACACCCAAGACAGTCAAAGTCTCCTGTAATCCAGTATTCCACATTATTTGCTGGTTGTACCAAAAAATAAATAACTAGCAAATGATTTCATCTCTGAAATAAAAGCATTCACACTTAAAAAAAATGAGATGAAGAGGGATTCCCTCCTTCTTAAAAATGTTTCTAGAGTCTGGGCATGGTGGCTCGCGTCTGTCCCAGCACATTGGGACGCTGAGGTGGGTGGATAACCTGAGGCCAGGAGTTGCAGACTAGCTAGGCCAACATGGCGAAACCCCATCTCTACTAAAAATACAAAAAAAATTAGCCAGGCGTGGTGGCGGGCACCTGTGATCCCAGCTACTCGTGAGGCTGAAGTAGGAGAATTGCTTGAACCTGGGAGGCCAAGGTTGCAGTGAGCCCAGAATGTGCCACTGCACTCCAGCCTGGGTAATAGAATGAGACTCTGTCTTAAAAAAAGAATTAAAAAAAAAGAAAAAAAGAAGTTTCTAGAGCTACTAAAACACTTGGCATTTACAAAATAGTTGATAAAAAATATTCGTCTGGATTGTATAGGAAGGGAGACAGGGACTGTGGCTAAGACAGGGCATATGATACTAATCAGACTTGGCTTCTTTGTCTCCAGGTTCATCAGAGGCTGGACTGTTCCCATTTTCAGTTTCTCCATTTTCTGTAGGTAAATCTTCTTGAGTTTCCTGGTTAGCCATTTTGTCCTGTTTTCCCTTTCCTCTTCTTTTTCCCCTTTGTTTGCCTTTTTTGGTCTGAAGGTTTATCCTTTCCCACTGCCTTTTTTGTTTTCGTTTTTACTGTTGCAGGAGCAGGTTTATCTGACAACCTCACCCATCTCCTCTTGGGATCTTCCTTCCCTGTGTCTTGGGCTGAGTTGCCCTCCTCTCGGGTATCTTGGTGGTGAGGAGGCCAGTGCTACTCCTCTTACAGCTCGAGCTGCTGAGACCTGCAGCCAGGGCAGTGGGAGAACCTGATGGGACCTGGGTCAAGCCAATACGATACAGCACATACACGGTCAAATTCATCAATGATGTTAGAAAAACCCAGTTTTCCTCATATTGCTGATGAGGGAACTGAAACTAGAGAAACAAATTAACTTGTCCAAAGTCACACAACCATTATGATTGAGTTAGAATGTATTTCAAAGTACTTTTCCCTATATATTTTACAATGTTTTGCACTGAACAAATGTATGTCTGAAGTTTCTATTTTTTTCTCTCCTTCCTCAAACACCAATGACATTTTTTGTTTTTAACTTATTTTATAAAGTTCAGAGATACACGTGCAGGTTTGTTATATAGGTAAATTGTGTGTCACGGGAGTTTAGTGTACAGATTATTTCATCACCCAGGTAATAAGCATAGTCCCCGATTGGTAGTTTTTTGATCCTCACCCTCCTCCCTCCCTCCAAACTCAAGCAGGCCCCAGTGTCTATTGTTCCTATATTATTATGTCTATGTCTGTTGACATGAAGTCCACTCAATGTGAGAACATACAGTATTTGGTTTTCTGTTCCTGTGTTAGTTTGCTTAGGATAATGGTCTCCAGCTTCATCCACGTTGCTGCAAAGGACATGATCTTGTTCCTTTTCATGGCTGTGTAGTATTCCATGGTATATACATACCACATTTTCTTTATCCAGTCTTCCACTGATGGGCATTTAAGTTGATTCCATGTGTTTGTTATTGTGAATAGTGCTATGATGAACATACACGTGCATGTGCCTTTATGGCAGAACAATTTATATTCCTTTGGGTATATACCCAGTAATGGGATTGCTGGGTCAAATAGTAATTCTGCTTTGAGTTCTTTGAGAAATCTCAAAACTGCTTTCCATAATGGCTGAACTAATTTACATTCCTACTAGCAGTGTATAAGCATTCCCTTTTTTTCACAACCTTGCCAACATCTGTTATTTTTTTGACTTTTTAATAATAGCCATCTGACTGGTATGAGATGGTATCTAATTGTGGTTTTGATTTGCATTTCTCTTTTGACTCGTGATACTGAGCATTTTTTCATATGCTCTTTGGCCATGTATATGTCTTCCTTTTTTTTTTGGAGACAAGAGTCTTGCTCTGTTCCCAGGGTGGAATGCAGTGATGTGATCACAGCTCCCTGCAGTTTCTACCTCCTGGGCTCAAGCTATCCTCCTGCCTCCAGAGTAGCTGGGACCACAGGTATGCATCACTACACCTGGCTAATTTTTTATTTTTAGGAGAGACGAAGTCACGATGTTGCACAGGCTGGTCTCAAAGTCCTGGGCTCAAGTGATCCTCCCACCTTTTGGTCTCCCAAAGTGCTGGGATTACAGATGTGAGCCACTGTGCCCGGCTGTATGTTCTTTTGAAAAGTGTTTGTTCATGTCCTTTGCCAACTTTTTAATGGACAAATGGTTGTTAATTTGTTTAAATTACTTATAGATTCTGGATATTACTCCTTTGTTGGATGCACAGTTTGCAATATTTTCTCCCATTCTGTAGGTTGTTTACTCTGCTAATAGTTTCTTTTGCTGTGCAGAAGCTTTTTAGTTTAATTAGGTCCCATTTGTCCATTTTTATTTCTGTTGCAATTGCTTTTAGTGTCTTAATGATGAAATCTTTGCTAAGTCCTATGTTCAGAATGGTACTTCCTAGGTTCTCTTCCAGGGTTTTTATAGTTTCAGATTTTACATCTAAGTCTTTAAACCATCTTGAATTGGTTTTTGTATATGGTTAAAGGAAGGGGTCCAGTTTCACTCTTCTGCATATGGTAGCTGGTTATCCCAGCACCATTTATCGAATAGGAAGTCCTTTCCCCATTGCTTGTTTTTGCCAACTTTGTCTAAGATCAGATGATTGTAGGTGTGCAGCTTTATTTCTGGGCTCTTTATTCTGTTCCATTGGTCTATGTGTCTGTTTTTGTACCAGTACCATGCTGTTTTGGTTACTGTAGGCTAAATACTGATGACTTTTGATTTAGCCAGCCAATTAACAGTCCAGCCCTTTCTGTCTGGACTGGTCTGTTCCTTTCCAAAACTCTTATTTGTATCCCAACTTCCTGAACTCCATTTTTTTTTTTTTTTTTCTGCAAAGAGCACTGGCGGGCAGTTTAAAGTAGGGCAAATTCCTTCAGACTTTAGTTTATCCCTGCCTAGGATGCATGGGAAATAGCTGCAGGTTCAGGCAATTATGATAAAGCCAGAGATACTAAGTTCTGGACTTCTTAGTGGCCTATTTGATTGGTAATTATCTAGTCTACAAGTCCTCAGGTCCAGGTAGGACAAAAAGGACACTATTACTTTATCTTGATTGGCTCTCTAGACATGGTTACCTTTTACATAGAAGGGAGGCTCTATGTAAAAGGGAGGAAAGTTGGAGATGGGACAAATCTCAGGTGAACCCTATTCTAATTGAGTGCGCTCGCTCCATTAATCAGCAACAGCTGAGCAAGACCAGCATCCCTTGAACCTATTATCTTTGCAGCTGCCTTACCTTTGTTTCTCACATTCACGAAGACCCTGCTGCTTGTGTTTGTGTGTAGATAGAAAGGGGATCTCTGGGGGCAGCTTTGTCTTCCTCTACGGACAAGCATGATACATATGGAAATTCCAAGTGGTGGTACCTGTGAAGAAGTGGACAATTCTGGAACCCTGGTGTTTGTGGCAAAGAAAGAAAGGAAGCAAGGAGAACCAGCCACCCTGAAAGGAGGTAGCAATGGTTAGCCTTATCCAGGGTTTCCTGATGTCACTCTACCTTCTTCATTTTTTTCTCTCATTTCTTCTTTCCCCCAAAGTAAAAGTGCTAAATGTAAAATACTGTTGCATTGAACCAGGTCTCCTTCTAAGCCCGGGAGAGCTGGAACCTTCCTCCATTTTATTATGTATGTTTTTCTTTCTTACTTCCTCTTACTTCAGGCCAGAAAGCCTATATACTGCCAGGAATAAAACAATGAAAGCCAGTCTTTGCTGCTGGCTCTATGCATGTGGCCAAATGATTATTGGCAAGAGCACTGTTAGGATGCTAGCAGGGGATTCTGAAGGTGTCTGCTAATAACATATTCTCACAGGATGATTTAGGGAGGCTGCAGGAGTACAAGGCTCTTTCTGCTGTGAAAAGCAATTCCACTCTCCTTGGGGGCTGTCTGACCTTCTTGTCCCTTTTTCCTCTCACCCAAGATTGCCCTGTGGTCCCACCCAGTGTTTTCATAAAGAAACACTTTTAGATAATAACACACAGAAATTACCTGCTTGGCCAGTTAACATATCTGGGTGCCAGAAAGCCACCATGGAAGGGGCAGGCATTCTGTGGGACTCCCCTGCTTTTTAAAAGCTGAGTTCAATCTCTGTTCTATCTTCCAACAGTGTCTGGTGGAATCGTTTGAAACTTTCAAAATAATTTGATAGGAATTTTATGTCTATTGAATCTAATAAAAAAACTTGAGCTTGTATTCCTTTTTTTCCCTCATTTTCTTCTTCTATTGACTCATTTTTAGTGTATTTTGTTAGGGAATCAGGGGTAATTGGAAAAGAACAACAAAAAAATCTGTTCCACGGGTGTTTTGAGAAGCAGAACCCCTACGTCATGCTGGTGCCCAACTTCTCTTACCCATATGGGCGCAGGGATACCCTCTGCAGATGTCTCCTCCCAGAGTCCCAAAAAAGGAATGGAGCAATTTCTCTGCAGTCCCCGGTGTTCCCCCTCAGCCTGTCCGCCTTACTTCCGGGAAACTGGGAACCCGTTGTGGGACCACCTCCTGTCTTCCTCTTTCTTCCTGTCCTACAATCCCCTTCGTCAGGAGAGGGCGGATGTTTCTTTAACTTCCAGTCTATCTACTATAGTCCATCGGGACTAGCTCTTGATATACTTAATGTGAGTTAAAAATGTAGAGAATCCTTTCTCTCTCAATTGTGTCTGTTATCTGGTTTATTGTTATGCTACGCCATCTCTTGAATAAGTTGAATAATAACTCCTGCTCTTCTCATTCCTTCTTTCACAGTCTCAATCCAATCTGCACCTCCTTCTCTCCCAGGATACTTTAGGTTTTGACAAAGATTGTTTGCTTGGCCAAACTTTAGTCAGGCTTCCAAATCTTCTGCTCAGCCCATCTGTGCACTTTCTTGCAACATCCAGTTTTAGCAAAGAACACTACTAAGTCAGTTTAGCCAGAACCCCTCATCCTCAATATCTGATCATCCTGGATATCTGATCAGAATTTTCCTCTCCCACCTCCCCAACGCGATGCCTGTTCACCCTGGCCTGTCTTCAGCAAGAATCCTGTTGTGTTGGTTTAGCCAGAATCCCCCTCACCCCTGATGTTTCCTCTTAGTAATTTTCCATCCACTGACCTCCACCCTGCTCGTTGGCATCAATTATGATTCCCACCTGCTTGTGCCGTATTCGGAGTTGCCCCAGTCTCTCCCTGACTGCAAGACCCCATTGCCCTGGTCCCTGTAGCTATCGTGATGGTTCTGAATGACGTTTTCCTTGCCATGCTTTAACTAGTATCACTGAATAAGTTTTCCTTAACAGTTAACTAGGGAGAAGGTCGCATAATGTAGTTTTTCAAAATACTATCTTCCCTTGCACAGCCTCGTGTATTGAGTTATGCTAACAGCACCACTTCTGCCACGGATCCCACACCACACCCTAATAACGTGTAGAGCTGTAAATATATGGCATAATCATTTCTGTTGCATCACTTGTACTGAGCACAAGGCAGGCTCATTCTCACCCTTCAAGTCTCAGCCTAAATGCTGCCTCCCCAGAGATGCCCTTCTTGATGAGTGTCCTCTTCTAGTTAGTTTCTATCTCATCATTCTGTTTTTTTTTTAAAATAACTTTATCACAATGTTTTATGCCGCTTATTTGTTTACTTACTAATTGTGTCTCCCATAGAAATGTAAGATCCATGAGGCCAGGATCTTTTATTTATTATTTATTTTTTTTTGAGACAGTTTCTCACTGTGTTGCCCAGGCTGGAGTGCAGTGGTGTGAACATGGCTTACTGCAGCCTTGACCTGTGCTCAAGCAAGCCCCTCCTACCTCAGCCTCCTGAGTAGCTAGAACGAAGACAGGTACATGCCATGACACCTGGCTAATTTATTTATTTTTAGTTTTTTTGTAGAGATGAGGTCTCGCTGTGTTGCCCAGGCTGGTCTCGAATTCCTGGACTCAATCATTCCTCCTGCCTTGGCTTCCCAAAATTGGATTACAAGCGTGAACCACTGCTCCCGTGTTTACGTTTTCAGTTTTAATTTTAATTTGTTGGGAGGACAAGGCAGGTGGATCACTTGAGCCCAGGGGTTCAAGACCAGCCTGGGCAACATGGCGAAACCCTGTCTCTACAAAAAATACACAAATTAGCTGGGTGTGGTGGTGGGCACCTGTAGCACCATCTGCTTGGGAGGCTGAGGTGGAGGTGGGAGGAACACCTGAGCCTGGGAAGTTGAGGCTGCCAAGAGCTGTGATTGTGCCACTGCATTCCAGCCTGGGTGACAGAGTAAGACCCCGTCTCTAAATAAATAAATAAATATTTTTCTTTAGGGACAGAGTTATGCTCTGTCACCCAGGCTGGAGTGCAGTGGCACAATCATAGCTTGCTACAGCCTTGAACTCCTGGGCTCAAGTGATCTTCCCGCCTCAGCATCCCAAAGTACTGGGATTACAGGCATGAGCCACTGCAGCTGGCCCTTTTATTTTTATTTATTATTGTATCTCCAATGCCTAGCATAGAGCCTGGTGCACAGCAGGTGATTGTAAATCTTTATTGAGAAAGTGAAAAGGTACTAGAGAGCTCCCTCTTGTGGATACTTAGGCTGCGAATCCCTTTTGAGGCATGCATGGAATTGCAACGTTACTCTTGCCCATGGCTTTTTGTATTTGAGACATCTGGAATCCTTCAAAGGTGATTGCATTTTGCTGTTCAGGAAGGGTCGCTAATTTCAGCTTAAGATGTTCAAGTTCCATAAAAAGAAAAGCTGATAGGTGATGGAGCTCCCCCAGGAGAATTCAGAGAGCGAACCTGAGAGAAGATAGGGGAAGAGAAAATGGTCACGACTCAGACAGAGGTCCTACTGTCTCTATTATGTCAGTTGCCTAATTTGAGGCATACTTTTGTGGCCCAGGAGGTGTCCAGGCAAGCGAGCAAGGGAAATGATTGTTGTAAATGACCATTATGCCAGTGCCCGGGGCAGTGGCTGAAGTGGAGGACCCAGTAGGTGCCACATTTTAGGGTAAAGTGGCCCAGGCAGGCTGCCACTCTCTGCACCGCATGCCACTTTATGGTTGAAGCTAAAGATGACACCTGCTCTTTCCCTGGGGTATTTTGTGAGTCAGAGACTGAAGCCAGCACAGCTGCTCCTCTGCAGGGCATTGTCATTCCCTGCTGCAGCCCCATATCTGGGAGCAGCCCTGGTCTCCCCCTTCTCTCTTCCCTTCCACATTTGTCAATAGCCAGTTGATTTAATCTTCCAACTCTCTCTTGATTATGGTTTGCTTTTCTCCTTCTCCTTTGCTGGAGACCAAGCTGGCATCTTTTTTGCCTAATTGATTGCAATAATCTCCTGAGAGTTTATTCCAAATCAAACTTGATGGCTTCTATTTTACTTTTTAGTATGATCTCAATCAGGTCCATCTCCAGATTAAGTTAACAGATCCTCTGTTGTTTCATTGATCAAAGATCTCCGTCTTTCTCCTTCCTTAAGCCTTATCTTATTACTTATATTTTCTTCCCTCCTCTCAATTCTTAAGATTTTCCCCTATTTTTCCAGTTTCTAGAACTTATAATGCTTTTTTTCTTTTTTTTTTTAAATAGTGCTTTTGCACCATAGTTTCATTTTGTCCAGCACACGATTAATTTATGTATACTGGCCTACTATTCTGAGAGCCTGTAAAGCTCACTTTTATTTCTATTAGCTTTAAAAGATTCCATAGTAATTTCCATAGAGATACTCCTGTTGTCTGCAAATGAAGACAGGTTTACTTCTTTCTTTCCAAAGTGTCTGCATGTACTTCTTTTTCTTTTTATCTTTTTTTTTGAGAGAGTCTCACTCTTTCGCCCAGGCTGGAGTGCAGTGGCACAATCTCAGCTCATGGCAACCTCTGCCTCCTGGGTTCAAGCAATTCTCCTGTCTCAGTCTCCTGAGAAGCTGGGACCACAGGCGTGCACACACGGCTAACTTTTGTGTTTTTAGTAGAGACGGGGTTTCACTATGTTGGCCAGGTTGGTCTTGAACTCCTGACCTCAAGTGATCCGCCTAGGCCTCCCAAAGTGCTGGGATTATAGGTGTGAGCCACCATGCCCGGCCATGTACTTCTTTTTCTTGCCTTATTGCCCCAGCTAGAATCTCCAGTGGTGTTAAATAAGCGTGGGGAGCATGGATGTTCTTCCTGATCTTAGGGGGAAAGGATTCAGTCTTTCACCTTTAAGTGATGTTAGCATACTTTTTTATAGGTTTTCTTTTTCAGGTTGAGAAAACTTCATTCTATTTTTTTTAGCTGTTGAAAATTTTTATCATGAAGGGATATTGAATTTTATGAAATACTTTTTCTGCAACTCTTAAGATAATCATATGATTTTACTTTTTACATGGACTGATTTCAAATGTTGAACAAATTCTCTATTCCAAGAGAAACTTTACTTGTTTATTCTTTTTATATGTTGCCAGATTTGATTTGTTAATATATTGTTAAGAATTTTAGCATCTGTGTTCATGAGAGATCATGATATGTACTTTTCTTGTAATATCTTGGTCTGGACTTGCTATTAATGTTGGCCTGATAAAATTAGCGGGTATTTCATCTTCTACTCTCTGTAAATGTGTGTAGAATTTGTATTATTTCTTATCCAAATGTTTCATAGCCTTCACCACTGAAACCGTCTGGGCCTAGACATTTTTCTATGGGAATGTTTGCAGCTATAAATTTAATATCTTTTGTATATGATATTCAAGTTATCTACCTTTTGAATGAGATTTGGCAGTTTTGGCTTTTAAAGGAATTTGTCCATTTCTTGTAGGTTATTAAATTTATTGGTATAAAGTTATTCATAATGTTTCTTTATTGTATCTCTAGGATCTATAGTGATGTCTCCCTCTTTCATTCCTTTTTTTTTTTTTTTTACATATTTTTTAGAACAGGTTCTCGCTATATTGCCCGGGCAGGTCTCGAATGCCTGGGCTCAAGTTATCCTCCCACCCCTACCTCCCTAAGTGTTAGAATTACAGAGCCACTGCCCCCAGCCTCTTTCATTCTTGATCTTTGTTAAATTGTGTAATTCTTTTTGTCTCTTAAGTCTGGCTATAGAGGTCTACAGATTTTATTAAATTTGAAAAAACCCAGCTTTTGGTTTTGATTTTCTGTGTTGCTTTTCTGTTTTCTATTTTAATGATTTCTACACTTTTATTATTTCATTTCTTCTGTTTGCCTTGGGTTTAATTTGCTCTTCTTTTTCTAGTTTCTTATCATCAAAATTTAGATCCTCCTTCTTTGTTCATGTAAGCATTTAACATGACATACCTTTCTCTCTAAGGACTGTTTCAGCTGTATCCTATAATTTTGAAATGTTGTTTTCATTTTTTTTAAATTCAAAATGTTTTCCAGTTTTTTTTGTGACTTGTTCTTTGATTACTGAATTATTTAGAATTGTTAATTTCCAAAGATTTGGAGATGTTTTAGATGTCATTTTAATATTGATATTAGTTGAGTTGTGGTCAAAGAACATACTGTTTATGATTTAAATCCTACTACATTTATTGAAATTTGTTTTATAGCCCCAAATATAGTCCATCTTGGTGAATGTTTCATGTGTACTTGAAAGGAATGTGTTTTCCGCTGTTTTTGAGTGTTGTGTTCTACAGAAAGCAATAGGTCAGTTTGGTCAATGGTGTTGCTTAAGTCTTCTATATCTATTTCTATGTACCTGTGCTACCACTTATTAAAAGAGGAACTTTGGGGCCGGGTGCATTGACTCACGCCTGTAATCCCAGGACTTTGGGAGGCCGAGGCGGGCAGATCACGAGATCAGGAGATCGAGACCATCCTGGCTAACACAGTGAAACCCCGTTTCTACTAAATACAAAAAATTAGCCAGGTGTAGTGGTGGGCGCCTGTAGTCCCAGCTACTCGGGAGGCTGAGACAGGAGAATGGCATGAATCCGGAAGGTGGAGCTTGCAGTGAGACGAGATCATGCCACTGCACTCCAGCCTGGGTGAGAGAGCAAGACTCTGTCTCAAAACACACACACACACACACACACACACACACACACACACACACACAAAGGGCCTTTTTTTTTTTTTAAGGGCCTTTAAATCTCCAATATGTTTGTAGGTTTTTCTATTTCTCTCTCTTTTTTTTAAAATTATACTTTAAGTTCTGACTTACATGTGCAGAACGTGCAGTTTTGTTACATAGGTATACACGTGCCATGTGGTTTGCTGCACCCATCAACCTGTCACCTACATTAGGTATTTCTCCTAATATTATCTCTCCCGTAGCCCCCCACCCTCCGACAGGCCACAGTGTGTGATGTTCCCCTCCCTGTGTCCATGTGTTCTTGTTATTCAACTCCCACTTATAAGTGAGAACACACAGTGTTTGGTTTTCTGATCTTGTGATAGTTTGCTGAGAATGATGGTTTCCAGCTTCATCCATGTCCCTGCAAAGGACATGAACTCATCCTTTTTAATGGCTGCATAGTATTCCATGGTGTGTATGTGCCACATTTTCTTAATCCAGCCTATCATTGATGGACGTTTAGATTGGTTCCAAGTCTTTGCTATTGTGAATAGTGCTGCAGTAAACATACGTGTGCATGTGTCTTTATCATAGAATGATTTATAATCCTTTGGGTTTATGCCCAGTGATAGGATTGCTGGGTCAAATGGTATTTCTAGTTCTAGATCCTTGAGGAATCACCACACTGTCTTTCACAATGGTTGAACTAATTTACATTCTCACAAACAGTGTAAAAGCATTCCTATTTTTCCACAACCTCTCCATCATCTGTTGTTTCCTGACTTTTCAATGATAGCCATTCTAACTGACGTGAGATGGTATCTCATTGTGGTTTTGATTTGCATTTCTCTAATGACCAGTGATGATGAGCATTTTTTCATGTGTCTGTTGGCTGCATAAATGTCGTCTTTTGAGAAGTGTCTGTTCATATACTTTGCCCACTTTTGGATGGGGCTGTTTGTTTTTTTCTCGTAAATTTGTTTAAGTAAGTTCTTTGTAGATTCTGGATATTAGCCCTTTGTCAGATGGATAGATTGCAAAAATTTTCTCCCATTCTGTAGGTTGCCTGTTCATTCTGATGATAGTTTCTTTTGCTGTGCAGAAGCTCTTTAGTTAGATCCTATTTGTGAATTTTGGCTTTTGTTGCCATTGCTTTTGGTGTTTTAAACATGAAGTCTTTGTCCATGCCTGTGTCCTGAATGGTATTGCCTAGGTTTTCTTCTAGGATTTTTATGGTCCTTGGTCTTACGTTTAACTCTTTGATCCATCTTGAGTTGACTTTTGTATAAGGTGTAAGGAAGGGGTCCAGTTTCAGTTTTCTGCATATGGCTAGCCAATTTTCCCAACACCATTTATTAAATAGGGAATCTTTTCTTCATTGCTTGCGTGTGTCAGGTTTCTCAAAGATCAGATGGTTGTAGATGTGTGGTGTTATTTCTGAGGACTCTGTTCTGTTCCATTGGTCTATATATCTGTTTTGGTACCAGTACCATGCTGTTTTGGTTACTGTGGCCTTGTAGTATAGTTTGAAGTCAGGTAGCATGATGACTCCAGCTTTGTTCTTCTTGCCCAGGATTGTCTTGGCTATGTGGGCTCTTTTTTGGTTCCATATGAAGTTTAAAGTAGTTTTTTCCAATTCTGTGAAGAAAGTCAGTGGTAGTTTGATGGGGATAGCGTGGAATCTATAAATTATTTTGGGCAGTATGGCCATTTTCACAGTATTGATTCTTTCTATCCATGAGCATGGAATGTTTTTCCATTTGTTTGTATCCTCTCTTATTTCCTTGAGCAGTGGTTTGTAGTTCTCCTTGAAGAGGTCCTTCACATCCCTTGTAAGTTGCATTCCTAGGTATTTTATTCTCTTAGTAGCACTTGTGAATGGGAGTTCACTCATGATTTGGCTTTCTATTTAGGTTTTCCTGTTTCTCTTATCAGTCAGGCTCTGTAATTAGGTAGATACATATTTAGAATAGTTATATATATATATGTACACACACACATATATATGCACCATAAAATTATATGGTCATAAAAATTATATGTATACTATGTACATACATGTACATATATGTATACTATGTACATACATGTACATATATGTATACTATGTACATACATGTACATATATGTATACACAATATGTACATATATGTATATACTATATGTACATATAGGTATATACTATATATACATATATACATATATACTATGTATATATAAACTATATACTATGTGTATACACATATATGTACATACATATATAGTATACACATATATGTACATACATATATAGTATACACATATATGTACATACATATATAGTATACACATATATGTACATACATATATAGTATACACATATATGTACATACATATATAGTATACACATATATGTACATACATATATAGTATACACATATATGTACATACATATATAGTATACACATATATGTACATACATATATAGTATATATAGTATACACATATAGTATATGTACATATATAGTATATGTAGTATACATATATAGTATATGTAGTATACATATATAGTATATGTACACATAGAGTATATGTAGTATACACATATATAGTATATGTACACATAGAGTATATGTAGTATACACATATATAGTATATGCACACATAGAGTATATATAGTATACACATATATAGTATATGCACACATATAGTATATATAGTATACACATATATAGTATATGCACACATATAGTATATATAGTATACACATATATAGTATATGCACATATATAGTATATATAGTATACACATATATAGTATATGTACATATATTATATATAGTATACACATATATAGTATATGTACACATATGTACATATAGTATATACATATATAGTATATGTACATATATGTACATATGTAGTATATACATATATAGTATATACTATATATACTATATATGTATATACTACATATGTACATATATGTACATACACCTATGTATATACACATACATATATGTAATATATACATACATGTGGGCACATATATGTGTATATATATTATACATATAATTTTTTTTTTGAGATAGAGTCTCACTGTGTTGCCCAGACTGAAGTCCAGTGGCGTGATCTCGGCTCACTGTAACCTCCAACTCCCAGGCTCAAGCAATTCTCCCACTTCAGCCTCGTAAGTAGCTGGGACACAGGCATGCACCATCATGCCTGGCAAATTTTTGTACTTTTTGTAGGGATGAGGTTTCACTGTGTTACCCAGCTCCTGATCTCAAGCAATCTGCCCACCTCAGCCTCCCAAAGTGCTGGTTACAGGCATGAGCCACTGCACCCAGCCATCTTTTCCTAATGAATTGGCTTCTTTATCTTTAAGAAGTATTTCTTTTTATCCCTAGTAATACTTCATGTTCTAAAATCTACTTAATCTAATATTAATATAGGCATTTTAGCTTTCTTTGGATTATTTTTTCTTCTTATTTTAACCCTCTATGTCTATATATAAAGTGAGTTTCTTGTTGTAGACAGTATGTAGTTGAGTCTTTTTAAAAAATAAGTCTGACAATCTCTACTTTTTGATTGTTTAAACAATTTATATTTAATGTAATTATCTATATGGTTATGTTTAAATGCACCATATTGCTGTTTGTTTTCTGTTTGTCTCAATTGCTCATTTTTCCTTTTTGTCTTTACCTGACTTCTTTTGGATTGAGTATTTTTTTTTTCTGATTTCATTTTATCTTCACTAGGCTTACAGCCCTTTTTTTTTTTTTTTAAAGGTGATTGCTCTAGGACATACTGTACATATATGTATATATATACACGCACACAAATATTTTCACTTTTCAGTCTATTTTCAAATATTATACCATTGTACATATGGTATAAAATTGTTAGAGAAGTATATTTACTTTACTGTCTTTCTTTTCTTTGTGCTACTGTTATTATGTATTTTACATCATATTTTTAATTTACTTCTACATATACTATAAATTCCATAATTTATTTTCTTACTATTAGTAGTCAATTATCCTTTAAAAAATAACTTTGTGGCCAGGCACGGTGGCTCATACCTGTAATACCAGCACTTTGAGAGGCCAAGGCAGGAGGATCACTTGAGGTCAGGAGTTCAAGACCAGCCAGGCCAACATGGTGAAACCCCATCTCTACTAAAAATACAAAAATTATCCGGGCATGGTGGTGGATGCCTGTAATCCCAGCTATCTGGGAGGCTGAGGCAGGAGAATCACTTGAACATGAAAGGCGGAGGTTGCAGTGAGCTGAGATCACGCCATTGCACTCCAGCCCGGGTGACACAGCAAGACTCCATCTCAAACAACAACAACAACAACAACAACAACAACAACAACTTTGTATGGCTGAGTGCAGTGGCTCATGCCTGTAATCCCAGCACACTTTGAGTTCTCGTGTTGAGGCCAGGAGTTTGAGACCAGCCTGGCCAACATGGTGAAACCCCATCTCTAATAAAAATAAAACAATTAGCTGGATATGGTGGCACATGCCTGTAATCCCAGCTACTTGGGTGATTGAGGTGGGAGAATCGCTTGAACCCTGGAGGAAGAAGTTGCAGTGAGCCAAGATCATGCCACTGTCCTTCAGCCTGGGTGACAGAGTGAGACTTTGTCTTAAAAAACAAACACACTAAAACTTTATGGAAATATAATTGATGTAAAATAAAATACATTTGTTTATTTATTTGATAAAGGGTCTTGTTCTGTCACCCAAGCTGAAGTATAGTGGCGCGATCATGGCTCACTGTGGTCTCAACCTCTCGAAAATACCCGTTTTTATTTTATTTTATTTTATTTTTTTCATTTTATTATTATCATACTTTAAGTTTTAGGATACATGTGCACAATGTGCAGGTTAGTTACATATGTATACATGTGCCATGTTGGTGTGCTGCACCCATTAACTCATCATTTAGCATTAGGTGTATCTCCTAATGCTATCCTTCCCCCCTCCCCCCACCCCACAACAGTCCCCAGAGTGTAATGTTCCCCTTCCTGTGTCCATGTGTTCTCATTGTTCAATTCCCACCTATGAGTGAGAACATGCGGTGTTTGGTTTTTTGTCCTTGCGATAGTTTGCTGAGAATGATGGTTTCCAGTTTTATCCATCTCCCTACAAAGGACATGAACTCATCATTTTTTATGGCTGCATAGTATTCCATGGTGTATATGTGCCACATTTTCTTAATCCAGTCTATCATTGTTGGACATTTGGGTTGGTTCCAAGTCTTTGCTATTGTGAATAGTGCCGCAATAAACATACGTGTGCATGTGTCTTGATAGCAGCATGATTTATAATCCTTTGGGTATATACCCAGTAATGGGATGGCTGGGTCAAATGGGAAAATACCCGTTTTTAAAGCATATAATTTACATATTAAGTTTTTAAGAAATAGAGATGGAGTCTTGCTATGTTGCTCAGGATGCCCTCGAACTCCTGGGCTCAAGTGATCATCCCACTTCAGCTTCCCAAAGCCCTACATGTTAAATTTTGTTTTATTTATTGATTGATTTATTTATTTTAGAGATGGAGTCTCACTGTCTTACCCAGGCTGGTCTCAAACTCCTGGTCTCAAGTGATCTTCCCACCTCAGCCTCCCAAAGTGCTGGGATGATAGGCATGAGCCACCACACCCAGCCCATATTAAATTTTTTTTTTTTTTTTTCTGTGACAGAGTCTAGTTCTGTCACCCAGGCTGGGTCTTGGCCCACTGCAACCTCTGCCTCCCCGGTTCAAGTGTTTCTCGTGCCTCAGCCTCCTGAGTAGCTAGGATTTTACTTTAGGAAAGGAAATTAACATTTATTGAGCATGATGCTGACTGCATAGGCTGACAACAAGCAGTCCTTCAGCCAGCCGATAATGGTTTTGTTTTTAAACTCACTGTAGGCAATTTGTGAACTTGCCAATTCCTTCGACCACTCTTTCTCCTTATGAAACTGAGAGTGACTCTTAGAGGCCCCTTAAACATCAGTATGCTATTGCCTAGGAGAGAGACGTATTAGTGTTATGGCTACGGAGGGACTGGATTCACTTAGGATTGAAGCTCCTTTATGAACTCCAGAACCCTCTGGAATTGATTAGGGTGCCACATTCCACATCCTAGGCCACTGTATGTGATTAGCTTGACTCTCTTTTGCTTTGACTTCTCTACAGAATCCTGCTTTTATACTAGAATAACAAAACTCTGATTTTCTGTTAGCAGAGCAGGCACTTGAAGGCAGATTCTATTGCAGGAGAGAGGAAAAAGGCTAATCTGATAGGCAAAGCATAGTCTTTGGTGGATGGTGCAGATGGGGTGTAGGAGGTTAGGCAGTTGGCCATGCCATGGAGGTCCAACAAGAAGTAACAAGTGGAACGTTGGCAACACGTGGGGCTCCAGAGGGCAAGCCAAGAGTATTGTAGATCTAGACAGGCAGCGAGCAGCCTGCATCAATAATTGCTGACAATACAGAGGAAATAAAGATTAATCACTCTCCTGGGCATATTCTGTATCCCAGGTGTCCTGCCTATCACTGGCTCCTGGGATCCAGAGTTTTGGAATGCATGATCATTGGCAGTTGGTGGAGTCTAAATTATTCATGCATTCTTTGACTTAACAGCTTGTAGAAACCACAGTTCCATTCTTCACACTTTTTATAAAAGCTTTGTTTGCATTTGAACAGGGGAATCTCACTGACTAAGGTTAAAACTAGGAATAGTAAGAGGAATTCAGGGAGAGGACATCAAGAGTTTTCTCCCTTATGCATTATTAATCTTAAAACATGTTTAGGGATAAATAATGAGGCAAGAAATAGATATATAAACAGATTGCTTTTTCTTGAATAAGCATGCACTTCATCTGTCAGCATTTGACTGCTTTGGGAGTTGTGTGTAACCAACACTACATTTCCCCATTATCTAATAATCATCCATTCATGAGTGTCCCCCACACCAGACTGAACTCTTTGTGGATAGAAACTGAGTCTTATTAATCTCTGTATCTCTGGAACCTAGCAGTGATGAATGGTAAAGGTTCATCCTTTCCTTACCAAGCATGTGCTGTTCCAGAAGCCATTTAAATTAGAAATTCCTTCATAGCAAGCATCATGTCTTTCTTTTCTAGTGAAAGTAGGAAGTAGCTCAAAACAGCACTAACAGGCATTTAGTGACTGTTGATGATGCTAATGATGATATCTAGTTTCCATGGCAACATGCGCTTATCCTCATAATGTTTCTTGGATTATGTGAAATTTGAATATATATATATGTATATACTTCTTTCCACATTGTGAGAAAATCTTTTGTATTACAGTATTTCTTTTACCTCATCTTTTTAAAAATGTTTAAGTAACTGAATCAGTTATCTACATACTGTGGACTATAATGATGTCAAGTTTAGGAATGGTACTGGGAGTTTAGAAATGGTATTGCAGAGGGGGAGAAGCAGAGAATAAGTTGTTAAAAATACATGGATGGCAAACCCATTTTTAGTACATGTTTTCTTTTTTCTCCCTACTCTGATCCTCATCTACTCAACTAAATCTAGCTCTCTTTAAACCTTGAAATCACTTCAATTTCTGCATGGACCATACTGAAAACTGTGAAAGGGGGATCTAAAAAGCTGTGAGAGGGGGAATCTAGGCTATTTCCAGAACGTGTCCATCTAGGATGGATACTCAGCTGGTGGGCACCAGTGCGACTCTCCAGTTGTTAAATACTGAAAAGCTTTCCAACTGATTGGTCACTTTCACTTCTGTCCCTCAGCCAGCCAGTGCTCTTCTCTGGGGACAATCTCAGTTAACAACTTTTTATTCATTCTTCTAAAGATAGTCTAATATTGTTTAGACAAATATAGAAATGTATGTTCTTTTTTTCCCCACAAATGAAAGCATATTATTTATACTGCTCTGCACCTTGCTGTTTTTACTTGCAGGTGTATCCTAAATATCCTTCTATATCAATTCATCAAGGTCTATCTCATTTAATAGCTAGAGAAGATTTTATTGTATGGATGGCCCATGTATCAGTCAGCTTTTGCTGGGTAACAAACCATCACAAAATAGCAGCAGCATATAGGACTAAGCATTTCTTTCTCTCTCACGCATCTGTGGGTGGACTGGTGTTGCTCTGTTTCTGATTGCAGGTGGATAAACCAGCTGAGGTGGTGTTGCTTCATATGGAGGGGCAGTCAATACTAGGCTATGTTTTTCTCATGGCAATGACAGATGCACAAGTGCATTTCAAGCCTCGGCTAACATCATATCTGCTAATATGTCATTGGCCAAATCAGTTTATATGGCCAAACCCATAGTCAGAAAGTGGGAAAGTTTACTTCACCTACCTTGAGGTTATGGCTAGGTCATAGATATATAATCTTACTGTAGGTGATAGGATTGGGACCGAAAGTCCAATTTACCATAAATCCTATTTCTTTTAACCTATTTTATTACCAGCTCAATTGATAGATATTTAATTTGTTTTTACCTTTTGCTTCTTTATATACTTTAAATTAATTCCAACTCTGAACTCATGTTCCACTAAGATGATGAGATTTCACTCTGTCATTATTAAGACTCACCCTTGGCTGGATGCGGTGGCTCACGCCTGTAATTCTAGCACTTTGGGAGGGTGAGGCAGGTGGATCACCTGAGGTCAGGAGTTCAAGACCAGCCTGGCCAACATGGTGAAACCCCGTCTCTACTAAAAATACAAAAAGTTAGCCAGGTGCAGTGGCGCGTGCCTGTGGTCCCAGCTGCTTAGGAGGCTGAGGCAGGAGAACTGCTTGAACCCAGGAGACAGAGGTTGCAGTGAGCCAAGATTGTGCCACTGCACTCTGGCGTGGGCGATGGAGCGAGACTTAAACTCAAAAAAGAAGAAAAAAGAAAAAAAAAGACTCACCCTTGCCTCAGTATGGTTCCCTGGTATCAGGATCATATGCAGGTCAAATATCAGAGAAGCTTCTCTCATTCTCCATTATTGGTCCCTTCTGGTTACCATGAAGGCAGGTCCAGGGAACATGACCTTTTCAGGACCTGTGACCCTATTTCCGTGTCACAAGATTCTTTGGCCTTGTGCTTCAAGTTCAATCTCCAATAACAGTCACTCTTTCCACAAATACCTTGACATTACTTAATGGTGGTTTAGCAAAAATAGAATCTTTTGGGACACATGTTTTTCAGAAAAGGAAAATATATACTTGGGCTTCTTTTTATTTTGGCAATAGAGCACGTTAGGTACTTTTACTACTGCAAAAATATTCAGATGGGATTACAGGAAAAGAAGGTAAGGTCTTATATAAGTTTGCTTGGGGTATACACATATCTATACATTGGGTGAGTTTCTCAGTGTATGAGAAGAATATTGCAACATAGCATATGTCCATCCATGTGTTTCCGAGAGAGTATAGTCTCCATAAAAGAGAAATTGGGAGGCATAATATAAAGAAATTGATTGCAGTATTCTACCACAGTAACAAATATAACTTCAGACATTTTCAAGTATATAGCTACATGCTTAGAATTCAGAAAATTATTCTGCCATAACAGGCTGGGACCATCTTCCTTTATCTGTAAGAAGGAACATTATTCATTCATTTATTCTTTTACCAATTCTATATTGAGCATTAAACTCAGCCCTAAGCACTGGGGATACAAAGATAAGATGGTGACATCTCTCCCACAAGGCACTCGTAGTACAAAAGGAGGTAGTGAACCAGCAAGCAGAGACTAGTTGTGTTGAGTATAAATGCAGGAATAGGAAACTGTGTAAGGTATGGGGTTGGCACAAAGGAGGGGTGCCTAGGCATATGGGGGCAGATTTCACACAAAGGTAGACACTAGAACTGGGTTTTGAAAGATAAGTGAGACTCCATCAGCAGGACAGTGGAGGAAGGGTGTCCCAGACATTAATGCTGCTAATAGTAGGGACATAAAACAGCATGGCGTTTTGTGAGGTTGGCTGGAGATTAAGATATGAGGAGGGTGACTGGCAACAACGTGAGTGTGAAACGTTAGGCATGGATTCCATTCTAGAGCTGAGAGCAGGGGAAAGACTACTCTGCAGAGGGTTGGGGATGGATTGGATGGGCAGGAGACTAAGGATTGGCAGGAGGCCAGGATAGGAAGCAAGAGACTTTTGTAACATAATGGGAGTTAAGAGGTTTGAGGGAAATATAGATCCCAGAATGAGTGAACTTGACATTTTTTTTGGCAAATCCCATCGTGCGGCTCTCCCACTTAAAATCCTTTAGTAGGTTGGGCACAGTGGCTCATGCCTGTAATCCCAGCACTTTGGGAGGCCGAGGCAGGTGGATCATCTGAGGTCGGGAGTTTGAGACCAGCCTGACCAACATGGAGAAACCCTGTCACTACTAAAAATACAAAATTAGCTGGGTGTGGTGGCGCATGCCTGTAATCCCAGCTACTTGGGAGGCTGAGGCAGGAGAATCGCTTGAACCCGGGAGGCAGAGGTTGCGGTGAGCCGAGATCACACCATTGCACTCCAGCCTAGGCAACAAGAGCAAAACTCCACCTAAAAAAAAAAAAAAAAAAAATCCTTTAGTAGCTCCCATTGCTTTTAAGACGTAATGTAAGCTCATCAGCTGGGCCGAGCAAGTCTTTCCTCTGAAGGTCTTCAGCTACTCTTTCTTCAGCCTTCAGTTCCTCAGTTTGCATTTTTATGCTTGTGCTCTCTTCAAGTCTCTGAACCTTGCTGGTTAACCTAGAGTAAGTTACTCCTTCCTTCCATAATGAGCTTGTGTTTATATTTCAAATCTTACTTCCGACACCCCCTTCCCTGGGCAGTCACTGGATTCCCTCTCACCCCCTAACTTGGAATTTTTTTCACCATCGAATCTAAGCCACCGTGCCATAAACTGAATCCCTGAGTAGATGGTGAATATGTTGAGGGCAGAAGCTGTCTTTCTTTCCTTTCTTTCCTTCCTTCCCTTCCTTTTCCCTTCCCTTCCTTCCCCTCCCCCTCCCCCTTCCCTTTCCCCTTCTCCTTCCCTTTCCCCTTCCCCTTCTCCTTCCCCTTCCCCTTCCTCTCCCCTCCCCTGCCCTCTGCTCCCCTCTCTTTCTTTTTTTTTTTTGAGAGGGAGTCTTGGTCTGCCGCCCAAGCTGGAGTGCAATGGTCATGATCTCAGCTCACTGCAACCTCTGCCTCCCGGGTTCAAGAGATTCTCCTGCCTCAGTCTCCTGAGTAGCTGGGACTACAGGCATGCACCACCAAGCCCAGCTAATTTTTGTATTTGTAGTAGAGACGGGGTTTCACCATGTTAGTCAGGCTGGTCTTTCTTCTCTCTTCTCTCTCTTCTCTCCTTCCTTCCTTCCTTCCTCTTTCTCTCTTTCTTTTCTTTCAAAAATATCTGTAGATTTTATTCTTAATTGTAAAAGTCTGTATAATTCTTAAAAGGCCAAAAATGAATTGGAATAATGAAGAAAAGAAGATCTGGAACAGAACTAGCTAGACTAGCCTAGCCTTCCATCTGTTCTACTAAGGAGAGGTTGGTAGATCACACGAAACTCACATGTATGCTATTCGAAGGTTGATATGCATATATAATCCTTTTTTCCAGTTTCCAATGGCTTTAATTGGTAAATATGCCCTAGAAAATAATGATCAATCCTGTTGCTTCCATGTCAGTGGAATGAAGAGCCGTATCAAGGGACACACCAAGCAGTGCTGAAGGAGACTGCTGCTGTGTCCACCTGTTATTCATAGGCCCAGTCATAGGCACAAGACTTGTAGTCAACTGGTTCTTTGGGCTTAAACCATGGGCTGATTTCTTTTTCAACACTTTTTACTGAGTCACTGTCATGAATGATGTTCCTGCCCACCTGAATGCATGTCTTTTATTTCTAAATCTCCAGCCCTAGAATAATTCAAGGCTAAATGAGTAGGCTCTCAATTAATTCTTTTGAATAAATGAATGAAGTAGCCCCAATAATTCCTGGGACTCCTTATGTTCAAGTTCTACTTCTACTGGAGCTGTTCCAATACATTGGAGAAATGCGATGTTAAAACTTAGATCTGAGAAAAGAGTCAGAACATGTCGCATTGCTACGAGGTCCAAGTCTAAGAGGAAGCATCTGCCTCAGGTCTTGGCAGATTTCCTTGCCTCCCTCTAATCTGTTCTTTTATCCAACAGATGTCTAAGTACTGCAACCTCAAGATGATTAATAACTCAAGGACTGGGGAGGGGAGTATTTTTGTACTTTTTACCAGTACTTTGGAATCAGATCTTTCCATCTCAATGTGTGACATCAATTTTGTTTTCTTCTTTTGAGGTGTATACTTATATAGGTTTAACTATGAATAACTGTTAGGAATTTATAATCAGTAGTTTCAGAAGAAGTGACAGATGGGCTAGTATCCCAGAAACCAGCAAAGAAGAAGGGGGACCAGGAGTCCTAGCAAGTGACAGAAAACATTTAGGAAAGGAAAGTAGTTGGTTTAGAGGAATCAGAAAACAAGAAAAAATTCTGCAGCCCAGTGCGTTGAGGCCACCTTTGGTTAATCTCCTTATTGATTTAGGCAGTGATTCTAAGTATCTGACCACGACACTTTGAGAGACCTTGGAATTATTGTGAGGGAATGGAAATCCAAATGAAAACTTATATTTTCTCAATCACTACAGTAAAATACAGTAAAAATACAGTAACTGGCACATGAGGGTTTCCATACTTAAAAGATTGGGAATGGATTTTAAACTAGTAGTGTTCACCCTGAGCTGGAAGCGCTAGTTTCATATTCGTATAGTACCTTGTAATGTACATAGGTCTTTTACTTACACTAATTTATTATATTCACCATAACTTTGTAGGGTAAGATGGGGAGGTATCACCATTTTTCAAATACAAAACTGAGACTTAGGCTGTGACTTGTATATGGTTTCATGACTTGAATCAATTCAGTTGAGACAAGCTTGCAAATTCCATGGATCTTAATTCAGTCCTTTATACTACAAATATTTTTTTCCTTGTGGAAAAATTATATCCAGAATGAAGGATAGGGAAATATGGGACTATAAATAAAATATATGCTTCTTAGGAACCAACAAAAAGGAAGAACAGGGCTAGGAGCAGGGCTGGGTTCATCTGTTGACAGCGGTGTTACAAACTAAGGGATTCTGGAAGTCAGACTTGGTTATGAGATTGAGCAAAGGTACATTATGGCCAACCTTAAACAGGTGTGCTTTAACATCTAACAGATCCTCCTCACTCTTTAAGAAGTGCTTTCGGTTTTGCATTCAAGAAAGACCCAAAATTATTTTGTTGATTTATTTTGAGAACAGATATAGGAGATAATTTAAAAGATTATATTCCCAAGGTCTCAGATTTAAGAATGAACTTTGAACTTCCATATAAGTACCAAACAAAGGAGCATATGTGACACACATTTAATTAAAAAATTGAGTGCCTTTCTTGAATCACTAGAATATTTATAGCTCGATGGTGGTTCACTCCTGTAATCTTAGTTCTTTGAGAGGCCTACATGGGAGGATTGCTTGAGTCCAGGAGTTTGAGACCAGCCTGGGTAACATACTAAGACTCCATTTCTACAAAAAGTAAAAAAATTAACCTGATGTAGTGGAACGCGCCTGTAGTCCCAGCTACTCGGGAGGCTGAAGCAGGAGGATTCTTTGAGCCCAAGAGTTCCAGGCTGCAGTCAGCTATGGTTGCATCACTGCGCTCCAGCCTGTGCAACAGAATGAGACTATGTCTTAAATAAATAAATAAAATAGAATATTTACTCTCTAGGCAGTAGCATGGCAAAGAATACATAATTCCTGCAGGGAAATCTGTTATCTATCAGACTCAAATTGTGTTAAAGTAGCCTTTAAAAATTGATCATAATCTCCTATTTAGCTCAGTTAAAAGGGTAAGAAGCATCGACCCACAGAGAAATGGATATTCTATGGAAGTCTTCCAAGTAGCTAATAGAAATAACTATGGTTTATTGATTGTTTATTATGGACGAAGTAGTCTATTAAGCACTCTATCCATCTACTATCTATCTATATTAATTATTACAAAATTTCTAGTAAGTATTCAGAATTAACTCAGTTTTTACAAATAAGTGCCTTAAAGCTTAAATAAGGTCAATGACTTGTCCAAAGTCATATAGGCAAAACGTGGTAGGAGGCTGAACAAGATTTTGTACTCAGAGACACCTGAACTTAAAATACATACTCTTAACCTTATGCTAGGTACTCCTAAAATGAGCTATATACAGTGTTTCTCAGAAGTCTTTGGAATTCAAATCAACGTCTGGCTATCGTGAATAACTTGTCTGACTCTTTAGCTGTCAATTCTGTAACCTCGATCCAAACCAAGAAAGTTTGGGTGCATTCTCTCTAGCAGTCACTAGGTGGAGCCAGTGCACTAAAAAGCCATCAGGCTTTTTGGGCACCAGGCAGGATTTATTCTAGGAAGTCAGGGGAAGTCAGCAAAGGCTGGTTTTGATTGGAAAAGTGCTAAAAAGATTACTCCCTCTGACAGCTGGCTTTTTTTCTTTTCTGGATAATGTAGATGAAGAGGAAGATGAGAGATCTCCGGAGGTGTAGAGAATTGCTAGAGCCAAGAGTTATGTGGGATGAATGCATAATCAACCAATTTTGTTCTTTCGCAGGAGTGGTTTCAATAATCTGATGTGTGGCTGGGTTGTGGGTTGTGGGAGCAAAGCACAATAGCCCCCTGCCCTGTGTGGTCTGCCTTCCCTTAGAGACCCCAGGCTTTCACATTGTATAATACTGGGCATACGCAGTTGGCCCCACATCTAGTTTCTCAAATGGTCTGACTAAAATGACGATAATGATGATGATGATGATAACTGTTATTATGTTAACAAACATGTGCATGGCACTTTATTGATCCCTTTCAGTTGCATTTGTTATTGAGGTGAGTGGACCTTCTGGCAGGGGAATAGAACTTCATGGGATAAAGGGAGGGGATAAGGGCAGGATGAGATTTTCCTCTATGTCCAGGAAGAGTTCTCCAGAGAAACAGAACGAAAGGATCTCTCTCTCTAAATATATATATATGCATATATAAATATATATGCACATATATATTATATGCATATATATATTTGCATATATATGTGTGTGTGTGTGTATATATATATATACACTCCCATGATAGGCAAGTACAAAATCCATAGGGTAGACCAGCAGGCTGGAGACCCAGGGAAGAGTTGATTTTTGCAGCTTGAGCCTGAAGGTAGTTTGCTGGCAGAAAATTCCGTCTTCCTTAGGGGATCTCAGTCTTTTTTTTTTTTTTTAAGGGTTCCAACTGATTAGATGAGGCCCTCCCACATTATGGGGAGTAATCTGCTTTTACTCAGAGTTTACTTATTTAAATGTTAATCTCATCTAAAAATACTTTCACAGAATCTCCAGATGTGTTTGAGCAAATATCTGGGTACAGTGGCCTAGCTAAGTTGACGCATAAAAATCAACCATTGTAGGTAGATAACAAATTCTATGCTGGGCTTGAGGGGAAAATAGAGTTCCTTTTGCTGTCTTTGGTAGGGTTCAGAGCTGTTAATTTCTTTCTTTTCTTTTTTTTGAGATAGGGTCTTGCTGTATCACCCAGGCTGGGGTGCAGTTGCATGATCTTGACTCACTGCAGCCTCTGCCTCCCCGGTTCAAGCGATTCTCCCACCTCAGCCTCCTGAGTAGCTGGGACTGCAGGTGTGTGCCACCATGCCCAGCTAATTTTTGTATTTTTAGTAGAGATGGGGTTTTACCATGTTGGCCAGGCTGGTCTTGAACTCCTGGCCTGAAGTGATCCACCCACCTCAGCCTCCCAAAGTGCTGGGATTACAGGCACATGCCACAGTGCCCAGCCCAGAGCTGTTAATTTCAACTCTAGCAGAAGCAATCTACTCACCCTCTCTCTCGTCCCTGAAAGCTTGATGAGTTGGCAATGCTATTTTGGATAATCATACAAGATGTTTTTATATAAATATGTAAAAAATCAGAATTCTATAAAGCATGACTTCCAACCATATCATTCTGTGTTCTGATTATAAGGTGGCTCTTGAGATTTCTTAAAAAATATTTTTTTATTTTTATTTATTTATTTTTTTTAGAGACAGGGACTTGCTCTGTTGCCCGGGCTGGACTATGGTGGCACAGTCATGGCCCACTGCAGCCTCAACCTCCTGGGCTCAAGCAGTCCTCCCACCTCAGCCTCCCAAGTAGCTGGAACTACAGATGTGAGCTTTCATGGCTGGCAAATTTTAAAAACTTTTTATTTTGTAGAGACAGGGTTTCACTATGTTGTCCGGGCTGGTCTTGAACTCCTGGGCTCAAGGGGTCCTCCTGCCTCTGCTGCCCAAAGTGCTGACATTATAGATGTGAACCACTGCTCCTGGCCCTGAAATTTCTTTTTTATAGAAGTACTTTGAAAAGGCATTGAATGAATAAAGTGCCTTTCAAGTAAAGTGTAGAAGCATCCAATGTTATTTCTGAAAGTGTCCCTAGAGATGGTATGTTTTGGATTTCCCCATTTTACAGATAAATGGAGACACAGAAGAATGAAATGACTTATTCAAGGTCATATCGGTATTTTTTATTTATTTATTTATTTATTTATTTTTTGAGACAGAGTCTTGCTCTGTCACCCAGGCTGAAGTGCAGTGGCACGATCTCGGCTCACTGCAAGCTCTGCCTCCCGGGTTCATGCCATTCTCCTGCCTCAGCCTCCCGAGTAGCTGGGACTACAGGCGCCCGCCACCACGCCCGGCTAATTTTTGTATTTTTATTAGAGACGGGGTTTCACCGCGTTAGCCAGTATGGTCTTGATCTCCTGACCTCGTGATCCGCCCTCCTCGGCCTCCCAAAGTGCTGGGATTACAGGCGTGAGCCACCACGCCCGGCTGGTCATATTGGTATTTAATGAGAAAACTGGGACCAGAACCCAGGCCTTCTGCCTGCAGTTTCATCATGCTTCCTGTTGCAGCATGCTGCCACCATATAAAAGTGCAAGGATAATCACTTGGACTGCAAATGCCCAGCCAGCTGTGCTGAGCAACATGTGTCTAAACAGGCCCAACCGAAACAGGAAATGCCAGTCTTGAGTGGGGGAATGGTTAATCAAGGAGAAAAATATGAAAATGCTGAATCCCAATCCTTCCCAGTGAAGTAGAGATACTAACTTGAATAAACCTCTGCTAGAGTGTGGCAAAAAGTGGGAGGGAAATGATTGAGGCTTAGGTTCCCGTAAGCCTTAGGTTTAGTGATGTCACTGTATAATCTGAGTATAGTCCTATCACATCTTAACAAGTGGCTTTGTGACCTCAGCAAACTGAGATATCCCAGGTAGACACTACTACAAAAGTCATATATATAAAAGAATAAAACAGTTTCTGTAATTAATTCTACAAATAAATCTAAGAAGCTACAGATTGGAGGCATTGGAGGCCTAATCGGTTTCTTCAGCCAGGGGATTTTGGCACTCCAAGCTAGCCGCCAGGAACCCTATTTAGTAAGTTGGGGGAAATAACAAAGATGACATTGGAATTAACATTTGGGCTCTTGGAGAAAATGTTGTCATTCAAATATCTTGCAGTTATTAGCCCCAAGGGAACTAATTAAAAAATGCTATAAGTGAGAGACCTAAAGGGGATGGAGAGAAAAGAGATGCCGCTAACAAAGTCATAAAAGTAGTGAGGAAAGAGTAGTTCCCTAGCCGGGCGCGGTGGCTCATGCCTGTAATCCCAACACTTTGGGAGGCCAAGGTGGGCGGATCACGAGGTCAGGAGATCGAGACCATCCTGGCTAACATGGTGAAACCCTGTCTCTACTAAAAATACAAAAAAATTAGCCGGGCGTGGTGGCGGGCGCCTGTAGTCCCAGCTACTCAGGAGGCTGAGGCAGGAGAATGGCGTGAACCCGGGAGGCGGAATTTGCAGTGAGTCGAGATTGCACCACTGCACTCCAGCCTGGGCGACAGAGGGAGACTCCGTCTCAAAAAAAAAAAAGAGTAGCTCCCCATATTAAATCAAACATCGTTGGCTGGATGGAAGGGAGAGCAGTGTGCAGGCTAGTGAGTAGAACCATGAGGTCAATGTAAGAGTGGTGGTGTTGAGACAGGATTAATGACAGTGGTAATTGTGGGGCCATCCAGTGTCAGCAGGAATTGGTTAAGTACAGCACCACCTGCACATTTTTGTTCACCAAATTCAATTTGATAGTTGGAAAACATTTACCGAGTTCCTGGTATATGCCAGGTGTAGAGTGCAATTTTTTTATTTTTTATTTTTTTGACGAAGTCTCGCTCTGTCACCCAGGCTGGAGTGCAGTGGCACTATCTCTGCTCACTGTAAGCTCCGCCTCCCAGGTTCACACCATTCTCCTGCCTCAGCCTCCCGAGTAGCTGGGACTACAGGCGCCCGCCACCACGCCCGGCTAATTGTTTGTATGTTTAGTAGAGACGGGGTTTCACTGTGTTAGGATGGTCTCGATCTCCTGACCTTGTGATCTGCCTGCCTCAGCCTCCCAAAATGCTGGAGTTACAGGTGTGAGCCACCATGCCTGGCTGAGTGCAACATTTTTAATGCAATACTAGAGAGAGATGTAAGATACACAGGAGCTACACAGAGAAAGGATGTTAAATTTATTGGAGAATGAGACAGTATAAGAGAAGGTGGTCTAGATGTATTACTGATCTGGGTTTTAAAGAATGAATAGGCATTTTCTTTTCTTTTTCTTTTTTTTTTTTTGAGATGGAGTCTCTCTCTGTCTCCCAGGCTGGAGTGCAGTGGCGTGATATCAGTTCACTGCAACCTCTACCTTCCGGGTTCAAGCTGTTCTCCTGCCTCAGCCTCCTGAGTAGCTAGGATTACAAGCGCCTGCCACCACACTCGGCTAATTTTTTGTATTTTTAGTAGAGATGGGGTTTCACCATGTTGGCCAGGCTGGTCTTGAACTCCTGACCTCAGGTGACCCGCCCGTCTCAGCCTTCCAAAGTGCTGGGATTACAGGCGTGAGCCACCGCGCCTGGCCTATGAATAGGCATTTTCTTTTCTTTCTTTTTTTTTTTTTTGAGAGGGAGTTTCACTCTTGTTGCCCAGGCTGGAGGGTAATGGTGCGATCTCGGCTCACTGCAACCTCTGCCTCCTGGGTTCAATTGATTCTCCTGCTTCAGCCTCCTGAGTAGCTGGGACTACAGGCGTGTGCCACAATGCCAGGCTAATTTTGTAATTTTAGTAGAGACGGCGTTTCTCCATGTTGGTCAGGCTAGTCTTGAATTCCTGACCTCAGGTGATCCACCTGCCTCAGTCTACCAAAGTGCTGGGATTACAGGTGTGAGCCACTGCACCTGGCCTGAGTAGGCATTCTCTAAGTAGACAAGAAGAAAAACATGTGAAACAATGGAAACAGTAAACATACATTTTTACCGATAGGTATTGTTATGTAACAACCACCCAAAACTTAATGGCCTAAGACAATGGCAATAATTTATTTTGGTTGTGAATCCGTAATTTGAGCAGAGCTAGGCAGGAATGGCTTATTTCAGTGGAGGCAGCTGCACTTGGGCCTGGGGAATCCACCTTCACATTGATTTACTCACAAGTTGGTCCTGGCTATAGATCCTGGCTATAGGCTGGGAGCTCAGCCAGGCTGGGGACTGTGGGAGGTCCTTACAGCATGATAGGATGGTAGCTGTTTTCAGGAGTGAATGTTTCAAGTACTTCAAGCAGAAGCCATATCACCTTTTATGATCTGGCCTAAGAAGTCACATAGCTCATACGTGAAAAAAGACCATAGTCTTTTTTTTTTTTTTTTTTTTTTGAGATGCAGTCTTGCTCTGTTGCCTAGGCTGGGGTGCAGTGGCGTGATCTCGGCTCACTGCAACCTTCACCTCCTGGGTTCAAACCGTTCTCCTGCCTCAGCCTCACAAATAGCTGGGATTATAGGTACACGCCACCATGCCCAGCTAATTTTGTATTTTTAGTAGAGACAGGTTTTCACCATGTTGGCCAGTCTCGTCTTGACCTTCTGACTTCAGGTGATCCACCTGCCTCGGCCTCCCAAAGTGCTGGGATTACAGGCGTGAGCCATCGCGCCAGGTCCATAGTCTTAAACTAATCCAGATTCAAGGATTGAGAACAAAGACTCCACATCTCAATGGGAAGAGCGTTAAGTCACATTGTAAGGAGATATTACCGTGACTACCTTTGGAAAATACAATCTGATATAGGCATGTGAGAGTGAAGTATCATGGCCTGTTCAAGAAATACATCATAACACAGGTATTTTTCTCCTCCTCCTCTTCTCCTCCTCCTCTTCCTCCTCCTCTTCTCCTCCTCTTCTCCTCCTCCCCCCTCCCTCTCCTGACCCTCTTCTCCTCCTTCCTTTCCTCAAACAGTAAACAAGCTAAATTTTCTTACGTTTATGGGAGACAAGGATTCACATAGTAAGTCAATCTAGGTAAATCTCTCAAAATTTTGGAACCAATGTTTTATTTTTTAAGTAAGAATAATCTCACTTCTTTTACCTACTATCAGCATGCTTTTGAGGATCAAATGAGATAATCCCTGTAAAAATTACTTGAAACTGATAAAGCACAATTTATGTTTATTTATTCAACCATCTACTCATTTATCTACCTAACCACCATCAATTCAACTCCACTCATCTGTTCTTTCATTATCAAATATATATTAAACACCTACACTGTGTCAAGTCTTTTACTATGGGGTGGGCCCAATGTAAGTAATTATTGGTTCTCTGAGGAGTATTCCTAAATGTAGTTTTTTGAAGTAACGCCAGTGAATTAGAATCTCTACACTCTCAAAAACGTTTAACTGGTATATGCAAAGTAACTGGTCACCAGAGGCAACTATCTTATTTTGATGTTCAAATTTTCTGTTTGTTTCACCTTCTTCATTAAATTTAAACTCATTCTTCAATACATTCTCAGTGAAGTTCTGCTTTCTACAATAGCAACACAAATAAGCTCAAATAACCTGCTTTATTAGATTTATCACAAATAACTTATCTGCTCTATTTGGCCAGAATTGTAGGTTGGTTATCACAGCATTTTCTTAGTGTTATATATTTTTCAGTGGATGTCTTCCAACATATTATTGGGTTCATATTATAGTACAGCATTACTCAGTTTATAAACAAATTAAGAATTAATTACTTACATTTTATTTAAACAACAGTCTTGTAGACGTGTAGTATGAGTTATAGCAGCCAAGATAGCAAATCCTACAACATTCTGTTGTCTTATTAATTACCAAACATCATCTATATCTAACATCAAACAAATCCCTCATTTATAGATTATTAAAATTCTAAGAAATTTTATTGTGGTTCAATTTGTCTAAGATCTCCATATGAATAAATCCTTGCCAGAAGAACCTCTATGCAGGTGTTAACGTATAGTGGCTAACGGCATGACTTTAGAGGAGTAAGATAGAATGGTTTTTTTGTTTGTTTGTTTGTTTGTTTGTTTTTTGGAAACAGGGTCTTGCTCTGTTGCCCAGGCTGGAGTGCAGTGGCATGGTCATGGCTCACTGCAGCCTCAAATTCCCAGGCTCAAGTGATCCTTCCACCTCAGCCCCCTGAGTAGCTGGGACTACAGGTGCACGCCACCATGCCCAGCTAATTTTTTGTAGAGGTGGGTTCACTGTTATGCCCAGGCTGGTCTCAAACTCCTGAGCTCAAGCAATCCACCCACCTTGGCCTCCCGAAGTGCTGAGATTACAGGTGTGAGCTACCAGGCCCGGCCAAGAGTGGATTTTTATTATGATTCTACACATACTTGCCGTGTGACCTCGGGCAAATTATTTAACTTCTTTAAGTCTTTACTTTTCCATCTCTAAGATGTATACAATGCTACACATTTATAGAGCTGTTACTAAGAAAATGAAAGAAATAATGCATATGAAGCCATTGGTAAAATTCCTTGCATAAGGTCTCCATAAATGTTGGTTTTAGTGTCTATGTTATTTTGACTAAATTGAGGTGAAGAGGTACTATATAGTTCTTTTTTTCTTTGTTTGAACTTATAGATTATTTGTGATAATATAATTTGTATATATTTCATATAAATTAGGTTCAGCTGTGTTACAGAGGCCTAAAATGACAGTGGCTTTAAAAATACAGATTTTTTTTTTTTCCTTTTTCAAGTAAAAGGAGGTAGGCTGACCAGGGCTGGTGTGATTCTTCTACTTGGAAAATTTTCCAAGAATTCTGAATTCTTAGTTGCGCTTCTGTCATCTTGAGGCTGTGACCATTATCCTCATGATCCCAAACACTAGCTATAGCTCCAGTCACTAAATTCACATCTTAAGAAGTAGTGTGTAAGAATGCTTGAAGAAGAAAGTGGATGGGGAATGCAAAGGGTATTAGATCATGGCTTTTAAAGGAGATCTCCAAACCACAGGGTATCTCCATGTATATTCCATTGTCTAGAATTAGTCAAATGTTCAGACCTAGCTGCAATGCAGGATAGAAAGTGTATTCTTGATTCTCAGTGGACATTTGCTCGGCTGAGAATTGCAAATCTATTTGCAAATCTATAAAAGAATCGGTAGAAAGCATACTGGGGGACACTGGCACACATCTCCACATTATGCAACTTGTTTTTAAAACTGACTCAACTCATTGTGGTGTAAATCTGAATGATTGATTTGTCCAATAACTTCCACCAACTTTTCTCTGCCAAGTCACCACTTTCTCTTGGGAACCAGCTCCCCTAATGGTAGTTCAGTCTGATTTCTTTTACTTTGGTCACTTTGGGCTATTCAGAATAGTCTTGTTCCAGTTTGTGAGCCCTAGTCCTCTTCATTTTAAAACATTATCTTAATCTGTTCCCGCTGCTGTAACAAAATACTAAGAGTGGATAATTTATAAATAACAGAAATATGGGCAGGCGCAGTGGCTCATGCCTGTAATCCCAGCACTTTGGGAGGCAGAGGCAGGCAGATCACAAGGTCAAGAGATTGAGGCCATCCTGGCCAACATGGTGAAACCCCATCTCTACTAAAAAATACACAAATTAGCTGGGGATAGTGGCACGTGCCTGTAATCCCAGTTACTCGGGAAGCTGAGGCAGGAGAATCGCTTGAACCCAGGAGGTGGAGGTTGCAGTGAGCTGAGATCACGCCACTGCACTCCAGCTTGGTGACAGAGCGAGACTCCATCTCAAAAAAGAAAAAAAAAAGAAAAAAGAAAAAAGGAAAAAGAAATATATTTTTCGCAGTTCTGGAGGCCGGGAAGTCCAAGACCAAGTTGCTGGCAGATTTGGTAGAAAGTAGAATTGCTCTGAGAATGTATTCAATAAAGAGTTTTAAATTTAGTAAAGGAGAAACAAGCAGAAAATTTGAACATTAAAATAAGACAGTTGCTTTTGGTGACGAATTACTTTGTATATACTGGTTAAACATTTTTGAGAGAGTGGAGATTCTACTTTCTACAGTAGCAACACAAATAAGCTCAAATAACCTGCTTTATTAGATTTACCACAAATAACAACATATCTGCTCTATTTGGCCAGAATTGTAGGTTTGTTATCACAGCAGTTTTCTTAGTGTTATATATTTTTCAGTGGATGTTTTCTAACATGTTCTTGGGTTCACATTATAGTACAGCATTACTCAGTTTATAAGCAAATTGAGAATTAATTATCTACATTTTATTTAAACAACAGTCTTGTAGATGTGTAGTATGAGTTACAGTAGCCAAGACAGCAAATCCTACAACATTCTGTTGTCTCATTAATTACCAGACATCATCTATACGTAATACCAAACACATCTTTCAGATTTGGTGTCTGGTAAAACTTCTCTCTCTGCTTCCAAGATGGTGCACTGTTGCTGCATCTTTTGATGAGGACAAACTCTATGTCCTCACATAGCAGAAGAGAAGAAGGGGCAAACTCACTTCCTCAAGCCCTTTTGTAAGCACAAAATCTCATTCATAAAGGTGAAGTCCTTATGACTTAATCACCCTCCGATGGCCCCACTTTCTAATACCATCACCTTGCGTATTAGCTTCTAACGTATGAATTTTGGAGGGACGCATACATTCAAATCATAACATCTGTCTGATACTTAATTCAAAGCTCTCTCACTACTCTCTTCAGTTCAGGTTCCAGGGGCCTAGAGGAAGGGAGTGAACCCTCTTTAATTATCAGGCCCAGTGAAGCATTGGATTGTGACAGTGTGTGACAGCAGTCATGTTTCACTTCCCTTTGAGCTAAATCATTTCATCTTAAAGCCACCTGCTCTGTGGGCTCTAGAGTAACTGATGCCAAGTAGCCATAAAATGCATTGCACTGGACATCATAACTCATACACTGTAGTTCAACAACGTAAAGCCAATCATTAACCAATGTTAATTCCATAAATCAGTGAGAATTCCTATCAAACAACTTTGTATCTGCCCACTCCTTCTCCCCTTTTGCCTTTAAAAACCTGCTTGTAACAAAGACCAAATAGAAGCACTCCTCAAGGCAGCTTAAATGTGTGTCCCAGGTAGCCATCCTCAGCCTTGGTGCAAATAAACTCTCTATGTTAATTGTGCCTTTATTTCTTTCTTTAGGTCAACAGGGTGGCTGTCATCACCTGCTCTTTCCATCTCCCTCCTTCCTCCATTGCTTACCTCCCTGAGACTGAGTCAGGAACAAGGCTGAGGGATGCAGATGGTGGCACCTCCCCACGTTTCTTTTCATCATTCTCACTGTCTGGCTGGTTGCTTGAAGGGTAGTGGTTTGCCACTGGTAGTACTGGGAATGACTTTAGGTGCTCCTGATAAGGCTCCATCCCAGGTGCTCTGTTGGCATTGGTATTGAGGACATCTGTCCTCCAAGGTTCCCTACTGAGGGTCTGCAGCAAATTGTAGAATCCATCTTCTGCATGCCTCAGGAAACAGAGACCCAAGGGAATCATCTGTGCCCCTCCCCCATCGAGCTATACCCCTGAGTCCTGCTCCTTGGTGCTCCTTCTCTTGCTCTGGGGCAGGTCAGCAAGCCCAGTGGCCTTAGGCGGTGGCTTCTTCTCCTCCTCCTTCTCCTTCTTTTTCTTCCTCCTCCTCTTCTTCCTCTTCCTCCTCCTCCTCCTTCTTCCTATATGTTTGCATTATTTAATTTTTAAATTTTAACTTTTATTTTAAATGTGGAGGGTGCATGTGCAGGTTTGAACCCAGGTTGTGAGCATAGTAGCCAATAGGTAGTTTTTCAACTCACACACCACTCTTCCCTTGCCTCCCCTCTCTAGTAGTCCACAGTGTCCATGTTTGTCCGTGTGTGCTCAATGTTTAGTTCCCACCAATAAGTGAGAACAAGTGGTATTTGGTTTTCTGTTCCTGCATTAATTCACTCAGGATAATGACCTCCAGCTCCAACCATGTTGCTGCAAAGGACATGATTTCATTCTTTTTCATGGCTGTGTAGTATTCATTCCATGGTGTATATGTACCACATTTTCTTTATCTGATCCACCATTGATGGGCACCTAGGTTGATTCCATGTCTTTGCTATTGTGAATAGCACAGTGATGAACATACCAGTGCATGTGTCCTTTGGTGTAATGATCTACTTTTCTTTGGGTATATACCCAGTAATGGGGTTGTGGGGTCAGATGGTATCTCTGTTTTAAGTTCTTTGAGAAATCTCCGAACTGCTTTCTATAGTGGCCAAACTAATTGACATTCCCACCTGCAGTATCTAAGTGTTCCTCTTTCTCTGCTGCCTTGTCAGCATCTGTTGTTTTTTGACCTTTTTTTTTTTTTTTTTTTGAGAGGGAGTCTTGGTCTGTCACCCAGGGTGGAGTGCAGTGGTGCGATCCCAGCTCACTGCAACCTCCGCCTCCCAGGTTCAAGCGATTCTCCTGCCTCAGCCTCCCAAGTAGTTGGGATTACACGTATGTGCCACTACGCTCGGCTAATTTTTGTATTTTTAGTAGAGATGTGGTTTCACCACGTTGGCCAGGCTGGTCTCGAACTCCTGACCTCAAGTGATCCACCCGCCTTGGCCTCTCAGAGTGTTGGGATTACAGGCGTGAGCCACTGTGCCTGGCCATTTTTTGACTTTTAATAATAGTCATTCTGGCTGGTCTGAGATAGTACCTCATTATGGTTTTGATTTGCTCTTCTCCGATGATTAGTGATGCTGAGCATTTTTCATGTTTGTTGGCCTCTTGTATGTCTTCTTTTGAAAAGTGTTCATGTCCTTTGCCTCTTTTTTAATGGGGTTATTTGTTTTTTGCTTGTTGATTTGTTTTAGCTCCATATAGACTCTGAATATTAGATGTTTGTGAGATGCATAGTTTGTGAATATTTTCTCCCATTCTGTAGGTTGTCTGTTTACTCTGTTGATAGTTTCTTTTGCTGTGCAGCAGTTCTTTAGTTTAATTAGATCCCACTTGTCAATTTTTGTTTTTGTTGCAATTGCTTTTGGGGACTTAGCCAAAAATTATTTGCCTTAGGCTTTTTTTTTTTTTTTTTTTTTTTGAGACAGAGTCTGGCTCTGTTGCCCAGGCTGGAGTGCAGTGGGGTGATCGCGGCTCATTGCAACCTCTGCCTCCCGGGTTCAAGTGATTCTCCTGCCTCAGCCTCCAGAGTAGCTGGGGCTACAGGTGTGCACCACCACACCTGGCTAATTTTTGTAATTTTAGTAGAGACAGAGTTTCACCATGTTGGCCAGGCTTGTCTTGAACTCCTGACCTCAGGTGATCCACCCTCCTCGGCTTCCCAAAGTGCTGCTGGGATTACAGGCATGAGCCACTGCACCCGGCCACCTTAGGCTCCTTAAACATACAACTGGGGCAAGCCATGCCCCTCTTCCCTTCTTTTTTTGCTTATTGTGGTAAAATATTTATAAACAAACATTGCCATTTTAATTCTTTTTGAGAGACAATTCAGTGGCCTTAACTACACTTATGATATTGTGCAACCATCACTATTACTTATTTCCAAAACTTTTTTTTATCACCCAAACAGAAACTCTTTACCCGTTAAGCAATAACTCCCATTTCCCCTCCCCCAATCCTCTGGTAACCTATAATCCATATTGTGTCTTTTACGTAAGTGGAATTTCATACCAGTGGAATTTGTCTAGCTGATTTCACTTAGCATAATGTTTTCAAACTTCATCCATGTTGTAGCATGTATTATAAGTGGATTCTTTCTTTTATGGCTGAGTAACATTCCATTCTATGTATATACTACATTTTGCTTATCCACATCTTTTGGCTATTGTGAATAATGCTGTAAAGAACATTGCCATACAAGTATTTGTTTGAGTCCCTGTTTTTAGTTCTTTTGTGTATATACTTAGAAATGGAATTGTTGGGTTTTGTGGTAATTTTGTGTTTATTTTTTGAAGAACTGCCAAACTGTTTTCCATAGCATCTGCACCACTTTATATTCCCACCAGCAATGTACGAGGGTTCTAATTTCTCCACATCCTCACCAACACTTATTTTCCACATTTTTGATTATAACTGTCCTAGTAGGTGTGAAGTGTGTCTCTTGGTGGTTTTGATTTGCATTTCTCTGATGACTAATGGTGTTGAGCACCTTTTCCTGTGTTTATTGGCCATCTGTGTATCTTCTTTGGAGAAATGTCTATTCAAGTCCTTTACCCATTTTTTAATTGGGCTGTCTTTTCTTTCCCCACTCTCTCTTTTTTTTTTTTTCCAGCTACCATAGAGAGAGGAGAAAGAGGAAGACTTCTCTTTACTTTCTTAAGCCTGTGGTGTCTCTTTCTCTCTCTCTTTTTTTTTTTTTTGAGATGGAGTCTCGCTCTGTCACCCAGGCTGGAGTACAGTGGCACGATCTCGGCTCATTGCAACGTCTGCTGCACGATCTCTGCTCATTGCAACCTCTGCCTCCTGGGCTTAAGCCGATACTCCTGCCTCAGCCTCCTGAGTAGCTGGGATTACTGGTGTCCACCACCACGCCCAGCTAATTTTTGTGTTTTTAGTAGAGATGGGATTTCACCATGTTGGCCACGCTGATCTCAAACTCCTGACCTCCAGTGATCCACTAGCCTCAGCTTCCCAAAGTGCTGGGATTACAGGCATGAGCCACCTCTTATGGCTGTTTGCTGGTCAATCAGTTCAGGTTCTCTTGCCCCTGCGGTGGGGGCGTGGGTAGTGATGTAAGGCTCACAGCAAGAAATAGGCTTTAAAAACTGTTCCCAGTAGGCCACGCTTGGTGGTGCATGCCTGTGATCCCAGCACTTTGGGAGCCTGAGGCAGGTGGATCGCTTGAGCTCAGAAGTTCAAGATCAGCCTGGGCAACATAGCGAGACTGCATCTCTACAAAAAATACAAAAAGTAGTTGGCTGTGATGGCATGCACCTGTAGTCTCGCTCCTCAGGAGGCTGAGGTGGGAGGACGGCAGCCCACGAAGTCAAGGCTGCAGTGAGCTGAGATTGCGGCACTGCACTCCAGCCTGGGTGACTGAGTGAGACCCTGTCTCAAAAACAACAACAACAACAACAACAAAACCCCATTCTCAGTAATCTCCCCTAGAGGCTCAAAAAGATCTTAATCCGATCTTACACAAATCTGTTTCATTTATGCATAGAATAATTCAGTCTTAGAACAGGAAGGAATCATGGAGTTTATCACATCCAACTCCATCATTTTACAGATAAGGCCTCTCAGGTCCTTCAAGGTGAAGTAACTTTGCCCACTAATTTACCATCTTAAAACAGATTTTAAAAAAATGCCTGACTTATGTGTCACTCGGACTGGCTGCAAAAGTATACCTTCTTTTTTTTTTATTTTTTTGGAATCTGGAAGAGGAATACATTACAGATATGACCTATTTCTGATCTCCCTTCTCCATGTGACGGTGGCAGTTTTTGGGTGAAAATATTTTGTCAGCGGCTCTAACATATGGATAGTTTCTAGGCTTTTGGAGATCAGGTTATTATGCTAAATGAATACAGATGAGCATTATGCCTATATAGTGCTCTACACTTTGCAAAGTGTTATAACATCCTTACCATCAGTGAGCAGGTGTCATTATTCCTATTAGTTGGATAAGGACATGGCCAAGATCATCAGTCAACTGGTGGCAGTTTCTGTTGCAGAACACAGTCTCTTGTTTCTAGGTAGGTGATCTGGCTGTGATGTCTGGCACCCTACTGATTACCAGCAGGATGCAATGGAAAGAACATCAGAATTTGGAGCCAGAGAACTCAGGTTCAATTCTCAACTCCATCCCTGATAGGCTCTTACCTTAGGCAAGTCACTTTGCCTTTCTAATTCTCAGTTTTCTCATCTGTAAAGTGGAGACAAAAATAGCATCTATCCAGTTTTTATGGGACTCAAGACAGGAAATGGAATAGAGTCCTTTGTGAATACAGAGAGTTATACAGATGTTAGTGATTGCCATTATCTGGCTGTCGAGGTAGGGGGTCACTCTGTGTATTATAAATAAGACTTTGTATGGTTTAATGGGTTTAGAAGCTTACACAGAGCTTCAAAGAGCTCCTGCAGAGTAAAAGATGATGTGCTCTTCCTCCTTAGGTCTTATCCTAACCCATAACCATTGTTATTTAGAATTCAACAGACATAACAAGCTAAGTCTTCTTGAAATATTCCTCTTTGTAAATATAGCTTTGCTTTTACAGTTCTTTCACCTGCAGAAAGATGCAACATTCGCTCATTTCACCTAGCATTTGAAGGGTCAGTCATGGAAATCTGAAAGTCTTTCTAACACACAAACCCAGTCATGATGCTCCTATTATTAAAAACCTTTTTACTCCCTGTGGCTCACAGGATCAGGTCTAAATGCCAGGGCTGCAAATTGTTTCCCTATCTAAGTGGAATATACGTATGCAAATGGATTTATTAATCAGAGGCCTATCATTACAGTACCAGCCCTTTTCTGTGCTTCCAGCCTTTCATCCTAGTCCCCCCATTTCTTTCCTACACACTGTATGTGCCACAGCACCTCTCACGGGAAACAAAGCTCAGATGCCCTGCTGGTTATGGCCGCCTTCTGTTTACATGGGCTGCCTCAGCTGCATGGAGCCCTTGGCCTTCTCTCTGCCACTTCCATATCTCCCCTTTAAGACCCCACTCAAAACTACTTCTTCTGTGAGACCGTCTCTGACCTCTTCTTCCTCACAGGGTGGATTCATCATTCCTTCTTTGTGCAGGGGGAAAAAAAAAGCGTTTCCCCCAGGATTCTGTCTTTTGCTCTATTTAATTTGAGATTTGTTTAGCCATTAGTCCACGAGTTTTGAGGGCTGGACAAGAATTGTATTCTCTGCATCTCTGTGTGCCAGTGCCCAGTGTCGGATGCAGAAACAGTAGGTACTCAATACATGTTTGCTACCATATACTGATAAGGGAGACAGGAATCTGTTTGCCAACAATCCTTATAGCCTGGAACTGTGCCCATTTGGGTCTTCCTTCCCCTCTCTCTGAGATTAAAAATGCATCATCATCCTCTAGTCATTAACTGGACATAAATTAGACAAAACAGGCCTTACTTTAAAGTTCCACCCTCCAGGCCTCTCTTTTAGCCAGTTGGCCCATTGGCTGGAAAGCCAGGGCCTGTCACACTGGGTCCCTCTGTCTGATAACACTAACAAGCTATGTGACTTTAGCCCATCTCTTGGCTTCAGGTTTTGGACTGTCTGGGAGTTAGAGTACATATTCTCAGGGATCCCACTCCATTCTGACCATTTCTCTTTTACATAGTTGATGCTGAAAAGCTGGGTGAGTTCAAGCCAAGGCAAATACTTTTGGCTGGAGCAGAAGACCAGCGTAGAAACACAGGCTGGAGATGGGGTGGGGGGGTGTTGCGTAGGACAAGTATCAGCACAAAAGCCCTGGGGCTCCCTTCAAAATTAGAGTATTGTGTTGTTATTGTCTAGTCACTTCTCGCAGCACAGAGTAAGTCCTCCCAGCTCAAACACACCTTCTTCAGAATGCTCACCCCTCCCCCATGATGCTTTCTAACCCTGAGTGGACCAGGTTTCCTCAAACCTGGTCACAGACTCCTTTAGAATGTCCCCCATTAGATTTCTTGTGCACTCTTTTTCTGCACTTGCTTAGAATTTCAACACACTGTTGCCAGTGAATTGAGAATGGAAAAGTGCAGAAGGGTCAGGTGAACTCAAGCATGTACTTGGATGAGAGCAGAAGAGCCGGCAGAGAGGAGTAGGAAGGACAGAATTGGCAAGAGCTCTGGATTGAAAAGGGGACATGGACAAAGGGGAGGAGTTAGGGACAAGACACATTTAGGAGTTTTACTGCAGACTTATTTGTTTTTAATGCAGTTAAAGTTTTGTTTGTTTGTTTTTGAGAGAGGTTCTCACTGTATTGCCCAGGCTGGAGGGCTGGAGTGCAGTGGCACGATCTGGACTCATTGCAACCTCTGCTTCCCGGGTTCAAGTGATCCTCAAGCCTCAGCCTCCTGAGTAGCTGGAACCACAGGTGTGCACCACCACGTTTGGCTAATTTTTGATAGAGATGGGTTTTACCATGTTGGCCAGGGTTTTTTGTTTTTTTTTTTTCAAAGAAAGGAATGTGTTAGAAGAAACTATGAAGTATGAAGATTGTACACCAGCACACGAATGAAGATGAGAATAACCCAAGACCATGAAGTTAAATATTTCACAAAAAACATTTATATGAACTTTGTCATGTCTTTTGTTAAGTGAAAAGTAGAGAGAGACATTTATTGGATGGACCAGCTACGAATCCAATTTTTAGATAAATCCTAATATTTGTTGCTTTAAAAGGGTCAAGGTCCAACACCCAACCAAAACTGAGAAAGACACCATCAAGGAAAGGCCTAGATTCCAGGCGCAGTGGCTCACGCCTGTGATCCCAGCACTTTGGGAGGCCGAGGTGGGCGGATCACGAGGTCAGGAGTTTGAGACCAGCCTGGCCAACATAGTGTTTAGTCTCTACTAAAAATATAAAAAATTAGTTTAGTCTCTACTAAAAATATAAAAAATTAGCTGGGCGTGGTGGCAGGCACCTGTAAGCCCAGCTACTGGGGAGGCTGGGGCAGGATAATCTCTTGAACCTGGGAGGTGGAGGTTGCAGTGAGCCGAGATTGTGCCACTGCACTCCAGCCAGAATGAAAAAGGTCTAAAAAACCCCAATATTTTCTTTTATAAAAGCGAAGAAAATGGGGGGAAACAGATTAAGGAAAAAGAACCAAAAATGGAAAGAGGACACACAAAGTCTTGTACTAAGGTGTCTGTGGACCAGCCGTTATCCAGTGAACCTCAGGGCAGGACTTCCTCCCCAATTTCCCATCTCAACTGTTTTTTTACATAATGAGAACAGGATAACATTGGGTAGTCAGAAAAATGTTGCTCAAGATTCTACTAAAGATAAGTAACAGCAAAGATATATCCAGTCCCTCGGCAAACTACTGATGTCGCATAGCAACAACTGCCTAGTTTTATTTCTGTCACACGATTGCCATAAGGAAGCTTTGAAATTAATTTTTTTTTAAAATTTAAACAAACAAGGTAGCATACCTCACTGCACCCATCCAAGTCACCTGCCTGCTTCCAAAATTAGAAAGGCAGCCTCTTCAAAGAAGAGATAATTAAGGTAGTAGAAACAGAAACACAAATTTATCAGGTCTCTGCTAATCTCCATCCCATGCTATCTCATTAAATCCTGGTAATAACCATGTGAGGTGGGTTTTACTCTTATTTTGCAGATGGGGAAACTGACTTAAAGGCATTGAGTAACTTGGTCACCCAGTTGGTAAAGGGGTAGAGTTAGGATTGAAAGCATGCCCCTCACCTTTTTCCATCTGATTTGTAATCCAGTGCTTTTCCCATCACTCAGCCTACTGCAATGAGGTCAGTGGTACTGCAGCTGGCTGGAGTTCCCCTGCCACTTCTGAAGGTGTCTGGGATTGTGTCTGTTAACAGGCCAGTCTTACTTCCAGAGGAACACCTGGAAGAATTTGGACCCAAGTTTTATTCTGTGGGCTGGTTATTTCATGGTATAGACCTAACTGGGAAATCTAAATTTATAATTAGCCCAATGCAAGACAGTCACAGACAGGCAAGGGGCAGGACCTATGAAAACACAATAGCTCTTCAAGGCACTTGTGTTCTGAACTATTTGAGGGGAGTCCCTGTCACCATTTTTGGTATTGGTGTTTGCAGGCAGGTATTTAGGAGTTATTCAAGAAGCAAGTTCCCTATGTGTTGTGACAATTACTTGAATTTTTTTTTTTTGAGATGGAGACTCACTCTGTTGCCCAGGCTGGAATGCGGTGGTGCAATCTCGGCTCACTGCAACCTCCGCCCTCCGAGTTCAAGCGATTCTCCTGCCTCAGCCTCCCGAGTAGCTGGGACTACAGGCGTCTGCCGCTGCGCCCGGCTAATTTTTTGTGTTTTTAGTAGAGATGGGGTTTTACCATGTTGGCCAGGCTTGTCTTGAACTCCTGACCTGGTGATCCACCCGCCTCGGCCTCCCAAAGTGCTGGGATTACAGGGGTGAGCCACTGCGCCTGGCCTCACATCTTATTATTTTTTTCCTAGCAGTCACTTCAGTGTCTATGAGTAGGAATAATAGAACCAAACACAAGGAGTCCAAGGTGCAGACATTTTTGGTCTCCCCTCTGCTCATGACTCAGGGGTGTGTTCTGGAAAGATCTCACTTCTGCTTGCTTACCACCCATATGGCTCTCACACAGAGGAAGAACTCAAGTCAACCAACATTCCCTGGGCCTCTATTGTTTGCTGGGCATTGAGCTGAGCAGCAGGGATACAAAGCAGTGTTACCCACTGAGCCTGACCTCAAGACATTCTTCAGCCTCATCAAGGAGATAAAAATCAAACAGAGTTACTACTGTATGATAGACCAGTTGCAAGCCTAAAGAAGTACCGCAGGAGCATAAAAATAAGTGTCATCCAGTCTAGTTCATTGGAAAAGGTTTTATGAAAAGGGTCCACTTGATCATATTAATGCAGGCATTGGGATCACTGGGGCATTCTAGGTGGAAGGACAGCATGGGGTCATGAAACAGGGAACCCTAAGCAGCTCAGTCAGCCTGGAGTATAAATTAGGAGTCAGTGATGGTCTGGTATGTGTGTATGTTAGGCGGGCGATGGTATGAGGGTCAGGGAGAGGCGTCCATTTTATGGTAATGGGGAACCTTCGACAGATGTTTGAGCAGAGAAATAACTTGCTAAGATTTGTGCTTTAAGAAGTCCTACGTGGTGGCATTTAGGAAGTAGATGCAGCTGAGCAAGGTTAAATTCAGAAAGATCAGAAAAACACTGGGTAAATAAATTTGAAGAGGTTCCTTTGCCAGAGGTCTCTTAAAATATTTTAATGTGCAAATGGGTCCTGTGAAATGCCTTTGTTGTGGATATTCTCCTTTTGTCCATCTGGGTTTGATCCCCACCTTTCTCTACCCTGACTCCAGGAGGCTGACCTTCTGGAAATGTCCCAGCTTGACTCTCTTGCCTGCTCCCTTCTTGTTGGGTTCAGCCAATGGGGGAAACCAGGAGGAGATCAGAGGTAGGAAGAAAGACAGCACAGAAAATTTTCTTCCTATCTGTTTTTCTTTCCTTTTTAAAAAATTTTTGTCAACAGGGCCTCACTCTGTCACTCAGGGTGGAGTGGAGTGCAATGACACAATCATAGCTCACTGTAGCCTCTGCTTCCTGGGCTCAAGCCATTCTCCCATCTAAGCCTCCAGAGTAGCTGGGACTGCAGGCATGCACCACTAAACCTGGATAATTTTAAAAATTTTGTGTAGAAACAAAGTTTCACTATATTGCCCAGGCTGGTCTCGAACTTTTGCGCTCAAGGGATTCTCTCACCTCAGCCTCCCAAAGTGCTGGGATTACAGTGCAGGGATTACCATGACTGGCCTAGAAAATTTCTAACCCTCTTCAGTTGGGCCTCAGTTTGCCAGTGGCTCTACCTGAGGTCATAATTCATGTTAGGAAGTCCCTTTTTTCATTTGTTCATTATTTTTAGTTTTTTATTTGACAAATGAAAGTTATCTATATTAATTGTGTACAATATGTTATTTTGAAATATGTATACATTATGGAGTGGCTAAATTGAGCTAATTAACACGTGCTACCTCACACACTTATCATTTTTGGTAATGAAAATGAGAGGTCCCATTTCTATAGCTACAGCTCACTCTGGATTCTATAGCCATAGTTCTCTCCTTCCTCTGCCCCTTCAGACCTCGCAGTGGCAATGACTTCCTGCTATTGCTAATCTAGGGGTGCATCACTATCCTTTGCTGGTTCCTGTACCAGCCCACACCTTTGAAAATAATTTATTTATTCGAATGTCTTCAAGTGTCACCTCTGCATGCGTAGCCAGCTTCCTGCTGGATGCTGACTGATACAATCATGGAACAGTGTCTGATATGGTTTGTGTCACCACTCAAATCTCATCTTAAACTGTAATAATCCCCATGTGTCCAGGGTGGAGACAGGTGGAAATAACAGAATCATGGGGGCAGTTTCTGCCATACTGTTCTCGTGGTAGTGAATAAATCTCATGAGATTTGATGGTTTCATAAATGGGAGTTCCCCTGCACAAGTTTTCTCTTTGCCTGTCACCATGTAAGACATCCCTTTGCTCCTCGTTCATCTTCCTCTCTGATTGTGAGGCCTCCCTGTCCTGTGGAACTGTGAGTCCATTAAACCTCTTTCCCTTATAAATTACCCAGTCTCACGTATGTCTTTATCAGCATCATGAGAACAGACTAACACAGTAAATTGGTGCCGGGAGTGGGGCACTACTATAAAGATACCTGAAAATGTGGAAGCGACTTTGGAACTGGGTAACAGGCAGAGGTTGGAATGGTTTAGAGGGAAAGTTTGAAAAAACTTCCTAGCGATTGTTGAATGGTTTTGACCAAAATGCTGATAGTGATATGGACAATAAAGTCCAGGCTGAGGTGGTCTCAGATGGAGATGAGGCATGTTTTAGCAAGACTTGCTATGTTTTAGCAAGAGACTGATGGCATTTTGCCCCTGCCCCAGAGATCTGTGGAACTTTGAACTTGAGAGAGCTGATTTAGGGCATCTGGCAGAAGAGATTTCTAAGCAGCAGAGCCTTCAAGAGGTGACCTGGGTGCTGTTAAAAGCATTCAGCTTTCTATATTCACAAAGAGAAGCAGAGCATAAACGTTCAGAAAATGTGTAGCCTGATGATGTGGTAGAAAAGAAAAACCCATTTTCTGGGGAGAAATTTAAGATAGCTGCAGAAATTTGCATAAGTGATGAGGAGCCAAATGTTAATCACCAAGACCATGGGGAAAATGTCTCCAAGGCATGTCAGAGGTCGTCATGGCAGCCCCTCTCTTCACAGGCCTGGAGTCTTAGGAGGGAAAAATGGTTTCCTGGGCCAGGCCCAGGGCCTTGCTGCTTTGTGTAGTCTTGGACTTGGTGCCCTGCATCCCAGTCATGGCTAAAAGGGGCCAAAGAACAGCTTGGCCTGTGGCTTCAGCAGGTGCAAGCCCCAAGCTTTGGCAGCTTCCACATGGTGTTGAGCCTACAAATGCACAGAAGTCAAGAATTGAGGTTTGGGAACCTTTGCCTAGATTTCAGAGGATGTATGGAAATGCCTGGATCTCCAGACAGATGTTTGCTGCAGCGGTGGAGCCCTCATGGAAAAACTCTGCTAAGGCAGTGTGGAAGGGAAATGTTGGGTGGGAGACCCCACACAGAGTCCCCACTGGGGCACTGCCAAGTGGAGGTGTGAGAAGAAGGCCACCATCCTCCAGACCCCAGAATGGTAGATCCACTGACGGCTTGTACTGTGTGCCTGGAAAAGCTGCAGACACACAATGCCAGCCTGTGAAAGCAGCTGAAAACAGGGCTGTACCCTGTAAAGCCACAGGAGTGGAGCTGCCCAAGACTGTGGAAACCCACCTCTTACATCAGCATTACCTGGATGTGAGACATGGAATCAAAGGAGATCATTTTGGAGCTTTAGGATTTGACTGCCCCACTGGATTTCAGACTTGCCTGGGGTCTGTAGCCCTTTGTTTTGACCAATTTCTCCCATTTGGAATGGGTGTACTTACCCAATGCCTGTACCCCCACTGTATTTAGGAAGTGACTAACTTGCTTTTGATTTTACAGGCCCATAGGTGGAAGGAACTTGCCTTGTCTCAGATGAGACTTTGGATTGTGGACTTTTGAGTTAATGCTGAAATGTGTTAAGACTATAAGGGACTGTTGGGAAGGCACGATTGGTTTTGAAATGTGAGCACATGAGATTTAGGAGGGGCCCAGGGGTGGAATGATATGGTTTGGCTGTGTCCCCACCCAAATCTCACCATGAATTGTAATAATCCCCATGTGTCAAGGGCAGGGCCAGGTGGAGATAATTGAATCATGGGAGTGGTTTCTCCATACTGTTCTCATGGTAGTGAATAAATCTCATGAGATCTGATGGTTTTATAAATGGGAATTCCCCTGCACAAGCTCTCTCTTTGCCTGCTGCCATGTATGACATCCCTTTGCTCTTCCTTAGTCTTTGTCCATGATTGTGAGGCCTCCCCAGCCATGTGGAACTGGGAGTTCATTAAACCTCTTTCCTTTATAAATTACCCAGTCTCAGGTATGTCTTTATTAGCAGTGTGAGAAGGGACTAATACGTTATCTTTGAGAAATACCCATCCATTTAAAGGAACTGTTCGATCTGGGGTAGAGAGAATGAGAGTTTTCACCAAGACTCACATAGTAAATAAGAAGGTGAGGACATAGACTAGAGAGATATTCAGGAAGCAGAATTTACAATATAGTCACTGATTGTAGGGTCAGGAGGAAGAAGAGGTAGAGAGAATGGCTCCTTGGATTTGGGCCTAAGTGCGTAGATGGTGATGTCATTCACCATATCACAGAATGTAAAAGGAAGGACAGGTACTAAGGAGAAAACCAACACTCTGGAGCACAGTAAACTCAAGGTGCCTGTGGGGCCTCTAGGGGTAAAAAGGAGCCCTTGTTTACCTCCTGACTTGAAAAACATGCATAGATTCAAATATTTTTTTCATTCCTGCTTGGAATTTTCCCTTTTTACTTTTGCAGTCCATTTCTCACAATCCTCTGTGAAAATCAGCATATGCTGAAAGTAGGTAGTTTCTGTTATCTTTACTGTGACTTCATGACACCAGAGGGCCAGAAAGCTAAAAATATTGAGAACCTAGGGCCATATCAATCTTCTTAAAACACCTGCATTTTTCTCTGCTCTTCATGAAGCTAAAAAAGGGTCTTGGCCGGGCACAGTGACTCACGCCTAAAAACCCAGCACTTTGGGAGGCCAAGGCAGGTGGATTGGATCACTTGAGGTCAGGAGTTCGAGACCAGCCTGGCCAACAATGGTGAAACCTCGTCTCTGCTAAAAATAAAAAAATTAACCAGGCGTGGTGGCATGCGCCTGTAATCATAGCTACTCCAGGGGTTGAGGCAGGAGAATCACTTGAACCCGGAAGGCGGAGGTTGCAGTGAGCTGGGATTGCACCATTGCACTCCAGCCTGGGTGACAGACAGAGCAAGACTCCATAAAAAAAAAAAATAAATAAAATAAAATAAATAAATAAAAACAGGGTCTCTTTAAGCTGGGCATGAAAAAGTCCTTGCCAGTCAGTCAAGCACTGCAACGCTCACAGCCCCTTCTAGTGCCCTGCCCCACTCTCTCTCTGGAGGACTCTGCTGCCCATCTGTGCCTGTCACCAGGTGGTGGTCCTGCCCTGCTGGCCCGGTGTGAGCTGGGGGTGTTGACGTCAATCCCCCTGCCTCTGACACCTCAGTTCTCATCCCTGTTGTGAATTTAGCTCAAAAACTTTCAACAATTATGGAATCAGAGTTTAAATTCTTTAGCCTGATGACCAAGTCACAGCCAAAATATTAAAGGAGAAAGCAGTGTCTCCTGGGGTCTGGTAGTATTCGTAATGGTAACTGATGGGCTATCCCTATGAGAGAAAGTAACTTTGAGGGAATAAGAGTCCGGGTCTCTTATTAGTGGGAGCTAAATCTTGGATTCACATGGACATAAAGATGGGAACAACTGACACTGAGGACTCCAAAAGGAGGGAGATAGGGAAGGGGGCAAAGGGTGAAAAACTTTCTATTGGGTGGTATGTTCACTGTCTGAGTGACAGGATCAATGGAAGCCCAAACCTCAGCACCGCACAATATACCCTGTAACAAACCTGCACATGGACCTCCTGAATCTAAAATATGAATGGAAACAAAAAAAAGTCAGGGTTTCTAAGTCTAGATTCCATTGCCTGACAGTGTGGTATGATTTTTCCGGAAAACAGTGGATTTTCTTTATTCTTTCATTTTTTAAGGTTCTATGATTCTTTTTAAATGCTTACTGTATATACTGTTCACATCATTCGTTCAGCAGGCAGACATATAATGATCTTATTCTAATTTTTCATGACATTCACCTTTTATTCCTGATTAGATTAATAGATCTCAGCATTTTGTATTTCTTACAACCCACTGTGCTTAAATGGGTGTTAAAAAATACTTGTTGAGTAAATGGATGGATAGATCACTAAGTATGAATCACTGATATAGCACTCACCTCGAATTGGAAGACCTGAGGCAAACACCCCAGCTTACCTTTCAAGGACAGCTCTGGTTTCTTTTAATGTTCATTGAGCTAATTATCTCAAGGTCAGTGAAGTTTGACAGAAGGAAAAAGATTATCCTAAACAATGGAGTTGTGTTTGATAGGTTAGTGCAGAGGCTCAGCTACTTGCTATAGAATCTTGAACAAATTATTTAATCCACTTGAACCTTATTTATCTATGAAATTAATTCATTTTAAAGAGTCAATGCAGTATAGTGAAAAGAGCATCAAACGTAAGTCAAAACAGCAAGAGATCCAAGAGAGATGGAGATAGAGATGGGGATAGACATAGACATAGACATACAGATGCAGATACAGATGGATGGGGATAGACATAGACATAGACATACAGATGCAGATACAGATGGATGGGGATAGGGTACTGAAGACTGAGGCTGCAGTCTTTTATAATCTAAGAATCTTGGAAGTGATCTGCCATTATTTGTGCTGTATACTGTCAATCATAGAGACCAACCTTGGTACAGTGTGGGTGCAAATTACACAGGGACGTGAATACTTGAGACAAGGATTATTGGGGTCCATCTTGGAGGCTGCTACCACAGTGTTCAATAACTGAATTGAAAATATTCCCAAGTACTGTTCTTACCCTTTCTTGTCGCCTTTGACTGTCTTCCCTGACAGAGTATAAACTCCTTATTCTCCATGATGTCCTTATATGCCAGGAACATGCTATATGTGTGCCCAATATTTGTTGACATGAATGAATGGGTGCCATATGTTATCCATGTTTCAGCTCTTTTTTTTTTTGAGATGGAGTTTCGCTCTGTCACCCAAAGTGGAGTGCAGTGGCGCAATCTCGGCTCACTGCAATCTCCGCCTCCTGGGTTCACGCCATTCTCCTGCCTCAGCCTCCCAAGTAGCTGGGACTACAGGCGCAAGTCACCATGCCTGGCTAATTTCTTTTGTATTTTAGTAGAGACGGGGTTTCACCATGTTGACCAGGCTGGTCTCGAACTCCTGAGCTCAGGCAATCTGCCTGCCTCAGCCTCCCAAAGTGCTAAAATTACAGACATGAGCCACTGCGCCCAGCCAGCTCTTTTTTTTTCCGATGAGATGCAAGGAAACTTAAAGAGCCTCTAGTATATCTTTTTTTTGTTTTTTTTGGTCTCCCAGGCTGGAGTGTAGTGGTACAATCTCGGCTGACTGCAACCTCTGACTCTTAAGTTCAAGCAATTCTCCTGCCTCAGCCTCCCGAGTAGCTGGGATTATAGGTGTGTGCCACTATGCCCTGGCTAATTTTTGTGTTTTTAGTAGAGGCAGGGTTTTGCCATATTGGCCAGGCTGGTCTTGAACTCGTGCCCTCAAGTGATCTGCTTGCCTCAGCCTCCCAAAGTGCTGGGATTACAGGCGTGAGCCACTGCACCCGGTCTACCTTATCTTTTTACAGATGTGGAAACCAAGGTCTACAGAGGTCCCGTTATTTGTCAGCAGTGCAGCTAAGTCTAGAATCTGGTCTCTAAACTCCCAATTCTCTGGACTTTCTACTTCATTCTTTCTTAGCTTCAGTCTTTGTAACTTGAAATTACCCTTGACACAGAATTTAGTAGCTCTGTTAATAAATCATCTACCTCTGCAGCTCTGCCTTTTGTCCTATTTGGCCTTAGTTCCACTTTTATTGAAATATTTGGTAATGCTTTCATCTGATTTTCCTTCTATATTACAATTTTCTCTTTCTGTTCACCTTCTGGTTTCCTGGCCCTAACCCTAAATGTAGTGAATGGCCAAGGTTTCATGGATATTAAGATCTAATATTTATGTGCACTATCATCTTCCATGCTCTGTTTTTTTTTATTCTTGTGACACAGTTAATAATTATGCATCTGAAATGGCTGCAAGTTTAAAAAGCAAAAGGAAAAATTCTTTTGCAATAGGTCTTACTTAATTTACAGGTCTCATTTTTGCTTCATTTCTCCGTTTCTTTCCCTTGTCTAGCACTAGCCTCATTAAAAACTTTTATATGAGAGATTAGCATTTTTAAAGTCAAGATCTCTCTTCTATACTTACTGATGTTTGAAAAGGCCTCCTCCACTCTTTCTTCTTGGGTGATGGCACTTTGAACATAAAGCTAGTATAGTATGGGCCTCAATGCATTGGTATTTCCATGTTTATCTCCTCTGCCAGACTGAGCACCTTGAGGGTAGGCATTGTGTCTTAGTCATTTTTGTATACTTTAGTATCTCACAGTATAGCTCCTAAGAGGATCTCCATACATAGTTGTCAAGTGGAATCAACCAACCCTTCATATAATTTCAAATACATTAGATGAAACCATCCTTTTCACAATAGTGATCGTTCTTCTATAACATATTCTTGCATTTCAGTTGAAGACAGGGATGTCCCCCTGACCCCCCTACTCTGCCCAGGCTATCCTGTGCTATCCCTTGAGTATCCCGTATCCCTAAGTCTGACCTGAGCAGAGCTACTTGAAAGTCTTCCTTTCCTGGAAAATGTGGTTTGAAGTGTGCCAGGAAAATCTCTCTCCCATGTGTATGGTCCTTTTTTGAATAAATCCAAACCCATTCTCATTTGGGGCTTGAAAACTTTTTAGCTTTCAAAAGCCTGCTTTGGAAATCCAGATGTCTCAAGGGAAGGCAGAAACTTGTCTCTCATCTGCTGACACCTTAGCAGCAATAACATTTCAGCAGAAAGTGCTGTGAGCAGCAGTTGGTAAAAAGTGGAGAGAAGCAGAAAAATGCCTTTTGTTCTTTCCCACCTGCTCTGGCTTTCTGGTCTTTGCTTTTTCTCAAGCATTTTTCTTTTCTGTTTTCTCTTCTCTTCTCTTTTTTCTTTTCTTTTCTTTTTTTTTTTTTTTGAGACTGAGTCTAACTCTATCTCCGAGGCTGGAGTGCAGTGGTGCGATCTCAGCTCACTGCAACCTCTGCCTCTTGGGTTCAAGTGATTCTCGTGCCTCAGCCTCCTGGGTAGCTGGGATTACAGTCACCTGCCACGATGCCCTGCTTATTATTATTATTATTATTATTATTATTATTTGTATTTTTAGTAGAGACAGGGTTTCTACATGTTGGTCAGGCTGGTCTCAAACTCCTGACCTCAAGTGATCCGCCTGCCTCAGCCTCCCAAAATTCTGGAATTACAGGTGTGAGCCAGCATGCCCGGCCATGTATATTTCTTGAGCTCATATCCGAAGATGGAAAATTAGCCATGACACTCCCATGGGCTATTCGGCTTTGGGGACCAGGGCAGCTTGGAGGGTCACCCTGTTACACACAGCTTTAGCCCTGCTAAGAGGGGCTGTAGGGACCCTTTTGCCCAGCAGAGGGTACTGTCTGTGCTGGCAGCCTCTCTCACTGTGGATGGTCCCGGCTCAACCGTGCTAAAGTTAGCTGCTGGTTTGAAAATTTTATTTGTTTCTGGTTTGTGACACAGTGCAATCCAAAACAGGATGACAAATGTTTACTCTTTAAATTACAGGTTAAAATCATTAAAATCATTTTTGAGAGTTTAATTTTTGCCCCCTAAATCCTCCGATGGAGTTACAGACTCAGGTGATGTCAGGAAACAAGATTGAGTGTTGACTGCTCTCTTTTCTTTTATAGCAAGCAGGTATGTTTGCTGCCCCTTATTCTTCTAGCTGAGTCTTCACCCTCATTTAGGCCAACCCCAGAGCAAGGGTGGATGTGGGGTCTCAGGAAGAGGTTGTATGTCCTTAAGGATTTGGGTGTTTTCCGACGGAGCACACTCATGGTAGATCATCTCTCTGGTCTTCAGGAGGACTTTGCTTAAGTCAGAGTCCAGGTGAGAAGTACGGGGTTGGATGTGGTCTTCCAAGGGGGCCTTCATGACTCACATCAGTCGTTCCAGGCACATCCGAGGCCTTCCCAGGATGATGAGTGTATCTGTGCAATGACTGACCTATGACTAGCCTATTATCACTGATACACCTTGGGCAAACCTAGCAGCCAGCAGTAGGTCAACAACCAAACAGAACTTCAGACAGCCTTTCACTTGTACCTTAGAACTTCCGACCTGCTATTCTTGGGAATCGCTCTGGGGTAGACATGAGATCCTCACCCCCTTGGCTTCTCAGAAATCGCTCTCCAGTTTTATTTAGACTGCATGAAGCAGGAACTGACAGAGCTGCCTAATGCTTCTTAGCATGCAATGTTATTACAAATATAATCGTGTTCAATTTAAAAATAAAATACATTTTCTACTTTGCAACCTTTCTGTTCTCTTTCATTTAGCTGTTTAATAATGTCAGATGCTTAGAACCCAGATTAGAAATTCTTACAATAGTCTCTGATTAAACCCCAATAAAAGCACAGTCAGGAAAATTCATAATATAAGGCATGCTAACTAACTTTTGGAAGCTCAGTTTATACTTTGTAAGGCTAAGACTAATTTGAGGATTATGTTTTAAACTAAAAAGCTTTATGGGTACTTAGGCAAAATATTAGTAATAATAAATGAAATAACCCAAAACTTGGGTAGTTTTGTTCCTTCATCTACTTATTGCTTTTACTCTGTTTACTTTCAAAACATTATTTGAGAAAATGTACCATAATTCTTTAGAGCACTGAAGTAAAAATGCAAAGATAAGGGCCAAGCAGTGAAGGACATTGAATAATTATTCCAGAAAACTCAGGGTTAAGGGAAATGTTTGCTTTTTTTTTTTTTTTTTTTTTTTTTTGAGGCAGGGTCTCACTCTGTCACCCAGGCTGGAGTGCAGTGGCGTGATCTGGGCTCACTGCAATCTCTGCCTCCTGGGTTCAAGTGATTCTCCTCCTTCAGCCTCCTGAGTAGCTGGGATTACAGGTGCCCATCACTATGCTTGGCTGATTTTTGTATTTTTAGTGGAAATGGGGTTTCGTCATGTTGGCCAGGCTGGTCTTGAACTCCTAGTCTTAGGTGATCCATCCACCTCAGCTTCCCAAAGTGTTGGGATTACAGGTGTGAGCCACTGCGCCCAGCCAGGAAATGTCTACTTTTAAGCCCAAGACTTAATTCTGGATTTTCTTAGAGCCAGGGAAACAAGGGAATCAGTTTGGGTTATCTAGCTCTCATATCTAATATGAGTAAACATACTGCACAAATGTCTTACTGGAATTAAATTCAAAAAAATTATGTTGTAAATCTTTGCAGATGTTGGTAAACATAGTGGACATATCTTCAACAAAACAAGGTGTTCTTTATTTAGCATTATCTACACCAGCTTCTGATAGAAAAATGAGGGCATAGTATTAAGTCATAGTTTGTGAAGCCATTTCTATAAAGAACTAGAGCAGTATTCAGGTATATGACTTTCCAGTGAAGTGACATGACATAGCTTAGAAATTCTAAAAGAAAAACAAGAAGAATGAAAAGTTAAAATTCCTATAGTCTATCTTTCTTAAGCATCAGTGGTCAGAACTGGGTTTTTGTTAGGAACTTATAAAAGGTACTTCATAATTAAGGTCTCCTGAACTCCAGATATCTTGTGTGGGTTGAAATAATAATCATATACTTTAGAGATGTGGTGAGTAGATGTCTTATGATCCATTTGAAAGACCCTGACTTTGTATCCTGATGAAGGACCACACTCCAACTCTGAATAAATGGAAAAATACCCGCAAAAATACTAATAAAGCACCCCACAGACTGCCTGGGACTTAGAAGGCACTCAGTAAGTGTGAGTGCCCCATTAGGCAGGCAGTTAGCTATGGGCCCTGAGCATTCCTACACATTCTTGCAAAATGGCTCACCTACCTCCTGATGCTGAACAGTTCTGTAGCTAGTCACAGGCAAGTAAGCAAGTTTAGCTGACCACAGTGTGACCACCCTGTAACTGCTTGCGCCCTAGGAGGAGGGGGACTAACTTATTTTTTGCTTGCTACAATGTTTGCTGCTTGAGGGAACATTTCCGGATGCTAGGACTTGCGCTCCTCTCCTATAAGGCACCCCATTGTGTGAGCAGGTATTATTGGGTCCCATCATGTCACCCCTGTTGGACTTGGGGACAAGGGAAACTGTGTAGATATGCTGATGCTCATGTTGCCCACTGAGGAATAAAGTCCTTTGTCTTTGATCCACACATCTTCTTCTGTCCATTAAACTGTAGACTACCTTGTTAGCTTTCAAGCAGGGTAAAATTTCTGACTCTTTGCAGCTTGTGACAGCGGTTTCCTAAGCCATCAAACCCAATCTTCCTTCTCTTCAGATGGCCTCTTTGAGGCAGATTCATTATCATCACTAGCTCTAAGAGTGTTTTCTCCAACCAATAAGCTTCTGTTTACTTTCTCTACAATCACAATGAGCAGGCATCATATTATTCAGCTTAGATAAGAATTGTGTGGCTGGGTGTGGTGACTCACACCTGTAATCCCAGCACTTTGGGAGGTTGAGGCGGGCAGATTACTTGAGGCCAGCAGTTAGAGACCAGCCTGGGCAGCATGGAGAAACCCCGTCTCTACTAAAAATACAAAAATTAGTCACACGTGGTGGTGTACGCCTGTAATCCCAGCTACTCCAGAGGCTGAGGCACGAGACTCGCTTGAACCTGGGAGGCAGAGGCTGCAGCGAGCTAAGATTGTGCCACTGCACTCCAGCCTGGGTGACAGAGTAAGACTGTTTCAAAAAATAAAAAAAGAAAAAAGAATCGTGACAGTATGAGAGTCCCTGGGTGGGACATAAGATCCATAAATATTCCTGTAGAAACAATAATAGTAAAAATAGTAATAACAATTAAATTACTATCATGAAGAAATTGATGTTCAGAGAGATTGTGCAGCTTCTCCAAGGTCACACAGCACATGAATGGCAGAAAGAAAATTAAAACCTACGTCTGCTGATTCTTAGCCATTATTCTGTATTATTTCCTCATTAATAGTTTCCACTGCAGTTTTATATATATGACCATATGTATGTGGTTCTTACTCTGACATCTTATTTGCCCTTGCTAGGGATCAGCAATCTTTTTAAAAATCTAGGACCAGTTCAAGATTTAATTACAGTGCCTGTGTTGTCTCCTTTCTTCTTCAGTACTATCTTCTTACAAATTGGCCTAAGTCTCCTTTAGTTTGCTTTGGGCTGGTGATTTAAACAAGTGATGGTAGAACCAAGGAAGTTACAGAGGTACAACAGCCTAGGGAATCCTTAGTATTTACTTGTAATGACCAGTGAAGTTTAATTTTTTTTTTTTTTTTTTAGAGGTGGGGTGTTACTCTGTTGCCCAGGCTGGCCTTGGACTCCTGGGCTCATGGATTCCTGCTGCTTCAGCCTCTGGAGTAGCTGGGACTACAGGCATGCACCACTGTGCCCAGCCAAATTAGAAATGTTCTTAATATTTCAAATATTATTGTTGCTCCTCTTATTTTAAGTTTAATTTATGTTATTGTTGCTCCCCTTATTTTAAATTTCTCTTAGTTATCTTTTTCTGACTTTTTTGGCTGCTTGTCTGTGTCTGCACATCCTGCACAATGTTGAAATTGTTCCGTTGGTGGTTGAGAGATGAGTCCCTTTATCTATGATATTGGGAAAAGTTACTGAGCTGTCCACATGATAGACCTGGTGTTTGTGTTAGAAGGACTGGTTCCTTGATGCCCCATTTGGAAGAATACCTCTAACTCTAAACAGAAATAGAACTTTCCCTCATTGTCCTTCCTATTTTTCACTTTGATGTAGTCCACAGCCACAACTTGACTAACAACTCCTACCTCCAAGGCTGCAGGTGTCCCAGACAGATTCTTTGGAACTGGTGCAGTACAATAATTTCTTATGTCCTGATTGTAGATTATAAAACCAGCAAACGAATAACAATATTGATAATTATAATTACTACTACAACAACTACCACCACATTTGTTGAATATTGATTATTGACAAGGCTCAATGATAAAGGTATAGTATCTCATTTAACCCTTTTACCACTGTATCTAAGCTGGGTCGTGTTATGATTGACCCCATTTTACAAATAAGGGAATTGAGGTTTAGAGAGTTTACGTAGTTTCCCAAACCTGTTCAGCTGTCATGTGGCAAAAGAAGAATTTCATCGTAGGTGTTCAGGTGTCAGAGCCTTCCTCAAATGTTAGACCCACCATGCTCTAAAGGAGAGGTTCACAAAGTGTGGTTCTAAGAACAGCAGCATCAGCATTGCCTGGTAGCTTGTTACTAATGCAAATTTTGGGGCCTTATCTCATATTCACTGAATAAAAAGCTCCAGGGGCGAGGCCCGCAATCTGTTTAAATAAGTCTTCCCAGTTGACTCTGTTGTCTATTAGAGTTTTACAGTCATGGCTCTAAACTCTAAAGCTTTCTCCTCTCCATGTAGATATCTAATGTCAGTTCCATGAATGTTGATAATAAGAAATAATTTACTTAAAAAAAGTATGTTTGTTAAAATACAGATTGCCATATACATATATCTGTAAAATATTCTTGACAACCCCCCTCACCCTACTCCTGCATGAAGCCTGAATCAGATGAAGCCTCCAGCTCTAACTGTCAGTTTACAGGCAATACAGAGGACAGAGGAACATGTTACACAACACCAAGGGAATGCAATCAGCAAAATCCAGACTGTGAGAAATTTTGCAGGATTAACGTCCTGGTTTCTTCAAAAGATAAACTGCAATGAAGGAAGATTTGTATGAGAAATGCATTAAATGAGACTTAAGAGACATTAACCAAATGCAGTGTTTGGATCCCACTTAAAACAAAATAAAAAACAAGCAAAATAATATAAAAATTTTATAGGACAATCAAGTAGTTAGGGACATTTAAATGCTAATTGGATATTTAATGATGATAATGAATTAATGTTTTTAAAGATATAATTTTTTAAAGCTATGTGGTTATATTTTTTAAAAAAATCTTCGAACTTTTTTTTTTTTTTTTAAGTCTTCAAACATCCTAGAGCATTTACTGAAATAGAAGTTCCTGGGGTCAAGTTACTAGATTTAGTAAACACTGTGTTATGGCTGCCTCCTTAGCACATTCTCCCTTCTCCTGGTACCTACCCAGATTTTTATTTAAGTATTCATACCCCTCAGCCCTGCTAAGTCCAAAGGGTGAGATATGTAGTTCATGCTTAATTTAGCTCAATCCTAAGCGTTAGCTACAATTTCTAGTTTGAAAAGGTGCCCTTTTGGCAGGAAGAACATTTTCTGTAAAATTCTGGGAAAGAAGTTTTCATTTTTTTTTTTTTTTTAAACTCCGGGAAGCAACCCAAACTTGCTTCTCTAGGACATAGATGGTATAGCCAGTTCATAAGAGGGTCTCTTGGTATTCATGACCTTGGTATTCAGTGTAGTCTCCGCCTACACTGAATTAGGGCTGACCTGTGTGAGCAAGAGAGAATACTGTGGAAGTGATGGCAGATGGCTTCTGAGGCTAAAAGACATTTGCAATTTTCTTCATGCCGTCTTGGGTTTCTTGCTCCAGGGAAAGCCAGCTGCCATGTCACAAAGACCCTTGAAGCTGGCGGAGAATCCCACATAGACAGAAACCAATTTGCTAGCATTAGCCTAACAGCCACATGAAAGAACCACCTTGGAAGTGAATTCCCCTGTTCCTAGAAAGGTCTTCAGTGTCTTCAACTTCAACTGATATCTGATTGCAACCTCATGAGAATGCCTAATCAGAATCCCACAGTTGAACCAGTCCAGAATTTCATAAACACATTGCCTACAAGAAACAATAGATGATTATTGTTGTTTTAGGATACTAAGTTTGGTGTAATTTGTCCTGCAAAAATCAATAATGAATGCAATACATGAAAAAATTATAGCCCAGAGAGTTGGAAGTAGGCATTTTGTGACCACGGTGGGTTGAGGGGAGCCAATTTAGGGTGAAGCTCACATTTTGGGAGGCAAAGCAGAGAGACTGGAAGGAAATTGATTCCTCATCGTCATCAGTGAAACCCATCTCACTTCTGTGCTTTCCAGGTCATGAGCAATAAGTTTCTCTTATTGTTAAAGCCAATTTGGGTTTCAATTACTTTTAAATGCCTGATTGGAGCAGGAGATATGAGAATTTTGGTGGTGTAAGTGGACTACATGGACAGCATGATAATAAACGAAAGAAATCATAAGTGAATAAAAAAGTGATTCTGAACAGGTAGGCTATTGTATTAGTTTCCCAGGGCTGCTGTAGCAAATCAGCACAGACTGGATGACTTAATGCAACAGCATTTTATATTCTCATCAGAGTTCTAAAAGGCAGAAGTCCAAAATCTAGGCAGGGTTGGTTCCTCCTGAAGACTCTGAGGGAGAATCTCTGTCCTTGCCTCTGTCCTAGCTTCTGGTGGTTGCCAGCAATCCTTGGAGTTCCTTTGCTTATGGCTGCATCACTCCAGTCTCTGTTTCTGTCATTGATGTGGCCTTTGTCCTCATGCAAGTTGACATAGATTTCTTATAAGGACTCTGCTCACTGGATTTAGGACACATCTGAATCCAGTGGGACCTCATTTTAACTAATTACATCTGCAAAGATCCTATTTCCAAAGAAGCTCCCATTCTGAGTTCTGGGCAGACCTGAATTTCTGAGGGACACTATTCAATCCAGTACAGTGATAACTTACAGTGTTAATTGACTGAACAGATACTTACTGAGTGTCTACTGTGTGCTAGACCCTGGGTTAGTCAGTAGAGATAGTGTGAACAAGACAGATGTGACACATGTTTTATATAGAGCTTACAGTCCTTACAGTCCAGTATAGAAGACAGATATTAAGCAAATGGTTGCAAGTGTAATAAAAGTTACAAAAGAAGGAGCACTAGAATGTGATAGTATCACCTGAGAAGAGACCTAAACTATCTGAGGTGGGAGTGGTGAGGGTAGTCAAAAAGGCCTCCTTGTGGAAGGGACATCTAAGCTAAAACCAAGCAGAAAATAGGGATTAGCTTGGTGAAGAGTGTAAAGACCAGATTATTACAAACCAATGCTGTGTATGAGAATTTGCATTTTTAACAAGCACTTCAATGATGTGCCCACATGCTGGACTTTGAGAACCCTTGCTCTGGGGCCTCAGCTGACCTGAAATAGATCCATATCTCCCCAACAACTACTCACGAAAAAGACCACTCCTCCTCTGCTCTCTCACTCAGCCCTGTGAACCAGGCCAGGGTGAGGACACCCCTGAGAACTGGGCTCCCTCCCTATTGGGACACTTGGGCCCCCTTCCCACCACTGTGCTGAATCAACTAAATAAAACACATGGCTTATATCTGGTTTAGATTTTTCTCCTCCTTCGGTGAGCATTTTCCAACTTTTCCCTGCCTCCAACTCTGTTCTATTTTCTGCCACATAGCAAGCCTATTGCTTTGCATTTCAGTTGATAATTTATTTGCCATTGAATTGCAGAAGTTCACCTTTCTCTTAAAAGCATCTCAAGTGTATGTTGCACTAATTCAGTGTTTTATATGAAGAAAAGGTGTTGACATTTTCTTCATTTCTCATCTTCATCAACTGAAACAGTTTTTAAAAACAGTATCTTTCCTTTGGAATAGGAGATAGAGAAAGTCCAGAATAACAATTCCCAAATATCCAACTGAAAAAAATTTTAACAATTGGGGCTGTTTCTCAGGAACAATAGTAGATTCTTACCACTTGATTCCTTTGCAAGGTTGGTGAAACTGACATTTAAACTGATAATGATCAGAGATTTTAGAGCTTTAAAGAGTCTTGGAGGTCATTGAAATTCTGAAAGACCATAATCTCCTTTATTTTACAGTTGAGGAAAATTAAAACTGAAGGAGGTAAGATGAGTTACATAGTCAGTCTCACCAGATAACTCCAAACTCCTCTTATTCCTCAAGACCTGTTATTTGGTTTATTTTCAATGACTTAGATTCTCCACCTTACTTGGTAGCTAGGCTACTTATGCCTAAGCCACATGCTCAAGGTTTCTCCTCCTCATTTGTTGCCACTTAACCCATAAGAAACCCAGCGCCTTCCTCATGCAGTGGCCCAGGTCTCAGAGAAATGAGGGTCATCCCTCATATCAGAACTAGGGAACCGGCCCCACGCTAGAGCTCTGGCTTTTGAGTCTTTTTCAAAAGGTTATACATGCCTTAGACACACAGAAAAGAAAAAAAAAATATTTGAAAGCCGTTTTCATTCGTTGTCTCCAGTCTAAAAATAGGGTGACAGAGGGATCGTGGGATAAGCAGCCGGAGCAGGGAAGAGTCGGTTGCCACAGTAACCAATGAGCCATTTCGCCGCATTTGCCTTGACTGTGTGATTTCTGGGATGTTTTTTCCCCCTTTCCTTCTCTTGTGCGTGGGGGTGGGGGTAGGTGGTGGGGGCATTTTTAGATTATATAATGTGGAACCAGATTCCTTACCTCCGGAGTCAACCAGTCTTCATGAAATTGCTATTCCCTTTTACATCTCCCTCCCACTGCAAACAGCCTAGGTTCAGTTGGCTTTCACTGGGGCCCAAGAGAATAGATTAGGATCACACCCATCTCTAAGTACAGTAGTACCTTTCTTGAACACCTCTCCAATTTTTGACAGCCTAGCTTCATAGAAATATTTCTTGCTCCCTTCCCCCCAGTCAGGTGCTCAAATGTCACAGGCTCCAGGAGCCCACTGGGAGACTACTGGGGCTCTCCCTGTTCCAGAGCAAAGAGGGTTGGCCCTACATGAGGTTGCAGTCTGTGAAGTTGCTCTGAGGCTGACCTGGTTCTCTTGCCTCAAGAGAGCACCTCTCTTACCTCAAGCTCCATCCTCTCCCAACCTGTACATCCTGGGATCTGGACACAGGCCCATTTTATAGTGTAAACAGCACTGGCTTTGGAGGCAGAGAGACTTATGTTTGAATCTGGAACCCGCTATGACCTTGGGCTAATAATGATTTAATATTTCTGAGCCTGCTAAGAGACAATAGGCACAAAGCAGCCAGCACAGTGTCTGGCACAAGTGAGGCACTGAATAAATGTTAGTCATATCTACTTCTTCCCCAATTTCCCTGTCCATCACTGCTCTCCTTTCCTCCTCCCTGCTGTCATAGGCCTCTGGTAGACCACTGCAGGCTTACTCCCATCAGCATTTGAAACACCTAACATATGTTTATTTTAGAGATCACTTTTTCCTATATCTCTTTTGATCTCTTTTCCTCTCTACAGTCTTCATTCTCCTGCTGGCTGCCTTGTGTCCTCACATGGCATCTCTCCATACTTAAGACATTTCCTGGCTTGTTTTCATCAAAACACATCTATTCTTTATCCCATTTATGAAGAGCCCAGGGGGTTCTTGAATAACTAATCAGGTTTAAATCAAAATGTAAAAATGTGTTCAATGGACACAAATGGGTTAAAATGATGCACGACAAGCTCAAATCTTTACTGCTTATTAGGGTGATGAGGTAGGAATGAAAAACTGAATGGGAGTGTATTCATTAGAAATATTTTTTTATTTGCAAATAAAATCCAACCTGAACTCACCTAAGCAAAAAGGGAATATGTTTGCCAAAGTAAGTAGGAAGTCCAGCAGTGAAGCTATCCACAGGGATCCCAGAGATTCAATGACTAGCATCAGAACTCTTTTTTTTGGCTATAGTTTGAATGTTTGGCCCCTTCAAATCTTGTGTTGAAACTTGATCCCCAATGATGGTGGTGTTTGGGTCATGGGGGTGGATCCCTCATGAATGGCTTGGTGCCATTCTCAAGGCAATGAGTGAGTTCTTGCGCTATTAGTTCCATGAGAGCTGGTTGTTAAAAAGAGCCTGGCACCTCCCTCCTCTTTCTCTCATTTTCTCTCTTGCCAGGTGATCTCTGCATGCTGGCTTGCTTGGCCTTCTTCCATGAATGAAAGCATACTGAAGCCCTTACCAGAAGCAAATGCTGGTGCCATGCTTCTTGTACAGTCTGCAGAACTGTGAGCCAAATAAACCTCTTTTCTTTGTAAATTACCCAGACTCAGGTATTCTTTTACAGCAACACAAATGGGCCAAGACAGAAAATTGGTACCAAGAAGTCAGGTATTGCTATACAGATATCTGAAAATGTGGAACTGGCTTTGGAACTGGGTAATAGGCAGAGGTTGGATGATTTTGGAGGGTTCAGAAGAAGACAGGAAGATAAAGGAAGGTTAGGAACTTCTTAGAGATTATTGGTGGTTGTGACCACAATGCTGACAAAAATGTAAACAGTAAAGGTCATGCTGATGAAGTCTCCGGTAGAAATAAGGAACTTACTGGGAAGTGAAGTCAAGGTCACCCATGTTACCTCATGACAAAGAATTTGGTTGCATTGTGTCCATGCTCTCAGGCTTTGAGGAAGGCCAGACTTAAGAGTGATAACCTAGAGTGTCTGGTTGAAGAAATTTCAAAGCAGCAAAGCATTCAAGAAGCGGCATGGCTGCTTTTAACAGCTTATATCAGATATGGGAGGAAAGAAATGACCTAAAGGTGGAATTTATAATTAAAAAGAAAGCAGAGTGTAAAAATCTGGAAAATTCACAGCCTAGCCCTGTATTAGAGAAGGAAAGAGACTTTTCAGGAGAGGAATCCAAGGGTGCTGCAGAGCAACCATTTACTAGAGAGATTAACATGGATGAAAGGGAATCAGGTGTTAATAGTTAAGACAATGGAGAAAAGGCCCCCAAAGGCATTTCAAAGATCCTCAAAGCAGCCCCTCCCATCACAGTCTCAGAGGCCTACAAGGCCAGAATAGTTTTAGGGGAATGGCCTTGAGTGCTGCTGTCTTGTACCATCTCCAGATGCTGCTTTCTAAATCCCCGCCACTACAGCTCCAGCCGCAACTCAAACGGCCCCAGGTACTGTTTGAGCCACTGCTTGGTGGCTTCCACATGCTTTTAATTCTGCAGGATGCAGAATTCAAGAGCAGAGGCTCTCAACTTCTACCTAGATTTCAGAGGATGTATATAGGAAAACCTGGGTGCCCAGGCAGAAGCCTGCTGCAGACTCTAGTAATGCAATGCTGAGCAAAAGTGTGGGGTTTGAGCCCCCATAGAGAGTCCCCATGTGCACACTGTCTAGTGGAGCTGTGGGGGCAGGGCTGCCACCCTCTAGACCCCAGAATTATAGAGCCAGCAGCAGCATGGAATCTCAGCCTGGAAAACCCACAGACATTGGACTTTGACCTGTGTGAGCAGCCACGTAGGCGTCACCCAGCAAAGCCATGGGGACAGTGCTTCACAAGGCCTTGGGAGCCCATTCCTCACACTAGCATGCCCAGGATGCTGGACATGGAGTCAAGGGAGATCATTTTGGAGCTTTAAGATTTAACATCTGCCCTGCTGGGTTTTGGACTTCTGTGAGGCCTATTACCCCTTTCTTTTGGCCAGCTTATCCCTTTCTTTTGGCCAGCTTATCCCTTTTGTCATGGGAATGTTTGCCCAATGCCTGTATAATCATTGTATCTTGGAAGTAAATAACTTATTTATCTATTTTATGTTTTTTTTAGAGATGAGGTCTCACTATATTGCCCAGGCTGGAGTGCAGTGGCTATTCACAGGTGCAGTTCTGCTACTGATTAGTGCAAGAGTTTTGACCTGCTCTGTTTATTTTTAGTTTTTTTAATTATGTATGTATGTATGTATGTGTTTATTTATTTGTTTATTTATTTAATTATTTATGTTTTTGAGACAGAGTCTTGCTCTGTCGCCTAGGCTGGAGTGCAGTGGTGCGATCTCAGCTCACTGCAACCTCTGCCTCCTAGGTTCAAGCAATTCTCCTGCCTCACCTTCCCAAGTAGCTGGGACTAAAGGTACATGCTGCCACACCAGGCTAATTTTTTGGTATTTTAGTAGAGACAGGGTTTCACCACGTATCCCTGAGTTTCAAACTCCTGAGCTCAGGAAATCCACCTGCCTCAGTCTCCCAAAGTGCTAGCATTACAGGTGTGAGCCACTGCACCTGGCCTCTTTTAATAATTTTTAAAATTATATTTGAACTTGCAGCACTGCATGACCTGCCCTGTTTCTGACCTGGGCTGGTTCACCCCTCCTTAGGCAACCTGGTGGTCCCCTCCTCTCAGGAGGTCACCATATTGATGCTGAACTTAGTGAAGACAACTGATGGGCATAGTGCCCTACAGCCCAGAACTCCTGGGCTCAAGTGGTCCTCCTGCCTCAGCCTCCGAAGTAGCTGGGACTACAGGAACACACCACAAGAACTTATTTTTGATGTTAAGGGCTCACAGCTGTAAGAAACTTGAGTATTATAGGAGACTTTGAACTTCTCAGTTGATGCTGGAACAGGTTAAGACATTTGGGGACTATTGAGAAGGGATGACTTTATTTTGAAATGTGAGAAGGACATGAGATTTGGGGGGCTAGTGGCAGAATTTTATGGTTTTGACGTTCGACTTTTTCAAATCTTATGTTGAAATTTGATCCCCAATCATTGACCAATGTTGGATGTGGGAGCCTAATGGGAGGTGTTTGGGTCATGGGGTGGCTCTTTCATGAATGGCTTGGTTCTGTCCTCATGGTAATGAGTTCTTGCTGTATTAGTTCCTGTGGGAACCCACTGTTAAAAAAAAGCATAGCACCTTTCTCCTTCTCTCTTGCTTCTTCTCTTGCCATGTGATCTTTGAACACACTGGTTCCCATTCCCCTTTCACCATGAGTGGAAGCAGCTTGAAGCTCTCATTAGAAGCAGATGCTGGCACCACGCTTTTTGTATAGTCTGCAGGTCCTTGTGCCAAATAAATCTCTTTTGTTTATTTATAAATTGCCCAGCCTCAGGCATTCCTTTATAGCAACACAAATGGACTAAGACACTGTTCCTTAACTCTGCTTGTCTCCCAGTGGCTTTATCCTTGCTTACCACAGACAGGCTTTCCCCAGACTTATATTTTTCTAGCTTCTGTGACCCAAGAGGTAAGAATTCTTCTCTTCCAACTTCAGATTGCAAAATTCCAGGAAAAGACTTTGGCCTGGTTTGCATCTTAGGTGACTCTGAATCAATCAGAGACCAATCAATCTTTGGCCAAGAGAATGGGATACTATCATTGACCATGTTATGTCTCATGTTGAGGAGGTGACAGTCTGTGGTGAGTAGTCACCAGAATGACATGATTCAAATGGGAGAAGATCAATTTCCCCAAAGAAGATAGAACACTCGTGTAAGGCAGAAATAACAGAAGTTCACTTCAGAAGGTTAACCACAAAAGAACTGCCTGGACACTCAGAAAAGTATCTGTAGAGCTGCCGAGTAGGTACAAAGCAAGTGTCTGAATGACTCTGAAGACAAAGTTCTTGCCCTCAGGGAGCTGTGAATTCAGCGCAGGAGAAAGAATTAAAAATACAAAGAGAAGACAGGTGAAATTGCAGGGATACAGTTACATAGCTGGAGAGGAATTGAGAGGACTGAAAATGAAAACTTGAAATTGCCACCATATGTCAAAAAAGTTAATTTATAATAACATCATATTTCAAATTGGGTTCTGTGGAGTGCCAGCATTACATTAGATGCTGCTCTGGCTCTGGGCTGAATGCTTGTATTCCCCCAAAATTCCTGTGTTGAAACCCTAATCCCTAAAGTGATGGTATTAGGAGGTGGGGACTTTGGGAGGTGATTGAATCATGAGAGAGGATTCCTCATGAATGGGATTAGTGCCCTTATAAGAGAAGCAAAGAGAAATTCCTCACTCCATACACCATGTGAGAACGTAGCAAGAAGGTGCTATCTATGGACCAGAAAATGGTGTTGGACCAGACACTGAATATACCAGCACCTTGATCTTGGACTTAGCTTCCAGAACTGTGAGGAAAAAAATTTCTATTGTTTATAAGCTATCCAGTCTATGGCATTTTGTTATAGCAGACCAGATGAGCTAGGATGCTAATAGGTGTTCCGAAGAAAAACTAAAAAAGAAAAGAAGGAAAAAGAAAGAGAAAGGGTCACTGTGCCATGTTTTAGAAATGATGGATTAAAGTTATTAGGTTTTAATTTCTTCTCTTAATCAGGTTTTAATTTTTTTTCTTATTGTGTTAGTACTCATTTCACACATATTTGACCATAGAACCAACCTTTTTAACCATAGACAACTTACAGGATCTTGAGGTGGATTCATGTCCCATAGATCATATTCTGGAAAATACTACCATAAAGACATCCACATAAATCATGGTGACGGTCAGAATATCAGGTTTATAAGGACCTTTAGAGATCAAATATCTGAATACTTTTTTTTAAAGAAATTAAACTTTTTATTTTATTTAAGATAATAGATTCACATGCAGTTGTAAGAAATAGTACAGAGAAATCCCATGTATACTTTACCTAGTTTTGCCTAATAGAAACATTTTGCAAAGGAATAGTACAATATGACTACCAGGATATTGACATTGATATGGTCAAGATATTGAACATTTTTATCATCACAAATTCTTTTTTTTGTTGTTGTTGAGATGGAGTCTCACTCTGTTGCCTAGGCTGGAGTGCAGTGGTGCGATCTTGGCTCACTGCAACCTCTACATCCTGGGTTCAAGCGATTCACCTACCTCAGCCTCTCGCAAAGCTGGGATTACAGACGTGCACCACCATGCCCAGCTAATTTTTGTATTTTTCGTAGAGACGGCGTTTCACCATGTTGGCCAGGCTGGTCTCAAACTCCACCCACCTCAGCCTCCCAAAGTGCTGGGATTACAGGCATGAGTCACTGCATCTGGCCCATCATCACAAGTTCTTCATGTTGCTCTTTTATTACCACAGTTACTTCCCTCCTGCCCCATCCCCTCCTTAATTCCTGGGAGCCACTGCTTTGTTTTCCATTTCTACAATATTGTCATTTCAATAATGTTACATAAATGGAAACAGTGTGTATAACCGTTTGGGATTGGCTTTTTTTCACTGAGCATCATTCTCTGGAGAATTGTGTATACCAACAGTTTGTTCCTTTTTATTGCTGAGTAGTATTCCATGGAATGGACACAAGAGTTTGTCTAACCATTTACCTATTAAAGGCCATCTGGGTGGTTTCCAGTTTTGGGCTACTATAAATAAAACTTCAATAAATTTTCATGTACAAGTTTTTGTATGAACATAAGTTGTTTCTCTAGTATAAATACCCAGGAATGTAATTGCTTGGGTCATATGGTACTTGCATGTTTAAGTTTCAAGAGTTCTTTATGTTATTCTAGATACTAGTTCTCTGTTGGATGTGTGGTTTGCAAATATTTTGTTCCAGTGTATAGCTTGTATTTTCATCCTCTTGGCAGGATCTTTTACACAGCAAAAGTTTTTAGTTTTGATGCTGTCAAATTTATCAATTTATTCTGCTATGGATTGTGCTTTTGGTGTCAAGTGTAAGAACTGTTTGCCTAGTTGTAGATTCTCAAGATTTTCTCCTGTTTTTTTTTTCCTGGAAGTTTTATGGTTCTATGTTTTGCATTTAAGTCTGTTATTCATTTTGAGTTTATTTTTGTACAAGGAGTGAGATTTAAGTTGGAGATTATTATTATTATGAGTATTTGTATATAGACGTCTAATTATTTCAGTACTACTTGTTGAAAAAGCTATCTTTCCTCCATTGCATTGCTTTTGCACCTTTATCAAAAGGCTGCTGGGCATACTTGTTTTGGTCTATTTCTGTGTTCTCTATTCTGTTCCACTGAGCTATGCATCTATCTCTCTGCCAACACCACACCATCTTGATGGCTGTATCTATATAATAAATATTGGCATCAGGTTAATTTATTTATTCTTTATTCTTCCTTTCCAAATTTGTTTTAACTATGCTAGCTCCTCTGCCTTTCCATATACATTCTCGAATAATCTTGTCTATACTTACAAAAACTCTTGATCGAATTTTAATAGAAATTATGTTAAACTTGCATATGAGTCTGGGGAGAATTAACACTTTATTACGTTGAGTCTCTCAATTCAGGAACACAATATGTCTGTCAATTTATTTAGGCCTTTGATTTATTTTATCAGTGTTTTTTGGTTTGAGCACCCAAATCCTATACATATCTTGTTAGATCTATTCCTGAGTATTTCCTTTCTTTTTTAGGAATTGTAAATGCCATTGTATTTTTAACTTTGACGTCCATATGTTTATTGATAGTATTATATATACATATAATTGAGTTTTGTATGTTTATCTTATACTCTATGACCTTGCTGGATTCACTTGCTAGTTCTAGGTGCATTTTTTTTGGTAAATTTCTTGAGATTTTCTATGTACATAATCATGCCATTTACAAATAAAGATAATTTTATTTCTTGCTTTATGATCTGTATCCATTTTAATTATTTTTCTTGCCTTATTGCACTAGCTAGAACTTCAAGCATTAAGTTGAATAAGAGCAGCTAGAATCAGCATTCATGCCTTGATCTTAGGTGTAAAGCATTCAGGTTTTGTCATTAACTGCAAAGTCACCTGAAGCTTTTTTGTAGATGCTTTTTATCCAATTGAAGAAGATTCCTTTTATTCCATATTTATGAGGGTTTTTTTTTTTAATGATGAATGAGTGGTAAGTTTTGTGAAATGCTTTTTTTCTACACTGATTGATATGTCATGTAATTTTCTCCTCTAGTCTGATTGGTGAATTACATTTATTGATTTTCAAATATTGAGCCAGACTTGCATCCCTGCAATAAACCCCAATTGGTAATGATGTATCATTTGAAAAATATATTGCTGGGCCAGGCATGGTGGCTCATTCCTGTAATCCCAGCACTTTGGGAGGCTGAGGCGGGCAGATTGTCTGAGGTCAGTTTGAGACCAGTCTGGCCAACATGGTGAAACCCTGTCTCTACTAAAAATACAAAACAATTAGCCGGGTGTGATGGTGTGCGCCTGTAATCCCTATTTGGGATAATCATCTACTTGGGAGGCCGAGGCAGGGGAATTGCTTGAACCAGGGAGGTGGAGGTTGCCGTGAGCCAAGATCATGCCACTGCACTCCAGCTTGGGCAACAGAGCAAGACTCCATCTCCAAAGGAAAAAAAAATTATATATATATCTATACACACACACACACACACACACACACACACACACACACACACATCTGGATTTTATTTGGTAATATTTTGTTATAGATTTTTATGTCTATATTCATGAGGGGTATTGGTTTTTAGTTTTTTAAATTGTCATTTTCTGGCTTTGGTATCAGCCTAGTTGTAGCTTTATAAATTGAATTGAGAAGTGTTTCCTTTTGTATTTTCTGGAAGAGATGGTGTAGAATTTGTATTAATCTTTAAATGAAATGAATGATAGAATTCTGTGTTTTTTTTTTTTTTAACAGGGTTAGTGGAATTCTTGAGCAAAACCATCTGGGCTTGGAGATATCTTTTTTGGGAGTTTTTCAAATCATAAATTCAATTTTCTTCATAGTCATAGACCTAGTCACATTATTTATTTTATTTTATGTGAGTTGTGGTTGTGTGTGTGTGTGTGTGTCTTTTTGAGGAATTTGTCCACTTTGTGAAATTTGTGTGTAGAATTGTTTGTAGTATTCTCATATTGTCCTTTTGATGTCTGCAGAATTCAGAGTAATATCTTCTGTTTCATTCCTGATACAGGTAATTTATGTCTTCTCTCTTTTTTCTTTTGTCAGTCTTGCTAGATCTTGTCCATTTTATTTTTGATTTTTCAAAAAACCAAGTCTTTTTAAAATTGAATTTTTAAATTGTTTTTCTATTTTCTGTTTCACTGATTTCTGCTCTTACCTTTGTTATTTCCTTTCTTCTACTTCTTTTGAGTGTATTTTACCTTTCATTTTCTAGGGGCTAGTGGTGAGAGCTTAGATTATTGATTTGAGACATTCCTCTTTTCTTACACATGCATTTAGTGCTATAAATTATCCTCTCAGCCCTGCTATAGCTGTGTCGCACACATTGACATATGTTGTAGTTTCATTTTCATTCAGTTCAATATATACATTTAAATTTCCTTTCAGATTTCCTCTTTGTTGATATATTATTTACAAGTGTGTTGTCTGGCTTCCGAGTGTTTGGAATTTTTTGTTGTTGTTAGAGACAGGGTCTTGCTCTGTTGCCCAGGCTGAATTGCAGTGGTGTGATCATAGCTCACTGAACCTCGAACTCTTGGACTCAAACAATCCTCTCGCCTCAGCCTCCTGAGTAGCTGGGGCTACAGATGTGAGCTATTGTGACCGGCCAAGTTTTAAAATAAATCTCTGTGTTATTAATTCCTAGTCTGATTCCATTGTGATTGGAGGACACACTTTGATTTCAGTTCTTTTAAAGTTGTTGAGGTTTGTTTTATAGGCCAGGATTTATTTCACCTTAGCACATGTTCCATGGCCACCTGAAAGCAATGTACATTCTGCTGTTGTTGGGTGGAGTGTTCCATAACTGTTGATTGATCCTGTTGGTTGATGGTGTTGTTGAGTTCTATGTCCCTGCTAATTTTTTGTGTAATTGTTCTATTAATTATTGAGAGAAGGTTGTTGAAATCTTCAACTATAATTGTGGGTTTCTCTATTTCTCTTTTCCATTCTATCAATTTTTGCTTGAAACATTTACCAGTTCTGTTGTTTGGTTCATACACATTTAAAATTACTATATCTTCTTGGTAGACTGTTCCTTTTATAATTATTAGATGTTCCTCTCCCATTTTTACTTTTAATATAATTGTTGATAAATTAGGACTTAAGTCTGCCATTTTGTTTATTATTTTTGTTTTCTATTTGTCTCTGTTGTTTTTCATTTTTCTGTTTGCTTTTTTTTTTTTGCATTCCTGTGGGTTACTTGAACTTTTTTAAGAATTTCCACTTAAGTTACTTGTAATATTTTTGAGTGTATCTCTGTTTACATACATAACTTATCATAGTTTTCTATTATCATCATATTATCAGTTCGAGTAAAGGAAGCTTACTTCCCTTTATGTTCTTTTACCTTCATCCATTTATAATATAATTTTCTTAAGTACTTCCTCTACATAATTCAGAACTGCATTAGGCAATCCTATATTTTTTTTCAACCATCAAACATAATTTACAAAATGCAAAAGGAAAAGTTATTGTGTTTATCCATTTTTTTCTTACAATATTCTTTTTCTTCATGATGTTCCCAGGTTTTTTCTTTCTTTGTTTTTTTTTGGTGACAGGTTCTCTCTCTGTAGTCCAGGATGGAGTACAGTGGCAGAATCATGGCTTACTGCAGCCTTGACCTCTTAGGCTCAGGAGGTCTTCCCACTCAGCCTCTTTTCTTATATATGTATTGAGTGAGTAGCTGGGACCACAAGCGCATGCACCACGATGCCTAGGTCTTTTTTTTTTTTTTTTGGCAGAGATGAGATCTCCCTATGTTGCCCAGGCTGATCTCAAACTTCTGGGCTCAATCAATCCTCCCTTGGTCTTGGCCTCCTGTCGTGCTGGGATTACAGGTATGAGCCCCTGTGTCTGGTCTCAGGTTTATATTTTTAATAATTTCTTTTCTGCTTAGAGAACTTTTGGTAATTCTTTTTAGAGTACAACACATTCTTTTAGATTTCTTAAAATCTGAAAATGTCTTGGTTTCCCCTTCATTCTTGAAATATATTTTTGCTGGATATAGGATTCTAAATTTACAGATTTTTCTTTCAGCAGTTGAGAAATGTTGTGCCACGTTTTTTCTGGCCTCCATAGTTTTGATGAAAAACCCACTGTCTTTTGATTTGTATTTCTCCTATAAGTGAGGTATTAGTTTCTTTAGCTGCTTTCAAAGTCTTTAATTTTCATAGGTTTGACTATAATGTATCCTTGTGTAGATCTCTTTGACTGTATTCTATTTGAGGTTTATTCAGCCTTTTTTTTTTTTTTTTTAGGCAGTCTCACTCTGTCACTCAGGCTGGAGTTCAATGGCATGATCTCGGCTCACTGCAACCTCTGCCTCCCAGTTTGAACCGATTCTTGTGCCTCAGCCTCCCAAGTAGCTGGGATTATCAGCAAGTGTCACCATGCCTAGCTGATTTTTCTATTTTTGGTAGAGATGGGGTTTCACCATGTTGGCTAGGCTGATCTTGAACTCCTGGGCTCCAGCAATCTGCCCTGCTTGGCCTCCCAAAATACTGGGATTGTAGGAGTGAGCCATGGTGCCTGGCCTATTCAACTTTTTAAATCTGTAGGTTGGTGTCTTTTGTCAGATTCGATGAGTTTTAAGTCAAACTCCTTTGCATACTTTCTTAGTCCCACCCTCTTTCCCTTCTCCTTCTGGGACTCCAGTGTCTCCTTCTGGGACTCCAATGACAGAACTGTTACTTTTTCTTACAGTCACTGGTCCTTTAGACTCTGTTTGTTTTGTTTTCAGTATATTTTCTCTCTTTTATTCATACTGGATAGTTTCTATGATTCTATTTTCAAGTTCACCAGTTATTTCCCCTGTTCCATTTTGCTTTTGAGTCTATCCGTTGAGTTTTTATTTTGGTTATTGTATTTTTTATTTCTAAAATAGCCATTTGATTCTTCCTTATGTCTTCTGTATTTTTTTTTCTGAGACTATTTCTTTGCAAAAGATTACAATTTTTAAATTTGTTGTAAACATATTGGTCATTGTTTATTAAAATATTTTTATGATGGCTGCTTTAAAATTTTTGTCAGATAATTTTAGCATCTCTGTCATTGATTGGTATCTACTGATTATCTTTTTTTATTTATTTTGAGATCTTCCTGGTTCCTGGTATGACAAATAATTTTCTCCTGAAATCTGAACATTTTGGGTATTATGTTATAAATCTCTGGATCTCATTTAAATGTTCTGTTTCGCTGGCTTTCTCTGATACTTCTCTAGTAGGGGAAAGGAGGGATTGTCACGTCATTACTGCTAGGTGGGAAAGAAGTCCTGACTCTGGATGTAGTCTCTACTGATACCAGTGGAGGTGGTTTGCTACCTCCTAGCGGAGATGAAAGCACTGGGTTTCTACTTAACCTTGCCTGACACTATCCGAGTCAGGGTACCATGTTATAGCCTAGTGGTTGTAGAACACTAGACTTCTCACTTGGCCTGAACTAGTGTGAGTGTGAGGTAGCTAAAGGTTTTTCTGTGGTGTTTGGTTATAGTAGAGCAGTATTATCGTAAAGTTTCATGTCTTGCTTCCTTGGTTCTTTTGGCTAAAGAGAGTGGGTTTTTGTTGGAGCTTATTTTGTCTGCACCCACCGATGTTTTGAGGTTGCCAACTTTTTCAGTACCAAGTCTAAAATATAGGAGGCAAATTGAAAACCCAAGGAACTTATCATTATGATTTTCCTTAGGTCCAGAAGTCCTGAGCTGATCTGTTATGTTCTCTCTTCACCTCCCAGAGTCTTTTTTTTTTAAGTTTTTGATTTTATTTTTAGATTATCTATCTATCTATCTATCTATCTATCTATCTATCTATCTATCTATCTATCTATTTATCTATGTATTTTGAGACCAGATAATGAGATTGGCTAATTTTTGTATTTTTGGTAGAGATGTGGTTTCACCATGTTGCCCAGGCTGGTCTCGAACTCCTGGACTCAAGCAGTCCTCCCACCTTGGCCTCCCAAAGTGCTGGCATTACATGCATCATGAGTCACTGCACCCAGCCACCACTGTGGCCAGCCCCAGTGTCTTCTTATGTGTGCTTTATATATAATGTAGAGTGTTTTTAGTTGTAGTTTGTGAGAGGAATGGGGAAAATTACGTGCTCTCCATTTTCCCAGAAGCTAAGTCCTCAACACTCCTTCGATAGATGAGAAAATTGAGGTCAGGAGAGGTTAAGTGAATGACCTAATATAAAACAGCTATATCCATACCTCTTATAGACTAAATACCTAACCTCCTGCTCCATTTTTTTTTGTTTTTACTTTCTGTGCCACCTGAATTCTCACCCAACAAATGCAGTTGAGAGTCTTCCCTAACTCTTATGATAGTCACCAAATTCAGAGTTTTTAAGGGACCTGAATGAGGAAATGATATGTAACTTGTGATTTAATGCAGCAGCGAATTCCCCCTTAGATAAGAATTGTGGATATCAGTGATTTACTATTCGTTTAAAAAGAAGGAACATTTGAGAATAAATCCAAAATGCTGTGACTGGAAATAATATGCTTTTTCATTGTCAAACTTGATTTTGGACTCATATTCTTTTTTTTTAATTATACTTTAAGTTCTAGGATACATGTGCACAACATGCAGGTTTATTACATAGGTATACATGTGCCATGGTGGTTTGCTGCACCCATCAACTCGTCATTTATATTAGGTATTTCTCCTAATGCTATCCCTCCCCCAGGCACCCACCCACTGACAGGCCGCGGTGTGTGATGCTCCCTGCCCTGTGTCCATGTGTTCTCATTATTCAACTCCCACTTATGAGTGAGAACATGTGGTGTTTGGTTTTCTGTCCTTGTGACGGTTTGCTAGAATGATGGTTTCCAGCTTCATCCATGTCCCTACAAAGGACATGAACTCACCCTTTTTTATGGCACAGTATTCCATGGTGTGTATTTGCCACATTTTCTTAATTCAGTCTATCATTGATGGACATTTGGGTTGGTTCCAAGTCTTTGCTATTGTGAATAGTGCTGCAATAAACATATGTGAGCATGTGTCTTTACAGTAGCATGATTTATAATCCTTTGGGTATATATCCAGTAATGGGATCACTGGGCCAAATGGTATTTATAGTTCTAGATCCTTGAGGAATTGCCACACTGTCTTCCACAATGGTTGAACTAATTTACACTCCCACCAACAGTGTAAAAGCGTTCCTATTTCTCCACATCATCTCCAGTATCTGTTGTTTCCTGACTTTTTAATGATCACCATTCTAACTGGTGTGAGATGGTATCTCATTGTGGTTTTGATTTGCATTTCTCTGATGACCAGTGATGATGACCATTTTTTCATATGTCTGTTGGCTGCATAAATGTCTTCTTTTGAGAAGTGTCTGTTCATATCCTTCACCCAGTTTTTGATGGGGTTGTTTTTTTCCTGTACATTTATTTAAGTTCTTTGTGATTCTGGATATTAGCCCTTTGTCAGATGGGTAGATTGCAAAGATTTTCTCCCATTCTGTAGGTTGCCAGTTCACGCTGATGATAGTTTCTTTTGCTGTGCAGAAGCTCTTTAGTTTAATTAGATCCCATTTGTGAATTTTGGCTTTTGTTGCTATTGCTTTTGGTGTTTTAGTCCTGAAGTCTTTGCCCATGCCTATGTCCTGAATGGTATTGCCTAGGTTTTCTTTTAGGGTTTTTATTGTTTTAGGTCTTACATTTAAGTCTTTAATCCATCTTGAGTTAATTTTTGTATACAGTGTACGGAAGGGATCCAGTTTCAGCTTTCTACATACGACTAGCCAGTTTTCCCAACACCATTTATTAAATAGGGAATCCCTTCCCCATTGCTTGTTTTTCTCAGATTTGTCAAAGATCAGATGGTTGTAGATGTGTGGTATTATTTCTGAGGCCTCTGTTCTGTTCCATTGGTCTATATCGCTGTTTTGGTACCAGTGCAATGCTGTTTTGCTACCAGTGCAATGCTATTTTGGTTACTGTAGCCTTGTAGCATAGTTTGAAGTCAGGTAGCATGATGCCTCCAGCTTTGTTCTTTTTGCTTAGGATTGTCTTGGCTATACGGACTCTTTTTTGGTTCCATATGAACTTTAAAGTAGTTTTTTCCAATTTGGTGAAGAAAGTCATTTGTAGCTTGATGGGGATAGTATTTAATCTATAAATTACCTCGGGGAGTATGGCCATTTTCATGATATTGATTCTTCCTATCCATGAGCATGGAATGTTCTTCCATTTGTTTGTGTCCTCTTTTATTTTGCTGAGCAGTGTTTTGTAGTTCTCCTTGAAGAGGTCCTTCACATCCCTTGTAAGTTGGATTCCTAGCTATTTTATTCTCTTTGTAGTAATTGTGAATGGGAGTTCACTCATGATTTGGCTCTCTGTTTGCCTATTATTGGTGTATAGGAATGCTTGTGATTTTTGCACATTGATTTTGTATCCTGAGACTTTGCTGAAGTTGCTTATCAGCTTACGGAGATTTTGGGCTGAGACAATGGGGTTTTCTAAATTTACAATCATGTCATCTGCAAACAGAGACAATTTGAGTTCCTTATTTCCTAATTGAATACCCTTTATTTCTTTCTCTTGCCTGATTGCCCTAGCCGGAACTTCCAACACTATGTTGAACAGGAGTGGTGAAAGAGGGCATCCTTGTCTTGTGCCGGTTTTCAAAGGGAATGCTTCCAGTTTTTGCCCATTCAGTATGATATTGGCTGTGGGTTTGTCATAAATAGCTCGTATTATTTTGAGATATGTTCAATCAATACCTAGTTTATTGAGAGTTTTTAGCATGTTTTCAGTTTTTAGCATGAAGGGCTGTTGAATTTTGTCGAAGGCCTTTTCTGCATCTATTGAGATAATCATGTGGTTTTTGTCGTTGGTTCTGTTTATGTGATGGATTATGTTTATTGATTTGTGTATGTTGAACCAGTCGTGTGTCCCAGGGATGAAGCTGACTTGATTGTGGTGGATAAGCTTTTTGATGTGCTGCTGGATCTGGTTGCCAGTATTTTATTGTCAGACTCATATTCTTAAAGCAGCCTTTTCAGACTGCCCTCCCTCCCCACTTGTAAAAGTAATCTGGCCACTCATTGTTTTTCACCTTCCTCGTATTTCTGATTTCATGGAACTTCTAAGAAGCATCATTTTAATTTGTCCTCTTCCTCACTCCCCCCACCCCACCCCACTCCAGCACTCTATCTCCCTTACCCCAACACTTGCCAGGGTGGAACAATAAGGTCCTTTGATATTTGGGCATTTTTAGAGCCAAGTCATTCAGGAAGGGAACAGTGCCTTCTCTTTTTCCAAAGCAAAAGTGCTTTCTCTTTTCTAAAGCAGGGAGAACCCCTTCATTCATAGGATTGTTGATCCATGGAAGTATAAATGCTGGTGTAAACATTTCTGGCATTTGTATTTAAAAGAGTTCCTTAACAGTGGGGCCCTTATTGACTTAAAAAATATTGAGGAGAACGTCTAATAGTGGCCATCACCAACTTGATTTATTAGTAACCTTTATGAACAAATATCCCTTTGAGGAAGGCTGCCCCGGCTGGTAGCCTGAAAAAGCCTGCTTTTCTCCTTGACTTGGGATTTCCTCATCTGGTTATTGTCCTTCCCTTTACCATAGGAGTTCACTAGTTCTCAAATTTAGCTGTAAAAGCTGGAATGACCACAAGCTTGGTTCTAGGCTCTTGATTCTCTTCTATTTGGATTCTCTCCTTCTGTAATCATATCTAGTTTAGTTGCATTCTATTGCTTAATCTCAATATGCTGATGACTCCCATATGTGTACCTTTAGTCTGATATCTTTCCTGAGCTCCATACTCATATATGCAGCTTGCTACCTATCTCTTTACATATAAATATTATGTATCAATATTACATATAAATATATGCAGATTATACATGCATGTATACATGTATGTATATATGTACACATACATATGCACATATATACAATGTATATACACACATTATGTATATATATTTTATGTGTATACTTATATATAATGTGTATATATATATATACACATATGTGTACATATGTTATATACTACATGTTATATAATATCATAGACCCTATTGGTCTGTTCCTTGAGATGGATACATTCAGGGATAGGTCATCTGACTTCCTACTCTCTGTTAGTCCCTCCCCATGTCACTTGAGTGCACACACCATGAGTGTAGCCCGTTTTTGTTTTCTTTATATCACTCTTCTCTCTCCAAGCCTCTCTTGATAATTTGCTGTCTGTCTATTGCTTGTCCCTTACATCTTCCTGCAGGGGACACGAAAGCAGTGGCAGCTTGTTTGCCTAATTCAGCCCTCTGCACCCAGCACCCTTCTCAATAAAGGGTGTAGACTCAGTGGAGGAATGTCGTGCTGCCCTCTTCTCTGGCAGTTCTAGTCCCTTTTTTCCTATCTTGATGTAGCACCAGCTTAAGAAAGGGGATTCTGGATGATCCTGGTGTAACAGGGTGTAAAAACGGGACTCTTTTTGTCTTTGTTTTACCTGAGACCTGAAAAAGTAGGTTGATAATAGGCCTGAAAAGAATAGGTCAAAAGGATCTCCATGTTCTGAAATGAGGTGCCAAGACTCCCAAGCAGGGTGTAAGGACTGGTGCTCTACGCCTTAACAGGCTGCCCACCTCAGCAGTGGGGAGGACTGAGGGGCTTATTCCTCATTCAAGGGTAGTTAGGGGCTATAGTGGAAACACCGTAGCTGCTTCTGCCTTCTGCTTGTGAGACGTAAAGGTAGGTGGCCGGAGCTGCTTGCTAGGCTGGCCGAGCAGGGAGAGGTGGCTCACACAGGAGCCTGGTGGGTTGGGAGCAGAATTTGTTAGAGTAAAAGGATGAGAGAGTGTTTTCTATGGATCATATGTGTACCAGATGTGGGCCAAGCTGGGAGAGAAAGCTGCCCTGGGATTTTGTTTTATACTGCCTGAGAGGACCACCTGGAAGGGGCAGGAAACCACAGCAGAAAGTGTGACATCAGGTGTCTAAACACCAAAGGAGGAAATATTAGCGACCCATCTGTGGAGACGCATTTCCTGCTTCAAGGGAACTGCAGGTAAGCGACCTCCAGTGGTGTGTGGGAGTATCTCTGAAGTGCTCACGAAAATGCCACCGAGAAGTGTCTTTAACGCTTGCCAGCCCCAGAGAACACCACACCAGCTCACAGCAGCACCAGTCAAATCAGGCCTTCCCTGTTTATGGTGCAGTTAGCTGAGCTGGCTCTGGTAACAGATTAGCCCCTCCCAGTGGCTTAACACCGTACTGGCTTTATTTGTGTCTACACAGTCAGTGCAGGTGAGGATGCCCTCCTTCATCTCATGCAGGGGAGGATGGGAGTGGAGGAGGCATGTCATTTCCTAACTTTCTTGACTCAGAAGTTACATGTCATTTCCACTGACAGTTTCTGGCCAGAATAACTCATCTGGCCCAAACCTAACTGTTAGGAAAGCTGGATATGAAGGAAGGGAGGACGTGGAATATGTGATGAGCACAACTTTGGCCTCACTGACCTCCTGCCCTTACCTTCCACTCTGCATCCTTTAACCTGGATGCAGAACCAGTCCTTATCATGTACATACCAGTGTAGCCATACTGGTTGTTAAATTCTTTTAAATCTAGGTAATGGATATAAGGTGGTCATTGCGTAATTCTTTCTACTTTTATATATGCTTGAAGTGTAGAATTTTGACAGTTACACAGGACTATTTGTTTAAAAAAGATTATTGAGCATTTTTTATGTTTTAGGGTCCTTACTAATATTTCCTTTTTAAATATTCACAAGCCTGTGAAGTAAGCCCTGTTAATGTCCCCAGTTTACGGACAAGGACAGTGAAATGAAGAAAGACAAAGTAGTTTAGCTAAGATTGTAGATCTAGTACAATCAATTGCAATTGCCTATTAGTTGTTTGTCAATTAGAAGAGAAGCTTTGTGGGTGAAGGGATCATTTATTTATTTTAGTACCTCTAGCATACAGCCTAGGGCTTGGCACAAAATAAGTATGTAAGTATTCTGTTAAGGATTGTAGTGTCTAAGTTAATCAAGAATATTGGTCTGTAGTTTTCTTTTTTGCTTATATCCTTTTCTGGTTTTAGGATTAGAGTGATGGTGGCTTCATAGAATGAATTAGGGCAGGTTCCTTCTTTGTCTATCTTTTGTAATAGTGTCAAAAGGATTGGGACCAATTCTTCTTTGAATGTCTGGTAGAAACAGTCATTTTAATTACTGAAATGGGGGCATAGTGTGATTTAAGTGACTTAAAAGACTGAGACATTTTAATTATTTAGGTGAGATTGGAAAAGTCATGTGTTTTCTAGACTTCCCTGAGGGTCAGAAAGGACCAGGTCCCACTGATTTGAGCAGAACAGGGCCTTATTTTCTCATGTACTTTTTAGGGTCCCCCTTGTTGCCCATACAGGTGACACTCATTTGGGAGGTAATTTTGCAGGGCTCAGTGTGAATGCCACCTCTCACAGGAGACTTTCCTGAGCCCTGCAGCTCCTCGTCCCCACTTTTAGCCTCAGGCTCAGCCCTTTGATGGCCTTCTAGCTCTTACCACAACTGCAATTTTTAAAATTTACTTAAAAAGCTTCTCCCTCATGAGAATGCCAGCTCCATGAGGCAGAAACTATGTCTGTTTCATCTGCTGTTCTATCCCCAACCATAATAGTGATGAACACATTTTATGTGCTCAAGAATATTTGTTTGGTGAATAAACAAATGAATGAGGCCCAGCCCTCATGCCATCTTCTGTCCTGTACTCTGGCAGTTATTAAGAGTGGCTTGGAATGAACAAAGTCCTGCATTTGCACTGCTCAGTAGGTGGAAGTGAGGATGGAGAAGTGGCAGGGAAGCATCTGAGCTGAATGCTAGCAGAGAGAGATGTGGGTATCCAAGTAGATTAGGTTTCGTGGTGCTAATTGTCCAGCACAAAGTTATTCTGCGTGTACATTACTGGATCCTTTTTTGGAGGTGGGGTGGAAGAGTCTAACCTAGGAAACTTGTTATCAGTGATAGTTGTATTTCTGTGGGAAAAGGTCCTGTGAGTTTTAATCCACAGAATTTAAATAGCACCTTCAAAATAGCTAATTTATAAGCTGAGGCCTGTCACCATATAATGCTAATCTCTCATTAGGAAATCAAATATTGTTCATATGCTAGGCATTGTTGGAAATTGGAAATAGAGAGTAAAAGTTACAGTTCCCTCCCTTAAGCACTGCACAATCTAGGGCAGATGGGAGGTTAGATTGCCCATCCCCCTCCTGAAAAAACTGAAAAGCAATGAACACCCACAACTTTATGTAATTCCATTGTGGGGAGACCTAGACATGAAAATACTGTGAATTCTGAGTTACTCTTAATGCTTTATGTCTTACTTTTATAAAGAGCAAGATATACACAATGCAATGCAGAATCAGGTTGTCATTTAAAATAAATTTGACTTTCTTGTTTTAAAATGTCAAAATAGTTCTCCTTTCTAATAGCTGTGTAATTTGGTCAGGTGTTCTCTATCCTACACAGCTTATAACGTGATGAAATACTTGCTGCCTTTGACCTTGTGCTGCAGTTGGCAGTTTACACATCTGTCTTCCCTCATAGGCTGTACATTCCTGGATTCCAGGATCATAGCTCACTGATCTTCATGCCTCTCCATTCCACATGCTGTCTACTTCATGTCTGAGCCATGCCAGACTTTGGATCACCACTAATTAAAACATGAAAATTGCATTTTCTTCTTCAACACACCTTTTGCACACTTTATGATTCTTATCATTATTGTGAAAGAAGAAAAGTCTGTCCTGTGTGTACTCTGGTTGTCATCAAAGGTAGCAATTGTCACAAAAACAGAAGACACACACACGTCTATTCTTTTAGAATCTACCGATAATTCCATATATAGTTGTGGTAAAAAAGGAATTGCATACAATTTTGGGCAAAAGATAGTATCTTTTCAACATTTTAGGATAGGGTAGGAATATAAACCAAGGAGTTAATTTTTAGTGACAAAAGTAGATACTAGTTCTAACCATTTTTGTTACAGAAGTGTTAGGGAGTGGGGAAGGGGCATAGTTTTGTAGATGCTTTTCATGGAATTTTTTTTCCAACTATAGCTGTTTATTTTTTTTAAATTTTTTTCCATATGATATTGGGGAACAGGTGGTGTTTGGTTATGTGAGTAAGTTCTTTAGTGGTGATTTGTGAGATTTTGGTGCACTTATCACTCGAGCAGTATACACTGCATCCTATTTGTAGTTTTTTATCCTTCACCCCACTCCCGTCCTTCTCCCCAAGTCCCCAAAGTCCATCATATCATTCTTCTGCCTTTGTGTCCTCATAGCTTAGCTCCCACATATCAGTGAGAACATACGATGTTTGGTTTTCCATTCCTAAGTTACTTCACTTAGAATAATAGTCTCCAATCTCATCCAGGTCACTGTGAGTGCCATTAATTCATTCCCTTCTATGGCTGAGTAGTATTTCATCATATGTGTGTGTGTGTGTGTGTGTGTGTGTATATATATATATATATGTATATATATATACACACGCTACAGTTTCTTTATCCACTCGTTGATTTATGGGCATTTGGGTTGGTCCCATGATTTTGCAATTGCGAATTGTGCTGCTATAAACATGCATGTGCAGGTATCTTTTTTGTATAATGACTTCTTTTCCTCTGGGTAGATACCCAGTAGTGGGATTGCTGGATCAAATGGTAGTTCTACTTTTAGTTCTTTAAGGAATCTCCACACTGTTTTCCATAGTGGCTGTACATTCCTACCAGCAGTGTAGAAGTGTTCCCTGATCACCAAATCCATGGCAACATCTACTTTTTTTTTGAATTTTGATTTTTTTGATTATGTCCATTCTTTCAGGAGTAAGGTGGTATCACATTTTGGTTTTGATTTGCATTTCCCTGATCATTACTGATGTTGAGCATTTTTTCATCTGTTTGTTGGCCATTTGTATATCTTCTTTTGAGAATTGTCTATTCATGTCCTTAGCCCAATTTTTGATGGGATTGTTTGTTGTTTTCTTGCTGATTTGTTTGAATTTGTTGTAGATTCTGGATATTAGTCCTTTGTCAGATGTACAGATTCTCCCACTCTGTGGGTTGTCTGTTTATTCTGCTGTCTGTTCCTTTTGTTGTATAAAGCTCTTTAGTTTAATTAGGTCTCAGCTATTTATCTTTGTTTTTATTGCATTTGCTTTTGGGTTCTTGGTCATGAAATCCTTGCCTAAGCCAGTGTCTGGAAGGGTTTTCCCAATGTTATCTTCTAGAATTTTTATAGTTCCAGATCTTAGATTTAAGTCCTTAATCCATCTTGAGTTGATTTTTGAATAAGGTGAGACATGAGGATCCAGTTTCATCCTCCTGCATGTGGCTAGCCAATTATCCCAGCATCATTTGTTGAAAAGGGTGTCCTTTTCCCACTATTTTATTTTATTTTATTTTATTTTTGAGACAGAGTCCGGCTTTGTTGCCCAGGCTGGAGTGCAGTGGTGTGATCTTGGCTCACTGCAACCTCTGCCTCCTGGGTTCAAGTGATTCTCCTGCCTCAGCCTCCCAAGTAGCCAGGATTACAGGTGCCTGCTACCATGTATTTTAGTAGAGACAGGGTTTCACTATGTTGGCCAGGCTGGTCTTTAACTCTTGAGCTCAAGTGACCTGCCCGCCTCAGCCTCCCAAAGTGCTGGGATTACAGGCGTGAGCCACCGTGCCTGGCCCTTTTCCCACTTTATGTTTTTGTTTGCTTTGTCGAAGATCAGCTGGCTTAAAGTATTTGGGTTTATTTCTGGGTTCTCTATTCTGTTTCATTGGTCTATGTGCCTATTTTTATTCCAGTACCATGCTGTTTTGGTGACCATGGCCTTATACTATAGTTTGAAAATCAGGTAGTGTGATGCCTCCAGATTTGTTCTTTTTGTTTAGTCTTGCTTTGGCTGTGTGGGGGTTTTTTTTTTTTGGTTCTATGTGAATTTTATAATTTTTAAAAAAATTCTCTGAAGAATGATGGTGGTATTTTGATGGGAATTGCATTGAATTTGTAGATTGCTTTTGACAGTTTGGTCATTTTCACAATGTTGATTCTACCCATCTATAAGCATGGGATGTGTTTCCATTTGTTCATGTCATTTATGATTTATTTCAGCACTGTTTTATAGTTTTCCTTGTAGAGAGATTTCATTTCCTTTGTAAGGTATATTCCTAAGTATTTGATTTTTTTTTTGCAGCTATCGTAAAAGGGGTTGAGTTCTTAATTTGATTCTTTACTTGGTCGCTGTTAGTGTATAGAAGAGTTACTGATTTGTGTACATTGATCTTGCATCCGGAAACTTTGCTGAATTCTTTTATTAGTTCTAGGAGCTTTCTGGAGGAGTCTTTAGGGTTTTCGAGGTAAATGATCATATCATCAGCAAACGGTGACAGTTTGAGTTCCTCTTTACTGATTTGGATGCCCTTTATTTCTTTCTCTTGTCAGATTGCTCTGGCTAGAACTTCTAATACTATGTTGAAGAGGAGGGGTGAGAGTGGGCATCCTTGTCTTGTTCCTCGTTATCAGAGGGAATGCTTTCAACTTTTCGCCATTCAGTATTATCTGGGCTGTGGGTTTGTCACAGATGGCTTTTATTACATTGAGGTGTGTCCCTTGTATGCTGATTTTGCTGAGAGTTGTAATCATAAAGGGATGCTGAATTTTGTTGAATGCTTTTTCTTCATCTTGAGATGATCATGTGATTTTTGTTTTTAATTCTGTTTATGTGGTGTATCACATTAATTGACTTGCATATATTCTGAATCCCTGCATCCCTGGTACAAAACCCACTTGATCATGGTGGATTATCTTTTTGATATGTCACTGGATTCAGTTATCTAGTATTCTGTTAAGGATTGTAGCATCTAAGTTCATCAAGAATATTGGTCTGTAGTTTTTTTTTGCTTATATCATTTTCTGGTTTTAGTATTAGAGTGATGTTGGCTTCATAGGATGAATTAGGGAGGGCTCCTTCTTTCTCTATCTTTTGTAATATTGTCAAAAGGATTGGTACCAATTCTTCTTTGAATGTCTGGTAGAATTCTGCCGTGAATCCGTCTCGTCCTGGACTTTTCTTGTTGGCAATTTTTAAATTACCATTTCAATCTTGCTGCTTGTTATTCGTCTGCTCAGGGTATCTAGTTCTTCCTGATTTAAGCTAGGAGGGTTGTATTTTTCCAAGAATTTATCCATCTCTTCCAGGTTTTCTAGTTTATGTGCATAATGGTGTTCATAGTAGCCTTGAATGATCTTTTTTATTTCTGTGGTGTCAGTTGTGATATCTCCCATTTTGTTTCTTATTGAGGTTATTTGGATTTTCTCTCCTCTTGGTTAATTTTGCTAATGGTCTATCAATTTTATTTATCTTTTCAAATAACTAACTTTTTTGTTTCATTTATCTTTTGTTTTATTTCAATTTCATTTAGTTCTGCTCTGATCTTGGTTATTTCCTTTCTTCTGCTGGGTTTGGGTTTGGTTTATTCTTGTTTCTCTAGTTCCTTGGGGTGTGACTTTAGAAAGTCAGTTTGTGCTCTTTCAGTCTTTTCAATGTAGGCGTTTAGGGCTATGAACTTTCCTTTTAGCACTGCCTTTGCTGTATCCCAGAGGTTTTGATAGGTTGTGCCATTATTGTCATTCAATTCAAAGAATATTTAAATTTCCATCTTGATTTTGTTTTTGACCCAGTGATCATTCAGGAGCAGGTTATTTAATTTCCATGTATTTGCATGGTTTTGAAGGTTTCCTTTGGAGTTGATTTTCAGTTTTATTCCACTGTGGTCTGAGAGTGTTTGATTTAATTTCTATTTTCTTAAATTTATTGAGGTTCACTTTTGCCTATCATAAGGTCTATCTTGGAGAATCTTCTATGCACTGTTGAATAGAATGTGTATTCTGTGGTTGTTGGATGAAATGCTCTGTATATATCTGTTAAGTCCATTTGTTCCAAGGTATAATTTAAATCCATTGTCTCTTTGTTAACTTTCTGTCTTGATGACCTGTCTAGTGTTGTCAGTAAAGTATTGAAGTTCCCCACTATTATTGTGTTGCTTTCTATCTCATTTCTTAGGTCTATTAGTAATTGTTTTATAAATTTGGGAGCTCTAGTGTTAGGTGCATACATATTTAGGATTGTGATATTTTCCTGTTGGACAAGGCCTTTTACCATTATGTAATGTCCCTCTTTGTCTTTTTTAACTACTATTGCTTTATTTGTTTTGTCTGCTATAACAGTAGCTACCCCTGATTGCTTTTGGTGTCCATTTGCATGAAATGCCCTTTTCCACCCCTTTACTTTAAGTTTATGTGAGTCCTTTTGTGTTAGGTCTCTTGAAGGCAGCAGATAGTTGGTTGATGTGTTTTTATCCATTCTGCAGTTCTGTATCTTTTAAGTGGAGCATTTAGGCCATTTATGTTCAATGTTAGTATTGAGATGTGAGGTACCATCGCATTCATCGTGCTGTTTGTTGCCTGTGTACCTTGGTTTTGTTGTTTTTGCTTTTTAAATTGTATTTTTGTTTTATAGGTCCCGTGAGATTTATGCTTTAAAGAGGTTCTGTTTTGATGTGTTTCCAGAATTTGTTTCAAGATTTAGAGCTCCTTTTAGCAGTTCTTGTAGTGCTGGCTTGGCAGTGGTGAATTCTCTCAGCATTTGTTTGTCTGAAAAAGACTGTATCTTTCCTTCATATATGATGCTTAGTTTTGCAAGATACAACATTCTTGGCTGATAATTGTTTTGTTTGAGGAGGTTGAAGATAGGGCCTTAATCCCTTCTAGCTTGTAGGGTTTCCCCTGAGAAATCTGCTGTTAATCTGATAGGTTTTCCTTTATAGGTTTCCTGGTGCTTTTGTCTCACAGCCCTCAAGATTCTTTCCTTCGTCTTAACTTAGATAACCTGATGACAATGTGCCTAGGCAATAATCTTCTTGCGATGAAATTCTCAAGTGTTCTTTGTGCTTCTTGTATTTAGATGTTGAGGTCTCTAGCAAGGCTGGGGAGGTTTTCCTTGATTATTCCCCCAAATGTATTTTTCAAACTTTTGGATTTCTCTTTTTCCCCTGGAAAAGTGATTACTCTTAGGTTTGGCTAACATAATCCCAGACTCCTTGGAGGCTTTGTTCATATTTTCTTATTCTTTTGTCTTTGTTGGATTGGGTTAATTCAAAGACCTTGTCTTCAAGCTCTGAATTTCTTTCTTCTACTTTTTCCATTCTATTGCTGAGACTTTCCAGAGCATTTTTCATTTCTGTAAGTGTGTCCAGTGTTTCCTGAAGTTTTGATTTTTTAAATGCTATTTATTTCTTTGAATATTTCTCCCTTCATTTCTTGTATCATTTTTGGATTTCCTTGCATTGGGCTTTGCCTTTCTCTGGTGCCTCCCTGATTAGCTGAATAATTAACCTCCTGAATTCTTTTTCAGGTAAATCTGGTATTTCTTATTGGTTTGGATCCATTGCTGGTGAGCTAGTGTGATTTTTTAGGGGGTGTTAAAGAACCTTGTTTTGTCATATTACCAGAGTTAGTTTTCTGGTTCCTTCTCATTTGGGTAGGCTCTGTCAGAGGGAAGGTCTAGGGCTCAAGGCTGTTGTTCAGATTCTTTTGTCCCATGGGGTGTTCCCTTGATGTAGTACCCTCACCCTTTTCCTATGGATGTGGCTTCCTGAGAGCCGAGCTGCAGTGATTGTTATCTGTCTTCTGGGTCTAGCCACCCAGCAAGTCTACCAGACTCTGGGCTGGTACTGGGGCTTGTCTGCACAGATTCCTGTGATGTGAACTGTCTCTGGGTCTCTCAGCTGTGGATACCAATGCCTATTTCAGTGGAGGTGGCAGGAGGTGAAATGGACTCTGTGAGGGTTCTTAGCGTTGGTGGTTTAATGTTCTATTTGTGTGCTGGTTGGCCTCCTGCCAGGAGGTGGTGATTTCCAGAGAGCATCATCTGTGATAGTATGGAGAGGAACTGGCAGTGGGCAGGGCCCTAGAACTCCCAAGAGTATATGTTCTTTGTCTTCAGCTACCAGGGTGGGTAGTCAAGGACCATAAGGTTGGGGCAGGGCTAGGCATTTCTGATCTCAGACTCTTTTTGGGTGGGTCTTGCTGTGGCTGCTGTGGGGAATGGGGATGAGATTCTCAGGTCACTGGAGTTGTGTACCTAGGAGGATTATGGCTGCCTCTGCTGAGTCATGCAAATTGTCAGGGAAGTGGGGGAAAGCTGGCAGTCACAGGCCTAACCCAGCTCCCACGCAATCCAAAGGGCCAGTCTCACTTGTACAGTGCCCCTCTAATAGCACTGAGTCTGTTTCCAGGCAGTGGGCAAGCAGGGCTGAGAACTTGCCCCAGGCTACCTGCTTCCCAGCTGTGAAAGAAAAGGGCTTTAGTACTTCCCCCACCTGTGGAGTCTCCACACTGGATTTGTGCTCTCTCCTGAGTTCTAGCCTGGAGGCTTCTTGCCCGGTTCAAATTGTTACAAAGTTCAGCTGGAGACTTCCTTCTCCTTGTGGTTTTCCCCTTGCCTGTGGTCACCCTCCCAAAGGATCCCTGTGATACCAGGCAGGAATGGCCTGCTTTGGGACCCAGTGAGTTCACAGGGCCTTTCCTACTGCTTCCTCTACCACATGTATTTCGCTCAGCTCTCTAAATTGACTCAGCTCCAGGTAAGTTTGGAAACTCCTCCTTCAAACTAGACCTTCAGTTTCCTCAGTGGGGGTGTGTGTTCAGGGGTGGAGGATCTCCCTTTCCCCCTTCCACAGTTTGGGCACTCACAGTATTTGGGGTGTCTCCTGGGTCCTGCAGGAGCAGTCTACCTTCTTTAGAGGGTCTGTGGGTCCTTTTGGGACTCCTGGTTTATTCCTGCAGTCATTCTAGAGCTAAAATTCATGATGTGAGCCTCCACATGCTGCTCTGTCCATCCAAGTTGGAGCTGCAATCTAGTCCTGCCTCCCATCCACCGTGATGATCCAGGAAATGTCTTCATGGAATTTGTATTGTTTTGATTTGCTTTAAGTTTAAAGGTTGACATTTTCTGACTGTTCCTAAGTTTGGTTGGGGACCCATTTTGTGTTCTCAGGGCCTCTGTTATGGACTAAATATTTGCCTCCCTCTGCCCTCCACTCAAACAATTCATATCATGAAGCTCTAACTCCCAATGTGATGGCATTTGGAGGTGGGGCTTTTGAGAGGTAATTGGGTTTAGCTGAGGTCACAATCCCATCCCTCCTGATGGGATTAGCACCCCTATAAGAAGTGACCAGAGAGCTTGCTGTCTTTCTTTCCACCATGTGAAGACATAGCAAGAAGGAAGCTGTCTGCAAACCAGGAAGAGGGCCCTCATATATACTGTGATTTAGTCTGTTTTAAAAAACTTTTAAAGTTTTGTATGCTTAAAAGGAAATTGTTTATTGGAAGCAGAAACTGACACTTTAGTCTATATCACCCATAAGGGATGGAAAAAATGAATGAAGAACAAATAAAGCTATGTCTTTTATAATTGCATGATTTGAGGAGTTTTAGCCTTCAAATCAGGAAATAAGCACCCTTCCCTCCAGATTCTCAATTCTAAGACAGTGTTGGCTCCCTGATCTTGGACTTGTCAGCCTCCAGAACAGTGAGAAATAAATATCAGTTGTTTAAGCCACTCAATCTATGGTATTTTGTTATAACAGCCTGAGCTAACTAAGACAGCCTCTGTGTACTGACCAACTGGACACTAATTCTGGAATACGCTCAGAGTTAGCATTTGTTTCTTCTCACTATGAGAGTCTGTATCAGTTATCTGCTGCCACAATAACAAACTACCCCAAAACTCTGTGGCTTAAAACAATGACCATTCACTTACCCACGAGTCTGCAGGTCACAGACTGCTGGTCTGGGAAGTTCTGCTGATCTCAGTTGTTTTCACTCCCACGTCAGCTGACTGAAGCACCTGGGCCACCAGGTTTTCATGCTCCAGCAGGCTAACTCAGGCATGTTCTCATGGCAGTAGCTGAAGCACAGTAGCAAGAGTACTTTTTCAACCTTCTGCATATATCACATCTGCTAACATCCCATTAGCTAAAGCAAGTCACATGGCTGAACCTTGAGAAATGCAGTCAGCTGGCCAAGTAGCATTGATTCATGGGAGGTGAAGAACTGGGGCCATCAGTACAGTTAATACATTTAACTCCTCTCAGTCACCATCACATGCCTCACATGTGGATGTGCTCCTGCTTGTGGAGCACAAGCTTGGTGGGACTCCATTGTGGAGGAATGGGGTTCATCTTCTGGGTCCTCTCAGAAATCCTGTGCAATGTGGTAGGAAGAACAGGAGACTGAAACCAGAAGACTTGGAGTGGAATCCAGACTTTCCTATATATTTGTGACTTTGGTCAACTTATTTCACCTCCATAAATCCTTCTGTAAAAGAAGGTTGATAACACTTACGATGATTAATTTTATGTGTTAACTTGACTGTGCCACAGGGTGCCCAGATTAAACATTATTTCTGGTGTGTCTGTGAGGGTGTTGCCAGATGAGATTAGCATTTGAGTCAGTGGACTCAGTAAAGTACATTGTCCTCCCCAATGTGGGTGGGCACCATCCAATCTGTTCAGGGCCTGAATAAGAACAAAAAAGGCGGAGGAAGGAGGAATTTGTCCCTTTTGTTTCCTGCCTGCTTGCTTGAGCTGGGACACTGGTCTTCAGCTCTTAGACTGGAATTTACACTATCATGTCTCCTGGTTCTTAGGTCTTCAGACTCAGACTGAAATTATACCACCAGCTTTCCTGGGTCTCCAGCTTGCAGATGGCAAATCACAGGACTTGTCAGCCTTTATAGTTATGTGAGCCAATTTTTCTTTCTTTCTTTTTTTCTGAGATGGAATATCTCTCTGTTGCCTGGGCTGGAGTGCAGTGGCATGATCTCAGCTCACTGCAACCTCCACCTCCTGCGTTCAAGCAGTTCTCCTGTCTCAGCCTCCTGAGCAACTGGGACTACAGGGACGCACCACCTCACCTGGCTAATTTTTGTATTTTTAGTAGAGACGGGGTTTCACCAGGCTGGTCTTGAGCTCTTGGCCTCAAGTAATCCATCCATCTCAGCCTCCTAAAGTGCTGGGATTAAAGGTGTGAGTCACTGCACCCAGTGAGCCAACAGTTCGTAATAGATCCCTTTCTCTCTCTCTCTCTCTCTCTCTGTGTGTGTGTGTGTGTGTGTGTATGTGTGTGTGTGTGTGTGCATGCTCTCTCTTTCTCTGGAGAATCCTGACTAATATAGATTTTGGTACCAAGAGTGATTCTAGAGGAATAGAATGTTGGTACCAAGATTTTGGTACCAAGAGTGATTCTAGAGGAATAGAATGTTGAAGATGAGTTTTCTGATTTGGTTCTGATTTGGTTTTCTTCAATTGGCTTTCTAATCTGCTTAGACTTAAAGATACTAATGATCCTATTTCCAGTATAAAGAGAGCACTGATAGTCCATGGCATTTATAGAGATGTGCAAAATATCTCTATTGAATACTCCTAACCAACCACTTAAAAGAAGCAAGGAGCTAGGTGACTCTATATGATACTTTGGAAAATTAAGGAATACAGTGCTGTTGGTTGGTTGTTCCTAATGTTCTTGGACAAAGGGGTGAAAGAAAAGGATGAGTTCAGGGGTTCAAATTCCTTCACTGATACATTATCTGTCCCACAGCATTTTGAGGATCAAATTTGGTAATTAAAATATGTATAGTGCTCTATAAGTACCAGCTCAATAAGTGTTTACTTTATGTCAAAGATAGGCTATTCTTTTATGTATACAAGCTGTAGAACCTCTCTTTTGTGTTTGCCTTTTACTGGGAAGAAGAAAATACTTCTCATTTATCAAATGGATGGCACAGCCATGGGTAATTTTGAGGCATATACCGTATTCACACTATATGTGAAGGATGGCTCAGAAATAGTAATAAGTTCATATCATAGAGCACCCAGTATTATTAGAATTATACCAACCACCAAAGAAACACAATGTTTATGAAAGTATTTCCAATTTAATAATTTAAAATTCCTTTCCTTATTTATACTATCTCAATATAATTCACTCCAGCTGAGTTGTTGTCTGGTGATTCTTATTTATATTTTAAGGTCTGTATTAGGGACACAGATGGCAAAGTCTTTTCACTTCATAGACAGGGCCTAGGACTAATCATTAGAAAAATTTAAACCTTATTAATTTCCCCAAAATGTAAGAGGCTCATTAAGAATAAGTGTGTTACATAATAAGTAAACACATTTTCCCCAATAATTTGCTTCAAATTCGTTTAGAAAAAATAATCATGGATAGCTTTTTGAAGCTTTATTTTAGTGAAAGTGTGGTGGGACCATTGAAAACATTTGGTTATAGAGCTTAAAGATGAACATATTTTATCAGCCTCTTATAACAAGTTCTTTAATATAGTCTTGTCTGTATAATTTTGAAGCTAAAAGCAATGTCTAAATTTAAGTTGGTTTTTACTAGCATTGCAAACTCCATCTGTGACTAGTCTCAACAGCTGCCTTTCCTGTTCCTTCACTGGCATAAGACCATTAATCAGGTGGTAGGGGAAAATGGGAGGGCTGTGTGTTATTGTTGATTGTGTTTTGCAGCGAAACATGAGTTTAATGTTATAGAGAACGTAAATTTATAATTGTTTCCTGTTAAAGAGTCTGAGAATAAGAAATGAGTTATTTCCATTGTTCCTTTAATCCCACTTAAAGATTTCTTGATCCCCTCATATTTCTCTGAGATGTTAAGTAGAAATTGGCTTGTATTGTTGTCTGATCTAATCTTTATTTAAAATTGAGATATCTTTTTTATTATAAGTTTCTCATTAATTTTTGCATTACTCTCACCATATGCAAAAATTAACTCAAGATGGATTAAAGACTTAAATATAAGATGTCAAACTATAAAAATCCTAGAATAAAACATAGAAAATACTCTTCTGGACATTGGTGTAGGCAAAGAATTTATGACTAAATACTCAAAAGCAAATGCAACAAAAACAAAAATTGACAATTGAGACGTAAGTAAACTAAAGAGCTTCTGCACACCAAAAGAAACTATCAACAGAGTGAACAGAAAACCTATAGAATGGGAGAAAATATTTGCAAACTATGTATCTGACAAAGGACTGACATCCAGAGTCTATACAGAACCTAAACAAATCAACAAGAAAAAACATAACTCCATTAAAAAGTGGGCAAAAGATACGAACAGGCACTTCTCAAAAGAAGACATACAAGAGGGCAACAAACATATGAAAAAATGCTCATCATCACTAATTATCAGAGAGATGCAAATCAAAACCACAATGAGATACCATCTCACACCTGTCAGAATGGGTTATTAAAAAGTCAAAAAACGATGGATGTTAGTGAGGTTGCTGAAAAAAGGGAGTGCTTGTACACCATTGGTAGGAATGTAAATTAGTTCAGCCACTGTGGAAAGCAGTTTGGAGATGTCTCAAACAACTAAAAATAGAACTACTATTAGACCTAGCAATATCATTACTGGGCTTATACCCAAAGGAAAAGAAATATTTCTACATAAAAGACACCTACACTTTTATGTTTATTGCAGTCCTATTCACAATAGCAAAGACATGGAATCAACCGAGGTGCCCATCAATAGTGTATTGGATAAAGAAAGTGTGGAATATATACGCCATGGAATACTTATGCAGCCATAGAAAGAACAGAATCACGTCCTTTGCAACAACATTGACGCAGCTGGAGGCCGTTATCCTAAGCAAATTAACAGAGGGACAGAAAACCAAATACTGCATATTCTCACTGATAACTGGAAGCTAAATATTGGATACACATAGACATAAAGATGACAATAATAGGCACTGGGGACTACTAGAGGTGGGTAGAAGGGAGGGGGCAAATGTTGAAAAACTATCTATTGGGTACCATGTTCACTATTTGGGTGATGGGATCAATAGAAGCCCAAACCTCAGCATCACACAATTTACCTATGTAACAAACCTGCACATGTACCCCCCTGAATCTAAAATACTTTTTTTTGAGTTGAAGTCTCCCTCTATTGCCCAGGCTGGAGTGCAGTGGCGTGATTTCAGCTCCCTGCAACCTCCGCCTCCTGCGTTCAAGTGATTCTTGTACCTCAGCCTCCTGAGTAGCTGGGATTACAGTCATGCGCCACCACGCCCTGCAAATTTTTGTATTTTTAGTAGAGATGGGGTTTCACCATCTTGGCCAGGCTGGTCTCGAACTCCTGGCCTCAAGTGATCTTCCTGCCTCCACTTCCCAAAGTGCTGTGATTACAGGCTTGAGCCATCACACCCAGCCTAAAATAAAATAAAAAAAATTATTTAAAAAGTTGCATTAAAATGCTATTTATCTTGATTATTGAGTTTTTAGGTATTCCCTTAAATTTTTCCCTTAAGGCAGATGCCTCACTCACCTCACAGTAGTCTTGGTCCTGGACAGTTTTACAAATCACAATGATATACTGTTGAATTCCATACTCACTACCATTATAGCTTTTCAAAGAGACTCACAATATAGGAATTGATGTTGAGAAAGGAAATTGTAGTAGTTAGCTATTGTTCCATTACAAGACACTCCAAAACTCACTAGCTTAAAAAAATTATTTAGCTCACAATTCTGTAAGTTGGCAATGTAGATTGTGCTCAGCTGTTTGTTATCCTGGTCTCAGCTGGACTCCCTCAGCTTTGTTTGTGGTTAGCTGTGAGTCAGGTAGGCAGCTTTGCAATCTTGGCTAGCAGGGTTAGGACTAAGGTGAAATAAGGAATTGGACTTTATCTTATAGGCAATAGAACTCTGAAAAGTTTTGTAGGGGGAAATAATAATGTTATTATTAGATTTGCCCAGGTTGGTCTTGAACTCCTGGGCTCAAGTGATCCTGTGGCCTCAGCCTCCCAAAGGGCTGGAATTATAGGTGTAAGCCACCATGCCTGGCCTCTTTTTGCTATTAATTGTTTTCTTTTCTGTGGAGAAGACTTTCAGTTTGATGTAGTCTTACTTACCTAATTTTGCTTCTGTTGTCTGTGGTTTTGGTGTCATATCCAGAAAATCATTTCTAAGTCTAATGTCATGAAGCTTCCCCTTATGTTTTCTTGTAGGAATTTTGTTGTTTCAGATTGTATGTTTAAGTCTTTAATCCATTTTGAATTGATTTTTGTGTATGCTGTAAGCTAAGGGTCCAATGTAATTTTTTTTTTTTGCATGTAGATATCCACGTTTTCCAACACCATTTGTTGAAGAAACTATTTTCCCCCCATCATGTGTTCTTTGGCCATCTTTACATAAAATCAATTGGCCACATATGCATGGATTTATTTCTGGGCTCTCGGTTCTATTCTATTCACCAGTATGTCTGTCTTTATGCCAGTACCATACTGTTTTAATTACTGTAGCTTTATCCATGAAATCAAGACATGTGTTGCCTCCAGCTTTGTCCTTCTTTTTCGAGATTGTTTAGGTTGTTCAGGGTCTTTTGTGGGTCTCTATAAATTTTATAATTTTTTCTATCTCTGTAAGAAGTATTATTTTGATTTTGATAGGAATTTCTTTGAATCTGCAGATGGCTTTGGGTAGTATGATAGACATCTTAAAAATATCAATCTTCCGACCTGTGAACACAAAATGTGTTTCCATTTGTTTGTGTCTTCTCTAATTTCTTTTATCAATAATTTGTAGTTTTCAGTATGTAAAGCTTTCACTTCCTTATTTAAATTTATAATTAAGTATTCTATTCTCTTTGATGCTATTGTAAATGGGACTTTTTTTCTTAAACTTTGGGGATATTTTGTTATTATAGTATAGAAGTACAACCAATTTTTGTTTGTTGATTTTATGCCTTGCAACTTACTAAATTCAATTATTAGTTGTAATAGTTTTGTGGAGTCTTTAGCGTTTTCTATACATAAGCAGGGATGCTACATTTTGGATGTGCCCCCCAAAGTTTATATGCTGGAAACTTGATCCCCAACACAACAGTGTTGGGAGGTGGAGCCTAATGGGAAGTATTTAGTTTATTAGGGATCCCCCTTCATGAATAGACTAATGCCTGTTGTAAAAGGGCTTGAAACTGCAAGTTTGACCTCTGACTATCCTTCATCTCTCTCTCTCTTTCTTTTTTTTCTTTTCTTTCTTTATTTATCTGAGATAGGATCTCACTCTTGTCACCCAGGCTGAGTACAGTGCCATGACCATGGCTCACTGCAGCCTCAACTCCCCATGCCCAGGTCATTCTCCCACCTCAGGCTCCTGAGTGGCTAGTGCATACCACCATGCCTGGCTAAATTTTTTGTATTTTTAGTAGAGATGAGATTTTGCCATGTTACTGAGGCTGGTCTCGAACTCCTGGGCTTAAGAGATCCTCCTGCTTCCGCCTCCCAAAGTGCTGGGATTACAGGAGTGAGCTACCATGCCCAGCCACCTCTCACTTTCATTTGTGCTCCCTTCCACCTTCTGCCATGGGATAATGCGGTAAGAAGGCCCTTACCAGATGTGGGCCCCTCAGCCTTGGGCTTCCCAGCCTTTAGAACTGTAAGAAATAAATCTCTGCTTTGTATTAATTACCCACTCTCAGGTATTCTGTTATAGTAGCACAAAATGGACTGAGACAAGGAACAATTTTATTTCTTTTCTTCTGATTTGGATCTTTTATCTTTTTCTTTCCTAGTTGCTCTAGCTAGACATCTAGAACAATGTTAAATAGAAGTGGCAATAGTTCATTTATTTGGTACCCTTTGGGATTCCTTTTCCCAATCTTAGTGAAAAAGCTTTCATTTTTTTCTCTGTTGAGTGTGATGTTAGCTGTGGGCTTGTCGTATATGGCCTTTATAATGTTGAAGTAATTTCCTTCTATTACTAATTTGTTGAGAGTTTCTTTTTTGAGTTGATGATTCAGAGCTATATTTTTGACATGGAAAAAAGACAAATATATTAAGTTTAAAAACAAATTATAAAAGAGTTAATTTTGAAAAATTCCATTTTATTTGTTTATTTTTTTGTTGTTTTATTTTAACCAGGAAAGGATGTCAAGTTTTATCAGATGCTTTTTCTTGCATCTATTGAGATGATCGTATGGGTTTTTTTTTCATTTTGTTAATGTGGTGTGTCACATTAATTGATTTGTATATGTTGAGCTATCCTGGCATCCTAGGGATAAATCCCACTTGGTCATGGTGTGTGATCCTTTTAATGCACTATTGAATTTGATTTGCTAGTATTTTGTTGAAGATTTCTTACTTATTTTCACAGGAATATTTGTGTGTAGTTTTCTTTTCTTGTGCTGTCTTTGTCTGGCTTTGGTATCAGGGTAATGCTGGCCTCATAAAATGAGTTTGGATGTATTTTCTCCTCTACAGTTTTTCTTTTTTTAGAAGAATTTGAGAAGGAATTGTGTTATTTCTTTAAATATTTGGTAGAATTCACCAGTAAAGTCATCTGGTGCTGGGCTTTTCTTTGAAGATTTTTGATTACTGATTGAATCTCTCTACTTGTTATAGGTCTGTTCAGACATTCTATTTCTTCATGATTCAGTCTTGGTAGGCTCTTTGTTTCTGGGAATTTATTTCTTTCTTTTTAGTTATCCATTTTGTTGACATAGTTGTTTATAGCAGATTCTTATGATATTTTTTATTTCTGTGTTTATAGTAGACTCATGATCTTTTTCATTTCTGTGGTATCAGTGGTAATATCTCTTCTGTAACTTATTATTTTATTTAAGTATTTTTTAAATCAAGCTAGAGATTGCTCAATTTTATCTTTTCAAACAACCGTTAATTTCGTTGATTTTTTTCTGTCGTTTACCTATTCTCTATTTTACTTATTTCTGCTCTAATCTTTATTATTTTCTTCCTTCTGCTAACTTTGAGTTTGGTTTGTTCTTATTTCTAGTTCCTTGAGATATAAGGTTATGCTCTTTGAGATCATTCTTCTTTTTTAATGTAGGCATTTATTGCTATAAACTTCCCTCTCATTACTGCTTATCCTGTATCTTATAAGTTTTTATGTATTGTCTTGTTTTTATTTGTCCTAAGATGTTTTTTAACTGCTTTTTAACTTTTCTTTGACGCATAGGTTGTTTAAAAGTGTAGTGTTTAATTTCTACCTATTTGTGAATTTTCCAGTTTTTCTTCTGCTACTAATTTCCAGTTTCATTCCATTGTGGTCAGACAAGTTATTTGGTATGATTTTGGTCTTTTAAATATTTTAAGTCTTGTTTTGTGACCTAGCATGTGAACTGTCCTGGAGAATGTTCCATGTGTAATTGAGAAGAATATATATTCTGTTGTTGATTGAAAATATATGTCTGTAAACAGACAGCCAAATCATGAGTAAACTCCCATTCACAATTACTACAAAGAGAATAAAATACCTAGGAATCCAACTTACAAGGGATGTGAAGGACCTCTTCAAGGAGAACTACAAACCACTGCTCAATGAAATAAAAGAGGACACAAACAAATGGAAGAATATTCCATGCTCATGGATAGGAAGAATCAATATCATGAAAATGGCCACACTGCCCAAGATAATTTATAGATTCAATGCCATCCCCATCAAGCTACCAATGACTTTCTTCACAGAATTGGAAAAAACTACTTTAAAGTTCATATGGAACTAAAAAAGAGCCCGCATTGCCAAGACAATCCTAAGCAAAAAGAACAAAGCTGGAGGCATCACGCTACCTAACTTCAAACTATATTGCAAGGCTACAGTATCCAAAACAGCATGGTACTGGTACCAAAACAGAGATGTAGACCAATGGAACAGAACAGAGGCCTCAGAAATAATACCACACATCTACAACCATCTGATCTTTGACAAACCTGACAAAAACAAGCAATGGGGAAAGGATTCCCTATTTAATAAATGGTGTTGGGAAAACTGGCTAGCCGTATGTAGAAAGCTGAAACTGGATCCCTTCCTTACACCTTATACAAAAATTAATTCAAGATGGATTAAAGACTTAAATGTCAGACCTAAAACCATAAAAACCCTAGAAGAAAACCTAGGCAATACCATTCAGGACATAGGCATGGGCAAGGACTTCATGGCTAAAACACCAAAAGCAATGGCAACAAAAGCCAAAATTGAGCAATGGTATCTAATCAAACTAAAGAGCTTCTGCACAGCAAAAGAAACTACCATTAGAGTGAACAGGCAACCTACAGAATGGGAGAAAATTTTTGCAATCTATCCATCTGACAAAGGGCTAATATCCAGAATCTACAGAGAACTTAAACAAATTTACAAGAAAAAAACAAACAACCCCATCAAAAAGTGGGCAAAGGATATGAACAGACACTTCTCAAAAGAAGACATTTATGCAGCCAATAGACACATGAAAAAATGGTCATCATCACTGGTCATCAGAGAAATGCAAATCAAAACCACAATGAGATACCATCTCACACCAGTTAGAATGGCGATCATTAAAAAGTCAGGAAAAAACAGGTGCTGGAGAGGATGTGGAGAAATAGGAACACTTTTACACTGTTGGTGGGTCTGTAAACTAGTTCAACCATTGTGGAAGACAGTGTGGTGATTCCTCAGGGATCTAGAACTAGAAATACCATTTGACCCAGCCATCCCATTACTGGGTATATACCCAAAGGATTATAAATCATGCTGCTATCAAGACACATGCACACATATGTTTATTGTGGCACTATTCACAATAGCAAAGACTTGGAACCAACCCAAATGTCCATCAACAATAGACTGGATTAAGAAAATGTGGCACATATACACCATGGAATACAATGCAGCCATAAAAAAGGATGAGTTCATGCCCTTTGTAGGGACATGGATGAAGCTGGAAACCATCATTCTGAGCAAAGTATCACAAGGACGGAAAACCAAACACCGCATATATATTTAGGATAGTTAACTGTTCTTGTTGAATTGATCCCTTTACCATTATGTAGCAGTCTTCCTTGTCTCTTTTGATCTTTGTTGGTTTAAAGTCTGTTTTATCAGAGACTAGGATTGCAATCCCTGCTTTTTTTTTGTCTTCCATTTGCTTGGTAGAACTTCCATCCCTTTATTCTGAGTTTATGTGTGTCTCTGCATGTGAGATGGGTCTCCTGAATACAGCACACTGATGGGTCTTGACTCTGTCCAATTTGCCAGTCTGTGTCTTTTAATTGGAGCATTTAGCCCATTTACATTCAAGGTTAATATTGTTATGTGTGAATTTGATCCTGTCATTATGATGTTAGCTGGTTATTTTGCTCGTTAGTTGATGCAGTTTCTTCCTAGCATTGATGGTCTTTACAATTTGGCATGTTTTTGCAGTGGTTGGTACTGGTTGTTCCTTTCCATGTTTAGTGCTTCCTTCAGGAGCTCTTGTAAGGCAGGCCTGGTGGTGATAAAATCTCTCAGCATTTGTTTGTCTGTAAAGGATTTTATTTCTCCTTCACTTATGAAGCTTAATTTGGCTGGATATGAAATTCTGGGTTGAAAATATTGGCCCCTACTCTCTTCTGGCTTGTAGAGTTTCTGCCGAGTGATCTGCTGTTAGTCTGATGGGCTTCCCTTTGCGGGTAACTTGACCTTTCTCTCTGTCTGCCCTTAACATTTTTTCCTTCATTTCATCTTTGGTGAATCTGACAGTTATGTGTCTTGGAGTTGCTCTTCTCGAGGATTATCTTTGTGGTGTTCTGTGTATTTCCTGAATTTGAATGTTGGCCTGCCTTGCTAGGTTGGGGAAGTTCTCCTGGATAATATCCTGAAGAGTGTTTTCCAACTTGGTTCCATTCTCCCCATCACTTTCAGGTACACCAATCAGATGTAGATTTGGTCTTTTCACATAGTCCCATATTTCTTGGAGGATTTGTTCATTTCTTTTTACTCTTTTTTCTCTAAACTTTTCTTCTCACTTCCTTTCATTCATTTGATCTTCAGTCACTGATACTCTTTCTTCCAGTTGGTCGAATCGGCTACTGAAGCTTGTGCATGCATCACGTAGTTCTCGTGCCATGGTTTTCAGCTCCATCAGGTCATTTAAGGTCTTCTCTATGCTCTTTATGCTAGTTAATCATTTGTCTAATCTTTTTTCAAGATTTTTAGCTTCTTTGCATTGGGTTCGAACATCCTCCTTTAGCTCAGAGAAGTTTGTTATTACCGATCTTCTGAAGCCTTCTTCTCTCAACTTGTCAAAGTCATTCTCCGTCCACCTTTGTTCCATTGCTGGCGAGGAGCTGCATTCCTTTGGAGGAGAAGAAGCGCTCTGATTTTTAGAATTTTCGGCTTTTCTGATCTGGTTTCTCCTCATCTTTGTGGTTTTATCTACCTTTGGTCTTTTATGATGGTGATGTACAGATGGGGTTTTGGTGTGGATGTCCTTTCTGTTTGTTAGTTTTCCTTCTAACAGTCAGGATCATCAGCTGCAGGTCTGTTGGAGTCTGCTGGAGGTCCACTCCAGATCCTGTTTGCCTGGGTATCACCACCAGAGGCTGCAGAACCGCAAATATTACAGAATGGCAAATGATGCTGCCTCATCATTCCTCTGGAAGCTTCGTCTCAGAGGGGCACCCGGCCGTATGAGGTGTCAGTCGGCCCCTACTGGGAGGTGCCTCCCAGTTAGCCTACTTGGGGGTCAGGGACCTACTTCAGGAGGCAGTCTGTCTGTTCTCAGATCTCAAACTCCGTGCTGGGAGAACCACTGCTCTCTTCAAAGCTCAGTTGGAAATGCAGAAATCACCCGTCTTCTGTGTTGTTCACGCTGGGAGCTGTAGACTGGAGCTGTTCCTATTCGGCCATCTTGGAACCTCCCCCGGGAAAGATTTTTTACCCAGAGTGATACGTGAGGAAATCTGAATAGATATATAATGTTTTAAAATTTTTATATTTATAACTTTTATATTTATAATTTATAAAAATTGCATTTTCTAAAACCTAAGTACAGTGTATATATAATACATATATTAAAATGTATATTTATATGTATAGTAATTATATATTATATATTTTTTGTACAATTATATAATTTTATATTTATATTTATAACTTTATTTCCTCATTAAAGATAATTTGGCGGCCCGGTGCGGTGGCTCATGCCTGTAATCCCAGCCCTTTGGGAGGCTGAGGCGGGCAGATCACAAGGTCAGGAGATCGAGACCATCCTGGCTAACACGGTGAAACCCTGTCTCTACTAAAATACAAAAAAAAATTAGCTGGGCCTGGTGGCAGGCCCCTGTAGTCCCAGCTACTCAGGAGGCTGAGGCAGGAGAATGGCGTGAACCCAGGAGGTGGAGCTTGCAGTGAGCCGAGATGGCACCACTGCACTGTAGCCTGGATGACAGAGCGAGACTCCATCTCTAAAAAAGAAAAAAAGAGATAATTTTGCAAATTTAAGTTAATATATAAGAAAAAATGTTGCAAGTTTATGTTTTCTTTTTCAGAAAATAAAAGAGGAAATATTTTTCATCTCATTTTAGGCCCACTGAACCTTGATACCAAAACTTAATAAAGACATTGTAAAACAGAAAAATGATAAGCCAATATCATTAATAAACATAAATGCACAAATTTGAAAACAATATCTTAAGCAATATATAAAACTGATAACTGAGTAGGAATTTTCCAGAATGTAAAACTTAGTATTTAATGTTGCTAAAGCAACATTTAAAAAATCAATAGTAAAATAAGGAAAATAAAATTATATAGTCAGTAGATGTGAATGAAGCCATGTATCTACTTTAAAAAACATTAATAGCAAGCATACTCTTAGCAAACTGGGAATAAAAGGGAATTTTCTTGTGATAAAATGTGTCTAATAAAAAAGCTACAGCAAACATCTTACTTAATGGTGAAATGTCAAATGCTTTCTCTCTGAGATTAGAAACAAAACAATAATGTCTGCTCTCATCACTTCTAATAAACACTGTACTTAGGTTTTAGAAAATTCAAGGAGGCAAAACAAATAAATATAATAAAACGTATAAAGGTAGGACAATAAAAATAAAATTATTACTTACAGATAATATGATGTATATTTAGAAAACTCAAGTAACTTACAGGTAAATTATTGAATTAATAAATAAGTGTAGCAGAGTTACTAAACACAGGATTACTGTAGAAAAAACAAATGTACATATAGCAGTGCAATGGTTTATTTTATGCCCAACTTGACTGGGCCACAGAGTGGCCAGATATTTGGTTAAACATTATTCTGGATAATGAGGGTTTCTGGATGAGATTAACATTTGAACCAGTAGATTGAGAAAAGCAGATTGTCCTTCCTAATACGAGTGGGCCTCAACCAATCCATTGAAAGCCTGCATAGAAGAAAAAGGTTAAGTGAAAGAGAATTCTCTCATTTTGTTTGATTGTCTTTGAGCTGGGACTTTGGTCTTCTCTGCCTCTAGACTTGGATTGAGACTAAAATTTACAACATTGGCTCTCCTTGGTCTCTAGCCTGCCAACTGCAGATCTTGGGGCTTCTCAGCCTTCATAATCATGTGAGCCAATTGCATATAATAAATCTTTCTTCTCTCTCCCCCATCCCCGAACCCCTCACAGAAAGTTGGCAGGGCCCTGCATTTGCTAGTCCCCAGGGGCTATACAGAACAAAGCAAGCAGTGATTTTGAACAGGTATCAGGGCACTTCCCATAGCTCCTCCCCCTGGCTCATTCAGGCAATAAAACCTATAAAACCAAGCTTCTGGCTTCTCAGTAGAAAGAGCTCGATCACACAACTAGCACCCCAACTTTCCTGGCTAATATCCAGGGACTGGCTTCTAACTTGCCTGTCTCTGGGAGCTGATGGGACTTGGTATCTGTTAGTTCCCTGAAGGCTACAGAGAGCAAAACGGTAGTTCGAAAAAGTGTGTGGTTTTAATACCTGTGTGGGAAGTTGCCACAGTGGCTCTCTCACCTCAGTGCAGAGCAAGTGGGCAATAAACTCCAGCCCCCAACTTACCTTGTGGTGCAAAAAAGTGGACCACAGATCTAGCTTCCCAACTTTTTTGACTGCTGCTTAAGGAACTGGCTTCTATTCTGCTTGTCTTGCATGCTGATGGGAAATGGCATTCTCTAGATTTCTAGGGGCTGCTAAGAACAAAGGACAGCAGTTTGAACCAGCATAAAGGCTTGAGAGGCACCCAGAATCTCTGGCCAAGCTGATTAATGAGGGTTTTCTATACAACACCAGTCTTTGAAGTCTAGGAAAGGTGGTTATTTTCTCTAATGCACAGACCAACGCAGTTGTGGAAAATGAATAAATAAGAAAATGTATTCCAAATAAAAGTAAAGATAAATCTTCAGAAATTGACTCTAATGAAATGGAAGTATGTGATTTACTAAACAGAGAATTCAAAATAACAGTCATAACAATACTCATTGAGGTCAGGGGGCCATAGCATGAACAAAGTTATAATTTCAACAAAGAAATATAAAATATTTTAAAAGTACTAAATATGAATTATAGAACTGAAGAATACAATAACTAAACTGAAAAATTAAATAGAAGGGTTCAACACAAGACTAAATCAAACATAAGAAAGAATCAGGAAAAAAAGCCAGGTCATTGGAAATCATCCATTTAGAGGAGCAAAAATTAAAAAAAAATAGTGAAGATAGCTTAAAGGAGTATGGGACAACAATATGTGCATTATGAGAGTTACAAAAGGTGAAGAGAAAGAGAAGGGGACTAAAAGCTTATTCAAAGAAATACAATCATGTACTGGTTGACTAGGGGGATATGTTCTAAGAAATGTGTCATCAGGTGATTTTGTCATTGTGCAAGCATCACAGAGTGAACTTACACAAACCTAGATGGGACAACCTACTACACACCTAGGCTATATGGTATAGCCCATTGTTCCTAGGCTACAAACCTGTACAGCATGTTACTGTACTGAATACTATAGGCAATTGTAACATAATGGTAAGTATTTGTGTACCTAAACATGTCTAAACATAGAAAAGATATCGTATAAATAAAATACAAAATACAAAAGTGGTACACTGGTATAGGCACTTACCATGAATGGACCTTGCAAGACTGGAAGTTGTTCTGGATGAGTCAGTGAGTAAGTAGTGAGTAAATGTGAAGGCATGGGGCATTACTGTATACTACTGTAGACTTTATAAACTGTACATTTAGGCTATGCTAAATTTATAAAAAATAATGTCCTTTCTTTAATAATAAATTAAACTTAGCATACTATAACTTTACAAACTTTAATTTTTAAAACTTTTTGACTCTTTTGTAATACCGCTTCAAACACAAACACATTGTACAGCTGTACAAAAATATTTTCTTTCTTTATATCATTATTCTACAAGATTTTTCTCTATTTAATTTGTTTTCTTTTTTACTTTTTAAACTTTTTTGTTAAAAATTAAGATACAAACACACATGTTATCCTAGGCCTACACAGGGTCAGGATCATCACACATCACTAGATGATAGGAATTTTTCAGCTCCATTATAATGTTATGTGACCACCATTGCATATATGGTCTGTTGTTGACTGCACCATTTTATTCTGTGGCACATGACTGTATGTGATGTGAGGGAGGGACTCAACTTCATACTTTTGCATGTGTATATCCAGTTGTCCAGGCATCATTTCTTGAAAAGAATATTCATTTTTCCATTGCATTTTCCTGGTGTGCTGGTAAATCAGTTTACCAGAAACTAAGGGTTTATTTATGGACTCTTAATGCTATTCCATTTATTTATATATCTAGACTTATGCTATATTTAGTCTTATGCTATTACCAAACTGTCTTGGTATTGTAACTTTGTAGTAGGTTTGAAACTGAGAAGGGTGTGTTCTCCAACTTTGTCCTTGTTTCTTAAAGATTGTTTGGTTATTCTGGGTTGCTTGCATTTGCATATGGATTTTAGAATCAGCTTTTACATTTTTGCAAAAAAAGCCAGCTAGGATTTCAATAGAGATTTTGTTCAATCTATAGATCAGTTTGAGTGGTATTGCCATCTTAATAATAATACACCTTCCAATACATGATCATGGGAGATCTTTCTACTTATTTAGGTCTTTAATTTTTTTCAATAATGTTTCATAGTTTTTAGTGTAGAAGTTTTGCATTCCTCATCAAGCTTATTTCTAACTATTTTATTTTTCTTGATGTTGTAAAAGGACGTTTTACTTAATTTAATTTTCAGAGTTTCATAGGTAGTTTACAGAAATACAATTGATTTTTGTGTATTAATCTGTTATCCTGCAACCTTGTTGATCTTGCAAGAATTTTTAGTCAATTTTATTAGACTTTTTCTGAAAACAGTTTTTTGTTTTGTTGATTCATTATTGTACCTTCTACAGTTATTTCACTAATTTCTTATATTAATTGTTTTCTTCTTTCTGCTTTTTTTCAGGCTTTATTTTTCTAAAATTTGAAATAAATGCTTAGATCACTGATTTTTAGTATTTTCCCTTTCTTGTATACATTTAAAGCTACAAATACCCCTGAAATTTTGGACTGAATTTAAAATTTTTAGAAGTATGATATTTTTATTAGTATTCAGTTCAAATATTTACTACTATGATTTTTTTCTTTAACATATAGTTATAGTGTATTTTTAAATTTCTAAAGATAGTTGATTTCAGTTATCTTTCGCTTGTTGATTTGTAGGTTAATTACATTGTGATCCTGGACATATAATTTTATATAATTTTAATCTTTTGAAATTTGCTAAGATTTCTTTTGTGGCCTAAGTTATAATCAATTTTCACAAATATACTATACACAGTTGAAAGGAATGTGTATTCTATAGCTGTTGAGTACAGTGTTCTACATGTGTTCAGCAAATTAGAGTTTTTTATCATGTTGTTCAAGTTACATTATTAATGATTTTTTCCCTTTGCTTAACTTATAGATTAATGAGAAAATTTGTCATAATCTCCCAATGTGATTGTGGATTTGTCTATTTCTACTTAGAGTTCTATTACTTTTAGCGCTCTCTCTCTCTCTCTCTCTATATATATATATATTTTTTTGAGATGCAGTCTTGCTCTGTCACCGAGGCTGGGGTGCAGTGGCATGATCTCTGCTCACTGCAACCTCTGCCTCCCAAGTTCAAGTGATTCTCCTGCCTCAGCCTCCTGTGTAGTTGGGATTACAGGTGTGCACCACCACGCCTGGCTAAACTTTGTATTTCTAGTAGAGATGGGATTTTGCCATGTTGGCCAGGTTGGCCTCAAACTCCTGATCTCAAACGATCTGCCCTCCTCGGCCTCCCATAGTGCTGGGATTACAGGCATGAGCCACTGTTCCCACCCATGGCTTCATGTTTTTAAACTATTTTGGAAAATTGCCACAATGTTTCTTCCAATATTGCTTTTGCCTCATTCACTATGTCAAAGAGGATGTAATTCTCATGAGTAACTCATATTCTTTGGACATAGTCTTCCTATAGGACCAGAATTATGGAGATCTATTCTACATTGTGGTGGATATTTTTCTTTATTAGTATTTAGAGAATGTTCTTTTTCTTTATATATGTATATATACATGTTGTATAGTATTCAGTGGCACAAATGTTGCCATAATTTGTTTAAAAGGCTCTCTGTTAATGAAATCAAAAAAATTATTTTCTCAAAAAATGTTAAACTCACTTGTATATGTTAATGAAAATTTATAAACAAAACTACACATCAATTTCTTGGAATATATTTCTCCCTTGCATTTGCATTTTTTACTTCTCCTTGATAAGTCATGCCCATCTTTTATGACTAAGCTTAAATACAAAGCCCTAACAAACTCCCTCAAAAAGATTTACTCTCTTTTTCACTGCTTTTACGCATCCCTCTTTCAGAAGTTATTGCAATTGGTTGTGATCTTTTGTTTGTATGTCTATATTTTTCTTCACAATGTGAATATCTTATGATCAAGGGTCATGCCTGAGTTATTTTTGTCTGCCAATTGCTAGTGAGATTTTTTTTTTCTCTTCCCTCTTGCAGGATTTCGTTTTCTAGCCTAGTGAGATTTTTGGAGCCAGTAAACACTCAGTAAAGGCTGAATAAATAAATAAATAAGTTTTCCCTTAGATATCTTCTTCATGCCTTCCTAACCCCCATACTATGTGCATTAATTATATCAATTACCTTAACTGTTCCATTACTGATTGCTGAAATGATTCATAAGACTCAAATCATTTATACTCTTCGAACACTTTTATTACAAGCAAAGGATACAGGACAACAATATCAGGAAAAGAATATGTATTTAAAATGTCAGGAGATTTCTTATCTAAGTTTCTTTGTCCTTCTATTGCTGGGTCGAATAAAACATGCTTTGTTTCCAGGTCACAAACCACCACCACTGTGTGTGCAAAGCATCTCATTACTAGGAAGCTCAAAGACTGCTCCAGGTCCAGTTCTTTTATGCTGAGATGGCCATAGAGGCACATTATAGTTAAGTGACTAGATTTAACTGTTAAACCTGCCTAGTTCCACCAAAGCCAAGTACAAGTCATAAATCTAAGATGATTACTAAAAACTCAGACAGTCTGCTGCATTCTGTTGCAAAACAACTCATAGGCAAACAGCTGTAAAACCTCATTTGTCTTTAGCTGATATGACATAGTGTGGAACAAGGGTCACCAGTATGTGCCAGTAAGACTTGGAATAAGCATTCCAGAACAGCTGAGATTATTTTTAAAAACTGATGAAAAGGATAATGTCAGGACAGTTTTCTTCAGTTCTTAGAGCACCAAAGATTCTTTTAAACTCAAAACATGTGAAATATCAGTCCTTTTTTTAAACAGAAACCACATATAAATCCCAAATATATTTTTAAAAACCCTACAAGAATACAGTAGCAATATGGGCAAAGTGTATGAAAAGGCACCTTAAAAAGCAAGAAGCCCAAGTGGACAATCGCTAATGAAAATATGTTCAACTTCATTAGTTCCCAGGGAATTGAAAAGTAAAACAGGAAGGTACCATTTAAAATTATCAGATCAGTAAAATACAATTAATATGAGATGTAAGTCTTTAGATGGGCTAAACATAACTTCCTTGAAAAGAAATCCAGCCAAACTTTGAAATATATTTTTGGGAAATAACCACTTATTCTTGAAATCATAGCTAGCCACTGTCCATCTTCAGACTAACTGTTGTTTGGTGGCTTAGAGGAGAATAATTCAGAACCAAGAGTAAGTTAAAATTTAATTTGACCAACTCTCAAATACTATTCAGTTATGGCCTCCTTGTAACTATTACCCTCCCTTAGACCTCACTTCAGGCCTTACCAAATTACAGAATCTTAGGAGTGCAAGGGGTCTTAATTTATCTCAGGCTTACTTCCTTTTAATTGTGATATTTATACTCACTTTAATGCTATTACCGGAAAGAAGATCTGTCTCATTTCCATTCAAAAACTTTCTCAAAATTTTCTCAAAGCCCTCCTATTTCAGTATATTTTAATACTCAGCTATATAGTCCCCCTTTCATTCTATCATGCATAGTGCCTGGCATAGAGTAGGTGTTTAACAAATATTTGCTAAATGAATCAAGGAGTGTGCAAGTAATTGTCATGCCAGATAAAATTCAGCTCTTTGCCACTGTTGAATTTCCAACTTCTTCTTCCAAACTGTTAAACATTGCTAGAGGACATAATCCAACTGAGCTGATATGGCCCTTTCCAAATTCGTGCTATTAAATCCAGCTGTGCCCTCATTGATATTGAATCATCTTTTTAGTCATGTCTTGTTGCCTTTCTAGAACACTCACTGTAATAGTTTATTCCAAGTACTTTAGCTCATTGAAACCCTAGTCCCACCCTGGGCTTCTTACTCTCTCTGGGAAAGGTTGTCAGGGAAAGGAAAGGTTGTTGAGAAAGTTGTCACTAGCAGCACTACTGACTTCCTGCCTTGTTGGGTGGTTACACGTAGTTATGAGTGATTGGGTGGTTACGTACATGTCTTATTTTGTCTTCTGATTATAAACTTCCTGAGGCCAGGATTCATCTTTTACTACCTTTTTCTCAGCCTGCATCATAACCCATTAAACACAGAACAGTGGTTTTCTAATAAATTGAGGTGCTCTGTTCTGATTATTGCTATATAGCAAAGCTCCCCAAAGTAAGTGGCATAAAACAGCAACTACTTCATTATCTGTGTGTCAGGAATTTAGAAAGGATACAGTGAATATGATTTACCTCTGTTCCATGGTATCTGGGGGTCTTAACTGGGATGACGGGGAAGCTGGAATTATTGGAAGACTAATTTACTCACGTGTCTGGTGGATGGGAAAAGAGGAACAAAGACAAATACTGTAGACTAGAGCACCTGTATATGGCTTCTCCATGTGTGTTGGCTTTCTCATAGGACGGCAGACTCAAAGTCTTTGGACTTATTGAGTAGTGATAGTTCAAGGCTTTGAGCATGAGTGTTCCAGTGAGCAAAGTAGAAGCTGTATTTTCTTTTATATGCTAACCTCTATCCTAGCTTTCATATCTGCTGAACTTTATTGGTTGAAATGGTCACAAATCTCACCCATATGTAAGAGGGAAAGGCAATTGACCCTACCTTTTAAAGAGAGAAATGCCAAAAATAAAATTGCAAGAAGAGCATGTAGGGTGGTAGGTATGGTTGCAGCCACCTGAGAAAAATACAATCTGCCATATTATCTTCCACATTTTTTCTTTGTCATTTCCAAAAATCCCTTTTAGTCCTCTACAAATCTCAAAGGCAAGGCTAATACCTCCATCTCTACCCTCATCTCTTATTGGCCCTTGTTTCATCGATGAAACAAACAATCAATCAAGAAGCAAGTCTCAGAGCCAAAGCTATACCCTTATCCCTATCTTCACCCTCCTATTGGCTCTTGTTTCATCAATGCTGCCTCTTTGGTGCTTTGCTTTTCTTTTTTCACTTGCCCATATTTCTTTTTGCCTGAAACATGCCCATTATCAATTATCATAAAGCTTACCCTCCTTCAATTCTTTCACTGATACTACTTTCCCTTTAAATTACTTTCCTGTAATTTTCTTTCTCATCCAAACATATCCCTGTGTCTTATTGACACATCATTTACTTGTTTTTTAACCTCCTGCACTCTGGCTTCTTTCCCTTCTACTTCCCCTGAAATTCCTCTGAAACCTATTAATATAATCCTAATTATCATAGAGTCTTTTCGAAGTTCTCATGCCCTGCAAAATCTCTGCATCGTTTTGTACTAATGCCATATGTATATCTATATAATTGATCTAATTAATCTGAACTACTCTGAACAGGCTTTATTTTTTCCTGACCCTGCTCTAGTGCTTAAGATATTCTCCTCACCAAAAACTCCCTCCCATAATCTACATCTTTGAAGTTTTTCTAATCCTTTAAGGCATGGCTCAAAATGCCTCTTCCTCTACAATACCTTTCTTAACTGCCCAGTCTCTGCTTTCTGACTTTCTTTAGAATCCATTGCCTCTGATTTATTGAAAAGAACATTAGGCATAAAATGTTAGAATCCTTTTGATTATGTCATTGTATGACCTTGGACAAGACAGTGTATCTGGGCCTCAATTTTTCTCATTACACAAATCTTAATTTGAATGATTTACAAATATTATACAAGTTGGTTATAAAAAATAAAATAAAAAAGTTTACTCAAGTAAAATTTTTTACTCCTCCCCAGTTCCACTTCTGTTAATAATTTACTTTGGATTAAAGATATTTCTGTACTCACATAATGCATACCTACAAACACATAGGCATACAAGCGCGTAAACATTCACACATTTTACCTTTAATTAGGAGAATATGTAATACTATAAAACAACTTTTGAGACTTTTTATGGGAAGCATTATATATTACAGGCTTCTCTCATTTTTATGGTTTTATTGCTTTAAATTTGCACACATTGATTTTTTTGATATACAGTTTTGAGTTTAAGCACATATATGGATTTGTGTATGCATATATTGTATATGCGCACCAACACATATGCAGAATAAAGAACATTTATATGACTTCAAAAATTCCCTTGTGCTACCCTTTTGTATTAAGAACCTTTCCCCACCTGTAACCTCTGGCCCTTTTCAGTCATATGAATGGAATCATACATTATGTAACATTTGGAAACTGGATTCTTTTACTCAGTATGATTGTGTCTACATAGGAAATCTCAAGGAATCTGCTAAAAGTCTGCACACATGAATTTAACAACACTACAGGATACAAGGTCAACATAAAAATGTCAGTTATATTTTTATGTACTAGCAATAGGGATTTGGAAAAGAAAGTAAAAATATAATTTTTCAATAGTTACATTAAAAATGATATACTTAGGGGTAAACCTAGCATCCTTGCCAGCTCTTTGAAATTAGGTTGTTTGCTTCTTCTTGTTGATTATCTTTTTCCTTGCAAATTGTTGAGATTTTTCTCAATTCTTTTGTCAAGTAATCTGGATTGCATCATTGACATTTTGATTGTTATAAGACTCTATGTCTTGTTTGAATCCTATGGAGAATGTTGCTTTTTGCTTGCTTGTTTTGGTAGGCATATTAGTTATCTGCTGCTGCATAACAAATTATGCCAAACCCCAGGAGCTTAACACAGCAAACATTATCTCACAGCTTCAGAGGGTCAGAAAGCTAAGAGTGACTTAGCTCAGTGCTTCTGGCTTAGGATATCTCATGATGCTGCAATCAAAGCTTGACCGGATTTTGAGGATCCACTTCCAAGCTCACTCATGTGGAGGTTGACAGGAGACTTCAGTTCTGCACCACCCATGTGGGCCTCTCTGTAGGGCTGGTCATGACATAACTTCCCCTAGATAGAGTGATCAAGACAGAGTGAACCCAATTCTGAAGCCACAGTCTTGTAACCTCGAAAGAGACAAGCAGTCACTTCTGCCCTACTCTATTGGCCATGTAGACCAATCTTGGTACAGTATGTGAGGAGAGGGTGTGAATACCAGGATGTGGGGTCATTGGGGGCCATCTTGGAGGCTGGCCACCTCATAAGGCATTTAAACTTATTATGTTTAAGTTGCATGTTCCTACCTGCTTTCTGTGGACTGTGTTTTCAAAGCTTTTGGAAAATTATTCAAATCCGTACTGTGTGTGTGCCACCCAGTAGGCAATCTGGGACCTAAGTGGTGTTCTATCCCATAGTTCAGCTCTCGAGCTAGTATATTGTTGAGGATCATTTCCATGCATGCACACTTCAAGGGTGAGCCCAGAATTTAATGACAGATATATAGGATCCTTTGTTTGAGTGGCTTCTTCTATTTAATCTCCCCAACACTCTCTGCATCCAGGAGTGCCTCTTTCTGGTCCTTTGGGGGTGTATATATATATACACCCATCTCAAATTTTCTTGAATACAAAAGTATGAAGTGGATCTTTTGCCAAAGAGAAGTTCTCCTTCTTAGAGTTGCATGTGCCTATTGGTCAAAACTGCCATCATCCAGCTGCTTTGCATCCTACCGGCTTTCTGTGGACTTTGTTTTTCTGTGGACTATAGCTTGCTTGGAGTCTTGGTTAGGAAAGAGAAAAAGAAAGAAGGAGAAACAGAGGGAGAAAAAGAGGGAGGGAGGAGGGAAAGAAGAAAGGGAGGAAAGAAGGAAGGAATGCAGGGCATTTCTCTCATTTCTTGTGTCCTGTAAAGGGACCCATTTCTCACTCCTCAGATCAGAAAAAGAGGGCTTCTTTTGGAGCACTTGATCTGTGGTGAGTCCCCAGCTCTGGGGTTTAGGTTGCTTTTCAGTCTAGGCTTGAAGATAAGGAAAGAAAAACGAAAAACTCAGGAAGTTTACCGCTAGGTTGTTCATAATTTGAGTTTTTCTTTCTCAATCTATTACCAGTGGCAAGTCTGACCCGTCTTCAGCAAACTCAACTCTTGTCTCCTTGGGGGAAAGAATTCAGCTGAGGAGCATAAAGTAGAGTGAGAGACCAAGGCAAGTTTTAGAGCAGGAGTGAAAGTTTCTTAAAAAGTTTTAGAGCAAGAATGAAAGGCAGCAAAGTACATGTGGAAGAGGGCCAAGCAGGCAACTTGAGCAATCTAAGTGCCCTGTTCGGCCCTTGACTTTGGATTTTATACATTGGCATGGTTCTGGGGTTTTCATTTCTCCTTGATTTTTTCTTGAGGCGGGCTGTCTGCATGTGTGGTGGCCTGCCAGCACTTGGGAGGGGCCGCATGCGCAGTGTGTTTACTGAAGTCGTGTGCATGCTCACCTGAGGTGTTTTTCCCTTACCAGTGAAGCGTTCCCGGAGGAAGGGTCCCTGCCATTTTGCCTCTTAGTGGGCATGCTTGAGCCCACTTGCTCATCTCCTGAGACCTTATCAGGAAGCTGCTGATCACCAGTTCTAGGTGTTGTCTATCTATTGGGAGACTGTCAGTCTTTGGTGCTAGCTGGGACCAATTATGATTTTAGAGCGAGAGTTTAACAACCACCTGACCATCATCACCTGACATTCCTAGAGGAAGGGGCCCTCTCCTGTCCTGCTCATGAATGCCTAACTAGCCAAGAAATCTACCTGCTACCATTTACTTTTCAGTTTTCAGATAATTTTTCCATTCGTTTTGTCTAGCATTTTAATGGCATTCAGTATAGGGTTGCCAGGTAAAATATAAGACATCCTATATAATTTTTTAGTATAAGTTTATTTTAAATATTGCATGGGAAATATTTAAACTAAAAATTATTGCTTACCTGAAAATCACATTTAACTAAGCATCCTGTATTTTATTTGATACATTTGGCAATCCTAATTCAATGGAAGATGAGGTGGAGTGTGCTTACTCCATTTTCCCCAGAACAAGAACTTTACCTCATTATTTTAACAGTGCCTACCATTCTGTTTTATGGAAGTACAAAATGTATTTAGCCACTTTGCTATTGATATTTAGGCAGTTTTCTGTTTCCTCCTCTTTTAAATAATGCCACAGTGACATTCATTTATATTTATCTTTGCACACTTTTAGTCTCAGTTTTTAAAAATCTATGCCAAATAGAGAAGTGCAACTGCCTATCTCAAAGGGTTGTTGTGAGAATCAAATGATATGATGAGTGTGAATATGCTTAGTAAGCTGTTAAAGACTACAGAAAGTATTTCTCAGCACTTGTCTTGTGAGTGATGGACTTACAAGTGTACATGTTTAGTTTCCCTAGTGATTAAAAAAAATCCCTTGAGTGGATAGATTTTGTCTTATATAGCTTTGTAATCAATTCTACTGAGTTTTGTAATAGTACTTTGCTTTTAGATGACTCCAAATAAATAATAGTCAAAAAAGAGAATTAAACTTGCCTTCATTTGCCCTCATCTTCTAACATTTCCTTATCTCTTAGATATAGCTCATTAATTATGCTTATCTTGGTTCCCTTTCTAAAATCACCTATTTGTTTTAATTGATTTGTTTTAAAAATCATTGATCTTTAATTTTTTTTACATGTACCTTTAAGAAGTTCCCAGGTGATTCTGGTGACTCAGCCAGGCCCAGGATCCCTTATCTAATGCACTGTCTCAGTAATGCAGGTATTGACATTCCTTCTACTGAGTCACTAACTGGGGGAGATCTGACCTTGCCTCAGCACAGCCAGGATTCTTGTGGTTGCAAGTGACAGACAACTCAACTTAAATTAGCTTAAGCCATAAATGTGGGTACACATGGCTGAAAAATCCAGAGGTAGCATTAGTTTGATCTAACATCTCAAATGATATCACTGAAGTGATGCAGCTGCTTTAGATCTCCCTTCTGGATTGCAAAATTCTACAGCAGTCCTAAAACTTACATCTTCAAATCACACACTCCAGGAAAAGAAAGTCTCTTTAAATGGTTCCTATAGAAGAGAGAAGAATTTTCTCCTTCCCAGAAGTTCTAGCAAACATTTCATTGTCCTGCCTCCTAATCAAATCACTATGGTCAGGGACTGAATAGGCTGATTGGTTTAAGTTTGTGAAGGCCACTCCATGGTGTGTGAGAGAGAAGCAGAAAGAGTTAGGGGAGCCAGACAGTGCCAAACGTTCTCTTACAGCAGCCTTCCATGTTTTAGTCTTATTTCAAACATTCACTGAAAGGATCTTTTTAAAAAATTTTTTTTTCTCATTTCCATTACTTTCTCTGTGTCAATACCAAATCCACTCACTAGAAGCCTGATTAATGGTAGATTCTGTTTAATGAAAATGTTTTTCTAAGGGTCAAGTAATTTCTTTTCAGACACATGTGAATTATAATTAATCATTTTTAAAAAGAGGCAAATCTCCTTAACTATCTCCATTGAAAATCTCTTGTAGTTACACAACTTTGCATTTAATACAAAATGAAAATACCAACTTCCTTATCCAAAGCCTGGTTTAACATATGGTTGCAGGTGGGTTCTCACTTTTAAACTGAATTTAATTATAGTGATTTGTCTGGGTAACAATTATACTAACTGAATGGAAGAGGATCACGCTTTTCGTTAAAATGCAGAATCATTGGGGAACTGAAAGCAGCCACTGTGAATGGGGGCAGACAAAAAAAAAAATCAGACTTAAGACAGTCCATCAGCCAAGAAGATGAAACAAATATGTTTTCTTACTCCTTGGATCTCTTACCACTGTCTTTAAAACATAATTAACTGCAAACAAATAAACAAGCAGCAGCAGTAGCAGGGATTTGCAGACCAAGGAGGGGGAAACGTTCCACTATGTAAGCGGTTCCCCTGGCTCAGCCATAGGGAAAGTGAGCCCCTGATAGGAAAATTTATGCCGATTAAAAGCAGGGGAGTTTTAAGGCTAACCCCTGACTTTTCCCTTTATCCATTTTTTTTTTTTTTGAGACGGAGTCTCGCTCTGTCGCCCAGGCTGGACTGCAGTGGCGCGATCTCGGCTCACTGCAAGCTCCGCCTCCCGGGTTCACGCCATTCTCCTGCCTCAGCCTCCCGAGTAGCTGGGACTACAGGCCCCCGCCATCTCGCCTGGCTAATTTTTTGTATTTTTAGTAGAGACGGGGTTTCATCGTGTTAGCCAGGATGGTCTCGATCTCCTGACCTCGTGATCTGCCCGCCTCGGCCTCCCAAAGTGCTGGGATTACAGGTGTGAGCCACCGCACCCGGCCCAGCTAATTTTAATTGTTCCTCAGATCCATTAGATCACTTAAGGTGGCAGCCCAACACCCTCTGTTTATAAACAGAAAATGTCACTTGATCTGACAAAGAGCAGGCAAGTATGGGTAAATCAGCCCTTCCTAGGACGCATTCACAGAACCATACTGGACAGTAGCTCTTGTTTCCAATGAAAGGTAGGCTAAATAGCTTCCAGGTTATTGCTCTCTGGTTACTGAGCAACCATGAGATCTTTGCCAGTCCTCTCCCCACAAAATTAATCTCCTTGCATAATATCCAGTGGTCCGACCGTCTTGTCCCTCTGTTCCTCTCTTGTCCATTCCATTTTCTGAGGCCCCTCTTCCACCTGCCGTCCAGTCTCCCCAGTGCCCACCTCTCATGTCTGCTCTCCTCCCACGTCCTCTCATTCTCTCACTTCTTCATCTCACCTCTTCTAACCCTCTGCAACTTTCTCATTCCCTTCCTGCCCATCTTCTTATGATCACAATCGTGTCTGAACCTTGGCAAAGAGAACGCTCTGAAAAACATTAATGACTCCTATGGAAACAGCTGGTTCCTCTGAGTTGGAAATGAATATGGGGGCTGTAAATGGTGCTTGTTGTGAAAGAAGCAAGCAGAAGGAAAGAGTTCAAATAGAAAATCTTCCGTCTTCCTTGGCATCCTCCTGAATTACTGTCTCATTTCTTTGATCTCTCTTGTTTACCAAAAATGTAGCTAAGAGATTTATGATAGGTATGTGCTAAAACTCCCTCTGAAGTGGAAAATTTTCAATGAGTGTTGTTATTAGTCTTTTGGTTTCCACCTTTAATGTGAGGGTTTGAAGGGCTTATTGAAATGAAAATGTAAATTAATCCAAACATCAAATTGGTTGGACCCACTTATAGCATTTTTATTATCAGATAATTAATTAGGTCTACTTCTTAATCTGAAGTTTCTGTCACCTTTCCATTTTTTTCTGCTCCCCCCTCTGTCAACATTTTACTGATTATATTAATCATGGTTCCAGTAGGAAATAAATGACACCCTCAAATTAGAAAAATGGGAGAAGAGTTTAATGAAGAGACTATTTACAAAGGTGTGGGAAAGTGTTGGGGAACCACGGTGGATGGTGCAGGAGCTAGGGGCCTGCAGGTGCAACAGGAGGGAACAATTATTAGAAATATTAGGAAGAGAGTCAGGTAGAAAGGGCATCTTTTTTAGGCAATGTGATTTTTGGTCGAGGGGTGCAGCTTGCTTCTTAGTCTTTTTCTCTCCTGATCTTCCACTATGTCCCCTCATTGGCTGAAACCCAACCAGAAGCTGGAGAATAAGAGAGCCCATTGATGTAGATCATACAAGTCAGTCTCTCCAGGGCAGAGATTAGGTTGGAAAATCAGGGACAGTGGATCTGGAGGAGTCAACAGAAAAGATATGAATCATTTCATAAAAAGAGGCAAATCTCCTTCACTATCTCCATTGAAAATCTCTTAGAGTTACATACCTTTGCATTTAATACAAAGTAAAAATACCTAAGACCTGCAGGCACATCTTTTGTGAGAGGAAGGCAAACCGGAAATAAAGAGAATAGTACAGAACGTTTATGTAAATTTATCGGGATAACATTTTATGAGTTAGGAGCCAATCTGAGATAGAAATACAAGATTCTTTGGTCTTGGTCTTTGATTTTAATTTTAGGCCTACATAATTTTTGGAAGCATTTTCATACCAGTGGGTACCCAAATCTTAAAAATATATGCCAATATGTTAGGTCCATCTAAAAATACTACATGGCAGGGGGGTGCCTAAATGTACTCATAGTTAGATGTTTTATGTGTCAGCACTGAATAATTTTAATAAATGAATACAAGTACTTCTGTTTTATAAGGAGATGCTATAGAGAGAACCTCTATTGGTTTTAGGCCTTCCCCCCCTGCCCCCCCCGCCATTTTTTAGAAATAGTTTCTTGAATTTCCATTGGGGACCTTTTCTTTCTAACCCCTTATGGTTCTGTGGGTAGACATGGGATTCAATTTGGCTGAAAGTGCACTCGATGCCCCTGGCCACAGGGATGTGATGAAGGATGAGTGCATGAAACAAGCCAGGCCAATTGGAGTGGCACCCAGCACACTTATTCTGCAAACTCCCCCTGAACTCTGGAGAGTGTTAGGACAGGAGCTGCTGATGGTCCTATCCACCACCAAGCGGACACTCACAGTGGAAGCAACATGAAGGAGAACGGAACCCAGGTAGGGAAAGAGGACAGATTCTGGTGACAGAGTTTGTGTCCTTGAATTCATATGTGCCAGAAGCTAGCTCTAGGCCTGTTGCATCCACTAACAAGTTCCCTTTTAACTCAAGCTAGTTTGAGTTGGATCTTCTGTCACTTAGAACTGAAATTTTCTTAAAATGATACAAACTATTCCAGGTAGGTTATCAGGATAAGACTTTTCCTTAAAGGCAAATACTATTGTCTCATGAAATTCCTTTAGGAAGTTATGATTTTTTTTCCTTCCTAAGAAAATTTTCTCCACAGGCTGTTGGAAATGAGATAAGAAGACCACATCACAGCACCCTGTGGTCTGTCAGCAAGCATGCTGCGCTTTGCAAAGCTTCTTAGACCTGCCTCCTTTACAATGGGAATTTTTCCCTTCTGTCCTATGCTTGCAGTTTGATTTGGCTCTCATCTTAATCTGAATATGTTTGAATACAGGCCCACAACAATATTCATGGATGGAGCCCCCACAGTGGGACCTGTATTTACACCTTGAACACTAATACTCAGAGTCTCATAAAATGTGGAGAGAATTTGTTCCTTACTGATCCTGTGAGCTCAGCATTTGGTATAGTTTATATGAATGAAGGTTATTTGTGTTCATACATGTATTGAATGAACCTGAATCTGGCTACTTTGTAGCTTAAGGGCAGGAAAAGGAAGGAGAGACTGAGTTTTGTAGACTGCGGAAGACTCTCCGAGCCATCCTGCTCCATGGGCGATGGCAGAGTTGTGGTTAGAGTGGGCCCTGACAGCCTGTGTCTCAGGGTTCTGATCTGGATAAAGTGATGACAGGAGTTGTGCCATGAAGCCAGGGCCTGGACTCGGGATGAGAGAGGGACCCTGGTTGTGTAGATCCACAGAGAGGCACTCCAGTTGTGCTGGGAAGGCTGTAGCCATCATTACCTCTGGCTCACTGAGACAGCTCTGCTCCCATCAGCAGCCCTGGGTCCTGTTCTCAGGGATGGATGGGTAGGTCAGCGCAAGTATTAGGGCATGATTCTTTTTTATAGCAAATGACAGAAAGTAGAAGGGTGAATTATCACTGTGGGGGCCAAAGGAGAGCTTTCACTTTGGCCCACTGAAGGTTCACTGAAAACCAACTCATGAAAGACAGATTAATTGGAGAAAAGGTGTACACATTTATTTAATGTATATACACAGGAGTCTTCAGAATAAAGACCCAAAGACAGGGGAAATTGTCCATTTTTATGCTGAGGTTCAACAAAATATGAGGCAGCCTTCTATTATAGAAATATGGTTGGACAAAAAAGGCATGATTGAATGCTAATAGACACTGGGGACACCCAGCAAGGCCTGTCTGTCTAGATTCTTCTTGGCCTCTCTGAGCATGCATTTCTTCCTTCTGGGTGTGCAGCAGGACCCTCTCTGGAATGGGGATCTTATGACCTATCATCAAACAAGTTAGGTCAGATAATTTCTTTATGGCTGGTTTTTACATAGATAAGGTGGAGGGAAAGTTAGAGTGATTTTTTAGGTTTTATGACTGGCTTTAGGAAAAAGGGATTCTGGCTTCTATGTTCCATGTTGGGGAAGAGAAATTCTAGTTTCTATGGCTAGCCCGGGGGGAGAATGGGACTGAGAGGGATGAAGGCAGGAGAAGGTCACAGAAAAGGTTTTGCTTCTGAAGCTGCTGTTGGGGCCCTCATTTGGAGGCATTGTTTTTTGAGCCCCAGAATCTCCTTTCTCCATCTACACTAGCACAGTGATTTGACTCTAGAGTCAGAAAGACTGGGTTAAAATTCTAGCTCCATCTTTACAAGCTGCATGGCTTCTGTAAGATGGAAACAATAACATCTACCTCACAAGGCTGTGAGAATTAAATGAGATCATTCTCACTAGAGTAGTTAACACAGTACCTGGAACATAAGTCTCCAGCAAATGTTAGCCTTAAAGGGAGCAGGGGATACACTCTATAAGATATTTTAAAAGTAAAATATGTTTCTATGATCAACTTTCCTCCACTCTCATTTACCCCCGAGCCTCCCAGCAGCTACTTAAGGTGTCCCCAGATTTCCTTGTCACACAGTTAAAATGACTGTGGATTACAGTGTATTTCAAATAATCCAAGAACACTACAGCAAGCTTAGGATCTGAAATTAACTTTGCCTTTATATTGTTCACGCTAGTTGCTCTTCAAGTACAATTATCATCAGAAAGCTGCCACTAAAAATAGTACTGATTCTCATTTTTCTCTCAGTGTTATCTGCTGCCATAGTGTTTCCTAGGCATGTTTATTTACTTGATTCACAGTGGTGAATCTTTTCTCTTATTAGCCTGCCAGCAACAAGCGGATCCCACAGCAATGCTCAGTTCAGGTACAGTCTTTATTCCTTGGGAAGCACAGGGGGGCTGTGTCGCCATTTCTCCTTGAGAAGCTCAGTGGAAGTGTTGGTCATGGCAGGAGCTGTGTGGACAATTTTGATGTGAAAGAAAGAGAAGACCACAGTAGAACCTTCGCTTTGATAGTTTCAGAACTTTTCTCCCTCTGGGGAGAATGACAATTTAGCCTTCAGATTTCCTCTTGTTCCCTTTTCACTGCTCATATGTGCTTTGTGTGCAAGTGTGAATTTAATGGTAGTCAGAGAAGCTGATTGACAGCTCCCTGCTTGTCTCACCCCCCCCTCTGATGACTCTTGCTCACAATTTTGCAGTAAACTGTCTGAGTAATATGAGAGCTCTGTTTCTGTCTTTCTCATTAGGTGCTAAGATGTTGGCCAGTGATACGGTTAGGCTTTGTGTCCCCACTCAAATCTCATCTTGAATTGTAATTCCTATAATCCCCATAATCCCCATGTGTCAAGGGAGTGACCAGGTGGAAGTAATTGAATCATGGGGTTGGCTTCCGCCGTGCAGTTCTCCTGATAATAAGTGAGTTATCACAAGATCTGATGATTTTATAAGGGGCTCTTTCTCCTTTGCTCAGCACTTCTCCTTCCTGCTGCTTTGTGCAGAAGGTGCCTTGCTCCCCCTTTGCCTTCCGTCATGACTGTAAGTTTCCTGAAGCCTTCCCAGCCATGCAGAACTGTGAGTCAATTAAACCTCTTTCCTTTATAAATTACCTAATCTCCTGTATGTCCTTATAGCAGTGAGAACAGACTAATATAGCCAGTAAGTTAGAACAAAATGCCATAACACTGAAAGCATTTTATCCTGGGGTATTCCCTCCTACCCCCCTGCCAATGTCTCTGACTTGTCCATCACAAACCTAAGGAGTTAGCATTAGATAATTTGGGGCCTTCTTTGGGTAAAAATAAATTGCTGTTAATTCTAGAATTATTCAATTCTTTTCCTCTCCTCTCTAACACTTCTCCTCCTTAAAAAAAAAAAAAGAAAGCAATTCATCCATCCAACCCTGAGAAAAAGCAACAGGCAGTCTGAGGACACAGCTCTGTAATCTGTGAGCTCCAAGTGTTGGCTGTGAGTCTAGGAGATTTGCAGCCAAGGCTGCCAGTGAAGTAGCATCTGAAGCAAGCTTAGGAGAGACAGTGTGTCGGGGGAGGGAGGGGGTGGCCTAGGAAGGTGGGAAGGAAGGAATAGAAAGTGAGCAAATTGAAACAGGAATGGAAGCAAAAAAAAAAAAAAAAAAGAACCAACCTAACCAAGCAATTTTATATTACAACTCCTTCAGTCTTGGGAAATAACCATGTGATGTGACTGGCCCTGCAGCTAGAGGCAATGTGAGAGACTAAAATGTTCTAGCCCTGGCTCTGACAATCACTAACTGTGAGATCCCCAGCAACCCTTAGGGGTCTTCTTACCACCTGTGTTGAATGGAGGATATGTAAGCTGCCCAAGCCATCTAGGGTTGATAGAGGCTGAGGTCATATAACAATTTATGAAACCACTTTGAAAACTGAAAAGTCTAGTTCCAAATGTAATGTATTATCAGTTCTCTTCCAGACAACATGTATCCAACATGCCTCAAGCTTCTGTTTCTTCCCTTCCTCAGAAAAAACAATGCTTACTTTAAGCCATCTTAGGCTCTGTCCAGAATCTTCCATTGTCAAGTCATACACCATGTTTTTCTTAGCAAAGAAGTGAAGGCATGGACCCTGCTCTGCTGCTAATTCCCAAAGATAAGGATGGTGTCAGGTATTTTGTATTGTCTTGCTACTGGGCAGGCTTTTCCACTAATAAGATGAGCAACTGGAGATCACTGTCCAGTTGGCCAACCTCCGATATTGCATGCGGGATAGTCAACCTTTTCCACCATGCATGGTGAGGGGGTATCAGTTTGCAAGGACACGGCTAGCATGCGGGGAGCTCTGTGGTTCCCAGACGCCTCCAAGTGGCTTAGATTGGAGCTATAATTAAAACCATTCCTTGCAGTTTGAGGAGAGAGTGGGAATCTTCAGCCTCTGTAATCACCGGGTCATAACCAGACTGTGTTGCTGTCAAATGTTTGGGAAGTCCATCATTTTTATCTCGGAGCTTGCTAAGACCCTGGGGCTAAAGTTTCACATAGATCTTATTCAGACTGAGGATCAGGACAGGGATTTTTTAATAATCCTTTTTGGTCTGAATACTTGGGCAGGATTTGGGGAAGTCCTGTAACGTCCTGGGAGTTTCTGTTCTCTATGACATGCTGGGAAAGAGAAATACAGCACCTCAGACACCCACCTTTTTCAACAATCATGGCAGGAGAATGTTTTCTGCATCAAAATCACTTAAACGGTGATAGACTTCCCTATTCGCTCATGTAACGTTAATTTATTGAGTGTGTGTTATGTGAGTAGCACCACAAAAACTGCAAATCTTCATTAAGAATCTAGGAGGGGCTGGGTGTTGTGGCTTAATACTAGCACTTTGGGAGGCCAAGGCAGGCAAATCATTTGAAGTCAGGAATTTGAGACCAGCCTGGCCAACATGGTGAAACCCTGTCTCTACTTAAAATAAAAATACAAAAATTAGCCTGGTGTGGTCATGTGCACCTGTAGTCCCAGCTACTCGGGAGGCTGATGTGGGAGAATTGCTTGAGCATGGGAGGTGGAGGTTGCAGTGAGCCACTGCACTGCAGCCTGGGTGACAGAGTGAGACTCTGTCTCTAAATTCTCTTAAGAGATTTTCATTGTTGTACTTGAGACATATGAGATATTTATGTAAAAACTATGGTACAGAACATCTCTCAGTGCCAAATGAGTGGCAGAGAAAATAGCATGCAGACTAGAGTGGTCTAGGAAGAGTTCACAGAGGAGAGGGGACTTAAATTGGGCTTTGAATGAATATTAATAGGATTTAGAAGGCATGGAGAAGGTAAAGAACAGGTGCATGGGATGCCTAGCAGGAGCAAAGGTTGCACAGAGGCAAAGCTTGCACAGAGTTAAGACTGAATCAAGAGCATGAATGCTGGGTCCGTGAGTGGTTAAGAATATGCATTTTGGTGTCAGTCTGCTACCTACTCTCTGTGTGACCTTGGAAAAGTCATTGATCACCTCTTGGCTTCATTTTTCTCATTTATAAAATGAAGGTGACAGTTTTTGCCTTAAGAGGCAGTCATGAGAAGTAAATGAAATAATGCATAAAGTGTTTAGCACAGTGCCTGATTGCTAATAGTAAGCATAAAGTGTTTAGCACAGTGCCTAATTGCTAATAGTAAGCAATTATTAGCAATATTGATAATACTAGTTGAAATGTGGAGTTAATCTTTTCCCTGGGGAAAGTGGGGGAGCTACTGTGAAGACTTTTGTGCAGGAATGCGACAAAATCAGATCAATCTTTTTGTAAGCTGAATGACATAATGGTATAAAGAAGTTGTGGAGAGAGAAGACGCTAGATGTGGGAAGTCCAATTGGAAAACCATTTTAACCATTCAGCTGCGAAGATAATGACCTTGATCATGACGGAGGCAAGGAAGAGATGGAAAGAAAATACATTTACGTCAATTTTCATGATCGGATGTAGGGAGTAAGAGAGTGGAAAGTTCCCATGATCAGAGTGTAAGCTTCTGAGGATGGAAGCCTGTATTTTAATTCTCTTCATCCCCAGTGCTTAGCACATTGCCTGGTACTGTATACTGTAGCCATCAGTAAATGTTTCTGAGTGAAAGTGTAAGTAAAGGAGTGAGTGAATAAATGAAAGAAAAATGATTCACAGGTCATGAGCATAGGTTGTTGAAAGAATGGCAGTTTCCACTGACCAAATTCAACCCTTTCTTGGAATGTTTTTGGTATCTATGTAGTCTTTATCCATCATATAATGTACAAAAATGTACATATTACACAATATACACAGGGTTCTATTATCAGTATGTAATTGCTCATTTTAAAAGAAATGGTTTTAACTTTAATGAAAGTGCTAAAGGGATAGTTTTTGTCTAGAAATTTTTGTTTGATTTTTTTAACTTGAATAGAGATGTTATATATGAAATGTGGTCTCTTTGGGATTACTAAAACTAAAAATGATACATGTTTTAGTTCAATTTTAGGAAACTTCTTTTAAACTTCAGGATTGGTAGAATGGGATTAAAAACATTTCCACTTTTATATTTGTATAATTATTTCCCTTTTCTCCCTTTTTCCATTTAACAAGGAGTTGAAGTAAATCGATGGTTTATTTAAATCATAACTTTTTCAGAAAACTCAACATTTTGGTTTCTGAAAATGGAGGAAAAAGTTCTAATATGATCAGAATCAGGGACTTTGCTCTTATCCAAAGGTGAATATTTGCTGTCAATCTGTGGGTTGCAGCTTGAAACTGTTTACTAAAAGACCCCAACTTCTTTAATATTTACATTTACTCAAATGCCTTGTTTATATTTTTTAAAGAGCCAAAAAGAGACCCAAGCACATTAACATCTGGCAATGAGGCACTTAATTTTATTCTAACTCATCCTTTGCAAATATTACCATGACATTGTAAAGTCCTCTAATTCTCATTTGCTGGACATTTACTAAGATAATTTTTCTTTTTTAGTAACAAAACCAAATCAATTTCCAGACTTCTCCTGAATGAAATAGGTGGAATTTAGCTGTGGACTGTGTGAGCTCTTATTGAAAACAAGATGCCCTCAGGAGCTATTTCACAGCATTCACCTTTCCATATACAAATAGAATAGAAAATGACTTTGTTACCTGCAGTCTTTTTGCTGGGTCCTGAATTGTGGTAATTATGTAAGATTCCTGCTTTTAAAAGTAAGCTTTCTTATACAAAATTAGAATATTACAGTTATATGTAGAGGAGTATAGATTTTTGATGTCACAGAAAACAAGGTTGTATAATGGCCACACCTCCCTTGGTAGGCAGTGGGGAAAAGACCTTGTACACAGTGCCACAGACCACCGTGTGCCCTGTTTCCTGAGAAATCAACTATAGGTATCATCATTTACACGCAATGTCACCAACAGGTGGATGTGAAGAGCACAGAGTTCTGATAGTCATCTTTCTGTTATTACTTGTCTCCGTCCCAGTGGCCATAGCTACTTAGTCTGAGAATAGACAACTAGTACAAGTTGGGCAATTGATGTTTCCCTGTGGTAAATACAGAATATTGAATGGAGACCCAGAAACTGAAATCTTTGAGAAGTGATTCTGTTTTATGGTAGTGTTTTGGGAGGAAATCTATCACCACTGTGAGGTCCTAGAGCTATGCTGGTCCTGCTCTTCCTAAAGAGTAGGTGTGTTTGACTCCTCATTAGATTCTGTCACATATTCTAATATTCCTCCAATAAACCCTGCTTCCATGTGTCTATATGATAAGAGTGTGGAGCAGTAGGGATGGGAAGAGCTTTTATCAGTTAAATCATTACTGACAGAGATTTACTTTTATTTGATGTTAGCAGTGATTTGGGCAGCAGATGAAACAATGAAGAACCATGAGATGCCAACTTTTTTGATCTCCTCATAAAATGAGATTATCTTCCTGGACAGCTGCTCCCTTCTGACTCCTGAACAGGAGAAGAGCAGAGGCCACCGTCCCCTGAGGAGTCCTTAGGGGTTAGCCATGGGCTTCCATTCGGCCAAAGATAGGTTGGAAGAATATCAGAATATGTGACACAGTCTAATGAGGAGTCGAACACCCACTCTTCAGGAAGGGCAGGGACCAGCATAGCTCTGGAACCTCAGGGTAGTGATAGATTTCCTTCCAGAACACTACCATTCAACAGACTCAGTTCTCAAAGATTTTAGTTTCTGGGCCTCCAGTCAATATTTCATATTTACCTTAGAGAGATGTTGATTGCCCAACTTGTACTAGGTATCTATTTTTGGACTAAGTAGCTATGGCCACTGGGACAGAGACGAGTAAAGACGGCTCCCAGAAATCACCTCTGTGGAGAGATTGAGCCATTCTGTGAGATAGTAATATAATAAGTTTATGTTACTAGGTCCCTATTGCTCTGCAAAAAGCCTGGGGAACTGAGATAAAATTCCTCAAAATTGCAGGAAAACTCATTAATCTAAGGGGCATTGAAGATGGCTTCAGAACTTTGGGGAATCTCTACATCCACAAAATGATGGACTATGGAATTGCTCATTACTAGTGTATCAGTTATGTATTGCTGCATAACAAATACCCTCAAAACTTAGTAGCTTAAAACAACTGTTGTTACTTGCTGTTATTGCTATTTGCTCATCATTCTATGGGATGAGCTTAGCTGGACAGTTCTTCTACTGGTGTAATCTAGATTCACTCATGTGGCTCAGTCACCTAGTGGCTTGAATGCAGCTGAATAGTCCAAGGTGGCTTCACTCATTTACCTGGCATTTGGTGCTGGCTATTGGCCGGGCCCCTTTCCATAGTCCTCCATCCTCAACCAAAAGAGCCCAGGCTTCCTCACATGGCATCAATGAGGCCTTGGTGTTCACATGGAACATCAAGAGACATCTTGAGGCCTAGGCTTGGGAGGGCCTCTGCATTCCACTGTTCAGAACAAGTCACAAGGCCAGCCCAGATTCAGGGGAGGGAAAAATAGACTGTCTCTATGGGAGGAGTGGCATATGGGGACAAAACAGAGTATTGTAGCCATCTCTGCAAACAATCTAACCTGCTTAGGACTTACCTATATTAAGAAATGAGCAAACAATAACAACAAAAATTCAAGCATTTATAGCAAATATCCAGCCATGGGAGAGTTGAATAGCATGGTATAATAAAGTACCTGTCAGAAGTAAGTAGCTACAAAATGACTTAAAATTTCTACAGTTCACACAGCAGTTGTGAGTAAGGCACACCAGAAAGCATACTGGAGTGGGATTGGATTATGGGTCCAGTCATGTTACCATCTTTCTCTGTAAAAGTTATAAAGCTGCTCACCTCCAAGCCTCAGTTTCCTTGTAGGCCAAATAAGAAAATGTATGAATCACATGACTATTATGAGAAGGAGCTCTGTGAACTGTAAAAATGCTATATAAATGAAGTCATTCAAAATAATTCAAATTGTGAAACCATGTTTTCCTCTTCTCTAGTTATGTGGTTTAAAACAAGGAAGGATCTCAGGCTTATGTAGCTACAAAAGACATGTTTTTACTAAAGTTTTCTTTCATCTAAATGCCTTTTGATGATTTTCCAGTGAATGTAGTGCAATATATGGTTTTTCTAAGTGTACAAAAATGTGTGAAATTAAAATACCCAAGAGGAGAGTAATTGAATGTATCCATTTGGAGAAAAAAGAAAAGCACATGGAAAAGGAAATGAGCTTAAAAGCATAAGAGACAGTATGTCTTTTAGACTGCGTAAGAATAATTAGGTGAGATCCTCTGTGTGGACAATTTTAAGAGAAAATGATTTGAAACAGTAAAATGTATGCCAAGCTAGGTATGAGAGCTGAACACAGCAAACTTTGAAGAAGTAAAAGAAAAAACTTTAAAATGTAATAACTACTTTCTTTTATTATTATTAATTTTATTTATTTGGTTTTTGTTTTTTTGCCTGCCCTGGAAGAGCAATAACTAATTTCATTAGAGAATGGATTGTGACAACAAATATAACACCACCAGATTTTAGTATTTCCAAAGCAAAAAAATTGCCTAGGGCAGTCCTCAACAAATGGCATAGCAATTGGTGGAAAAAGGAAAAAGACCCAGCCTCCACGTGGTCTACTGCAAGAGTTGGCCAACTTCAGCCTGTGTGCTAAATTCAGCCCACCTGTTTTTATAAAGTTTTATTGAAACACAGTCATGCCCATTCATTTACAAATCATCATGGCAACTTGCTTATTACAATGGCAGAGCTGAATAGTAGCAACAGAGATTGCATGGTTTGCAAAGTGAAAAATATTTATTATCTGGCTCTTTACAGAAAATGTTTGCCAACCTCTACATTAGTGGGACGATTCTGAGGCACATTCTGCGTGGTTCCTCAGAGTGTTCTCAGCAAGACTGAGACCCAGATGTTCACAATGGTAACCAGCACTTTAATGCACACTTTATTGGCTCTTTGCCCTTTCCTATCTTTCTTTCTCTGCTCCCTCACTTCTGTTTCCTAGGACCATTTTGGAAATAAACTACCTGCATCTGAGACCTTGTCTGCTTTGGAGGAAATACAAATTAATATAGAACTCAATCCCCCTTGGTAGTTCTTTTTCATGTTACACTTATGAGATCTTGCTCCATTATTTACTTGGTGACTCTTCACACATATTGTGCTAGTATGTGTGCGCTGCTAGAAAGGAATACCTGAGACTGGGTAGTTTATAAAGAAAAGAGGTTTATTTGGCTCATGGTTCTGCAGACTGTACAGGAAGCATTTGCTTCTGGTGAGGGACTCAGGATACTTATAATTATTGCAGAAGGCGAAGGGGAGCCAGCATATTACATGGTGAGAAACGGATCAAGAGAGAGGCAGCAAGAGAAAGAGAACATGAGAGAAGGAACAAGAGAGAGAGAAGCAGTGTCGCAGACTCTTAAAAAACCAACTCTCATGTGAACTCATTACTGCCAAGAGGGTACCAAGCCATTCATGAGGGGTCTGTCCCCATGACCCAAACACTTCCAGTAGGCCCCACCTCCAACACGGGGGATCACATTGCAACATGAGATTTGGAGAGAACAAATATCCATGCCATATCACATACCATGCATAAAACAGAAAGACACACATATAATCTGTCACTGAAACAAATGTTTTACGACATAATATTTACCCTTGCTTGTATTTTCTATTCTGTTTTACTTTCTTATATTTTATTTTATAAAACTGTCTGGTCATGACCAGTTAAGCTGATTTCCACACAGCTCTAGAGGACTTTTTACCAGTTGTTGAACCCATACGTCTGTGAGTGGCTACAAGTCAAAATTGCATAGGCTTGGAGTCCACAGGCCTTGATCATATTGCCTGGTCAAAGAAACACAGAGTACGGATTTGGAAGACTTGATCAGGAGCTCTTATTTGTAATGGCGGAAATGCATTGACACCATCCTGAAAAGAGCACAAGGAATAAAATGAGGGCATAAACAAAAAACTGTGTTTAGGATGAAAGAAGATGGAAATAGAGATGGAACCCAGTGAAGAGGTGAATCTGCAAAGAGCTGCAGAACATCTCTTCATTTCTACATTGCATAAAACAGGCCTCTGTGTGTGAAAGCAACAAATAATATTTGAATGAATATAAATAGTCAGTTAGAGTCCTTCCTACATTTTAAAGTTGATGTCATCCATCAATTATAATTTATGCCATCGTCATCTCTTTACCTGTGATTTCAGATGATCTCCTTTTGCTTAGCACTATACTATCTGGATGCTTCTACCTCTCTACTACTCCTTCTTAGTCTCTTTTGCTGGATTCTCTTTGGTATTTATTTTTAACTGTTGATGTTTTCCAGGGCTCATTTCTTTATTTTCTGTTTTTATCACACTATACACTTCCTTTAATCAATTTTACCCACTCTCATGATTGACTATTTCTATGTTCCCGGTCCTCAAAATAAATACCTTCAGCCTAAATCCTCCACCCTCAGATTAATGTAGCTGCCTGCTGAATATCTAGACCTGAAACTTAACTTTTTTTTTTTTTTTGAGACAAGGTCTCACTCTGTCACCCAGGCTGGAGTGCAGTGGTGTGATTTTGGCTCACTGGACCCTCCCTCCACCTTCTGGGCTCAAGCAATCCTCTCACCTCAGCCTCCCAAGTAGCTTGGACTACAGGTGCATGCCACGCTTGGCTAAGTTTTAAATTTTTCTTTAAAATAGTAGAGATAGGGTCTCACCAGGTTTCCCAGGCTAGTTTTGAACTCCTGGGCTCAAACCTATCTTAGCCTCCCAAAGTGCTGGGATTACAGGCGTGAGCCACCACACCTGGTAAAACTTAACATCTTAAATTGAACTCATCCTCTATAATGCCTGCCAAATCTCCTTGTCCCGCTCTCCCTGTTTTCACTTTCTGTTTCCCACCATCAGTGCAATCATCCAGACCAGAAGTCCAAGAGACTCCTAAATGTCTCTTATTTTGCCCCTTCATCCGTAGGTCATAGGTCCTAAATATTTCTTTAATTCATCTTCCTCCTTTATTTCTATTGGCATTGTCAAAATTCATTATTGAATTTTGAGTTTCATCATCTCTTCTTTGTATTATTGAGATAATCTGTCTATTGATCTCCCTGTGTTCTCCCTATTCAATGCTCTCTTCCCAAAGCCGCCAGGGTCATCTTCTAAAATGCTCCAGTTTGGATCACAGAAAGAGAAACCACGTGAAGTATTTTAAGCAGGAATGAATTTAAAACTGCTAACTGGTGCTTACAAAACCCTGGAAAGGCTGTAGGACTGTAGGTCAGAAAAGGTTGCCAGTGGCTCTGAAGTTTGCCAGTTGCTCTATAATGTGATAGCAGCGTTCTGGGGATAAAGGAAGAGGCTATTGTTGCCCAAGTTAAGGACTTTAGAAAACCAGTGGTGATGTTCATAGTTGCCTGTAGCACAAAAATGAGTGTTTCACACACAGCAGAACGAGAAAAACCTAAGGTCTCTTGGAGCTCACGCATCTGCCTGCCACTGTTGGAGGAATAATGCTGGCTCTTTCTTTCTGAATCTGGCAAGATTCCAAATTGGTGGCCTTTAAACTGGAATACAGCTGACATGGGATCTAGAAAATGGATTCCCAGATTTTCAACTCATGCTATACAGGAGAGAGCATGGAAGGAGTGGAAATGGCTCTGAAGACCACAGATGATCTGGCACACACCACCCCCACCACTTGCGGGATAAAATCCAAACTGCTCAACAAAGAAAAACCATAGCCTTCACAAGCTGGTGTCTTCCTCTGTAATCATCTCTCTTCCTTTCTTCCTTGGCACTGACCTTATTGAATTACTGACTTGCAGTTGCACAACTGCACTTTATGCATAGTTTCATGCCTCCATGCCTTTGCAAATGCTATTCCCCAGGGGTGGAAGTCATTCTACCACCCTCTACTCCCATGAGTGGCCTTCTGGACAAACTTCTATTTGTTCTCATGACACCAATGCAAAGACTCTCTGTTCTGTGAAGTTTTCTTGATCTTCTCTTCTCCCATAATTGTTCCTTGTACTCACCTCTTTATTTAGTGAATCCAGTATTCATTTATGTGCCTGCTTCCTGTGCTATACTGTAAGCTCCTTAATTGTTTCTTCTTTACCTTTATCCCCCAAGTGCCCTGCCTAATGTTTGGCTTATAATAGACACCCAATTCATCTCTTATGGAATAAATGAGTAGATGAAAGCTCCTATAAGGCGCTGTACCTTGAGGTCAAAGCATCAGTGAAATTGCTTACAGGAGATATAAGCAGCCAGATCCCTTGCTATGGAGACACCATTTGCTAAATCCTGCCCTATGGAAAATAGCGTTATATAGGTAGGTTCCAGCTGTCTTTCTATTCATAGCCTGTATTCCTTGTCATATCCAAGTAATTATTCAGCAGCTGCCTGCCTTTCTACATTCTAATATCTTTTGAAATGGATTCTGAATCTGGAAATGGTGTTGGACCCTAGCTGGATACTATTTGGCTTAAAGAAAACCCACTCTCCTAAAATACCTGCTTTGTTAGAGTGTGAGATTTCTGAAGAAGGAAATGGGGATGGGGTTGGGGATGGGAAACGGGAAAGCTGGCCATCTTTTTGAACAGAGAATGAGGAGGAGTGAATTGGTTTCCTAGGAGATAAGGCTCTTCTTTATTTAAAGTTTTCCCACAGAAAGGTTTCTGTACTGGTGTCTTCTTCTTAGTCATAAGGAGTGTACCATCAAAGATGCAGCTCAGAATTACTTTCTATCAGCCACCATCAAAAGTGAGCCTAATCTTCTGGTCTTTGGTCCTTACTTTTTCTGCTAGTGTCTAATAAAGATAACTAAGAATACCATTATGAGACCAACTGCAATGACTGTTTTAGTTATTTAATCACCTAATCACGAGGACAGGAATCTTTAACAATAGATTCACTGATAGAACATAAGCTGGTCTCCCCTTCACACAGTCTCTAAGACAGTTGCCCCCTACTGCCTTCTGAGCACTTTTCTCCCACCAGATAGTCTAGATTCCCTAAAAAGAAGGGAGTACACGACAACCTCTCAGTTCAAGGACTTTAGTATCAGGAATGTCTCCCTTCCAAGGGACCTCTTAGCTTCAGAGAAATGAGAGGTAGCACCTTATTAAAAAGAGATTGTCATTCTGTCTCCCTGTGTGCATGTGATCAGGCAGAGCCAAATTGCTTTGCACACAGCTATTATTTGTCTTGGTCATTTGGAGGTAATTGAGACCATCTTAGGTAAAACCGTGCAGAAGCTGGAGGCTACCTCAGCCCCTATTTGAGTGTTTTCCTCACCTCTAGTGAAAATCATTCTTGCCCAATATTAAAGAAACTCCATACTTACAGTATTAAGTATTGCGCTGCAGTAAACACGTTTCCAAGTTCTGTTCAGCTCACATTTCTCTTCTCCGAGGACTGTCAGCCTCCTTGCCCTGCCACATGCTCCCACCTCACCCTCCCCCCATTATTCACCTTTGTTCTTGAGTACATGATATCCTGTTCTATGAGTATCTTCCAGCATCCCTTGATTCCACCAATGTTTGATTCTAACTCAAACTGGGCCAGTTAATTCTCCCTCCCCGTGAATTTAGGTTGAGACCAAGAAATGCTGGTTTTTAGCTAAGCTGGCTCTGTGGATGGAGAACATGTCAAGCCAAGACCTGTGCAGTAGCCATGCAGTGGGCTGAGGGGTGATGGGTGTAGAAGTGCAGAGACATGCAGTGCTGGGATGCTGAAGGAGCCCCCTGCCTGGGTTCCTGGTTTTTTGTGGTTCTGTTCCCTTCCTCAGAAGAAATGAGTCATCTGGATTTTTACCTTAAGTCAGGTTCAAGTTGCAATTTGTCATTTATAACCTAGTTTGAGAAAGCCATGCACATAGAAAAGATGAACAAGTATTTAGGAACTTGTCTTTTATATGAAAGCATTTAGGTAAGGAGGGCAATTGAGGAGAATTTCAGACAAGGATGATATGACCATCAAGTCTGGGATTCAGAGATGCAGCATGAACTTTGATGGCAGAAACAGCTGTAGGGTGTGTGTGTGTATGATTGTGAAAGAGGGATATACATGCACACAAATGGCATAGCAGAGGTGGGGGCTGACATTTAGTGCAGTTTATACAAATCCGTCAGTGAGTGTGGTTTGTTGTGGTTGTCCTGATATTTCATTTAAGAGTCTGAAAACAGTGAAGATAGAGAGAGGGTCCTTGCAAAAAATGCAATTGTGAGCTCTCTTTATTTTTTTTTTTGGACTTGGAACAATAAAGCAGAACTTGACATCTTCCACCTGAGAAAAAGCATAGCTTGAGCATGATGATAATGTCTTGACTCCTTGTTTAGAAAATTTGGCGAGAAAGCTGCAGCATTTATTTGCCCTCTAACTCCTGACCTTACCTGGAAAGCATGTAAATCTGCCTGCAGGGCCAGACCGGGTTGGACTTGAGATACATACAGCACAACACTTGCCATGGAAATGACCATTTCCTTCAAGTATAGCAGGACTTCTGCAGTTTTCCGAGCCATGGGGAACCATGAGCTTTCTTTTTCCTGGGCTTTCCAGACTTCCCTGTCACCCTGTCCTCTGTCTACTTTCAGGTGCCTATTGGCCCTCCTCTTCCCCTAGTCTTCCAATAGATCAAAGGCTGCAGTGATATTAGCTATTTTTGTTCTTCACTGTGAAAGCTATTTCAGAATGAGAGCACTAGAAGCTCATGGCCAAGGACTGCTCAGCCGGGCACATGTGCCCAGAGGCCACTATTCCTGCCAGGTGGGCCACAGGACCAGAATTGCAATCTGCAAGAGTGCAGATCCTCTCATCAACTGTTGCGCTTTTTCTTTTACTTCATTCCATTCCCCTGTGGCCCCAAACTACCATCTGTCCTTTACCCAGAGTCCATCTTCAACACCTCCTCTGTGTACTCTAAAGGGCTGCCCTTGCCCAGCAGCTAACTTCCTCCCTACTTCCTCTCTTTGATGTGTGGTGATCAGGTAGAGCTGTTCATTCACAATTTGCCTCAGAGTTTCTGCCACTGGCCCCTCCTGGACAGAAACTTCAAGAGGGAGCAGTGATAATGGCTTAGCTCAGCGACATATGAAGGATGGGACAGAGAGTGGCAGAACTTGGCAGTATGGCCAGGAACACCTCAGCCTGGGGCTGTATCAGGTTGGGGAAGAATGCTGAGATAGAACATGCAGCAATGGTTTTTGGAGCCAAGATTCTGGTCTCTTAATGACGCTGGGGATGAGCAGTGTGTGAACCTTTACAAAGAATTCAAAGAAGCTGGGAATGTTTGTGTAATTAGTTAATACCAGAGAACAAATGATGTAAAAGTTCTGCTAGGTTTAGTAATTTACGAGAACGACTTACCCCTTATAACGAATTACTGCATGCACCATAGCTCTTATGCACATCATTAATAGGTGACAGGTTACTTTTATCACAGGTTTTATTTGTTCACAATGCATGCTAAACCCCACAGATGCATGCTCTTTTTTTTTTTTTTTTGTCTGGCACTGGCTTCTGCTCACAACTTTGAATAATTAGGAGAAGCACTATTTGAGACTGAATTAGGACAGGGAACTTCATCTGCTCTTAAAAAAATCATATGAACATGGTAAAACCATTACTTATTAATTTAACAATGATTTTATGTTTGAAAATGATATGAATGCAATTACTATGTGTTTTTCACATTTCATGAAAAAGATCAGGCTTGCCCTCTGTTCTATTCCTGTAGAACTGCTCCGTCTACTAGCCACCTATGGCTATTTAAATTTAATTAATTTCAATAATAAACTTAATCTTTTAGGTGCACTAGTCACATTTCAAGGGCTCAATAGCCACATTTGTCTAGAGGCTACCTACCATACAGTGCATATACAGAACATTCTCATCATTGCAGAAAGTTCTGTTGGATGGTGTGGCCAGAGTCCAGTTAGTGGTGAAAGTTAGTTCTATCTATCATGGGACAACTAGGTCAGCTGGCTCTGAGTTTTCTGCATAGATGCTAGGATCCTCAGGGCTCCTGTGTGGGGTAGATGACAGTGAGTGTAGCAGTGACTGAGAGGCCATGCCGATGACATGAGAAAGCTACAGTAGCATGTCAGGGAGACCAGGCAGGAAGTGGGGAGGAGCCATTGCAGGTGGTGTGGATCCCATCACTATTCATGGAAGTGGGTTGCTACTCTTTACTGTTACCTTGTTCAGTGGGTACAGAGAAGTCACATCCCAATCAGCTCAATTTATTGATCTTTCAGTAGCTGGCTGAGTATTGTTCAATAACAATTTGTAGAGTGAATGAATGCACGAGATGGTCCACTACACAGCAGATTTTTATAATGTGGACAGCTTTCATGCATACAAGAACTTTAGAGTTTAGATACCACTTTAGGCCCAGTGTGGGGGCTCACGCCTGTAATCCCAGCACTTTGGGAGGCCAAGGAGGGTGGATCGCCTGATGTCAGGAGTTTGAGACCAACATGGCCAACATGGCGAAACCCCGTCTCTACCAAAAATAAAAAAAATAACTGGGCGTGGTGGTGCATGCCTGTAATTCCAGTTAGTCCAGAGACTGAGGCAGGAGAATCACTTGAGCCCAGGAGGCAGAGGTTGCAGTGAGCTGAAATCGCGTCACTGCCCTCCAACGAGACTGTCTCAAAAAAAAAAAAAATTAGATACTGCTTTAATAATTTTTTCATTTGATCCTTGTAATGCATGTAAAGTGGGTGCAGAACCTATATCCTACTCTTGCTGATGAGAAAGTCAGGGCTCAGACAGTTGGAGATGTTTTCTGAGTCACTGAGCTACAAGTAGCAGAGTTGTGACTCAAATTCAGGGCTTAGAATTCCAAATGACAGGTCCCAAGGCATTGCATGGCCTCTTAGGTGCCTTTCAGTAAGAGTATTTCCAACAGCAGACTGCTGATGTGATAGGATTCAAGGATGCCTCTGACACTTAGGGTTTTCCAGGGACCAGTTGGTTCAACTTTGATAAGTTTTTCAAGTTCTTGGCATGATGCACGGTTTTTATTTTTCACATTTGCCTGAGTTTCTGCTTTGAGGCTTTCACAGACAGACTGTCTGGCATTCTGAAGCAGTGGCTTTCACACTGTGTCCCACCCGTCCCTGTAGCTCCATGGAGGGGCTGCAGAGGCTGCTGTGAGGGTGGGGCACAGTGGGGTGGCTGTGTGTTTGGGCTCTGGGCTGTTCGGGGCTGATAGGCTTTAAACTATTTTTATATATTGACGTTCCTCAAAAAAATTTCACTCGAAGAAAGGTTCTTTTGCTAACTATTACAAAAAGAATCACTGTTCTAAAGGATTTTTATGGCAGCTTGCTTCCTGTGACAAGAAAGTGGGGCAAGCTGAACTGTCTGCCCAGGCGTTCTCCAGGAATGGCATTCATCTGCCGACCAACTCATTCTTTCTAGTTAGAAACAGCCCCTAGAAGTTTGGGGGCCTCCTACACCTGGTGAGCCACCCCTAAGCCAGGGCAGAGGGTCAAGGGCCCCTGTGCTGGGGTCAGAGGGCCACGGTTGTTTGGTGGTGCTGCCCTGTTTTCTTATTCTGCCCCTTTGCTCTTGCCTTCATCTCAGGCAGGAGTCCTCTCATTGCCTGAGCCCCTGTATCTGCCGGGTTCTCCTCTGTGGCTCAATACTCAGTCTCGAGGGTTTGTTGTCTTGGGCCAGAAGCACCTGCCAGGCTCCTGCAACTCAGAGACTACCGCTCCTGACTGCATCTGGCCTGCTGTATTCTGTCGTTGCTCACCTGCTCAATGCAAGGCAAGGAATATTTAAGAACGTCAGATTCATTGACATCAGCTTTTGTATTCCTTGTTGCTCTCTTGAATGTGAATACACTAAATTTGATTGAATAAGCCTGGATTTTTACATTATAATTCTGCGTCTGCCTAAAGTTTACTGTGTAATTCATCTTAAAGCTCTGAATTTTTCTTTTTTTTTTTTTATGTTCAATGCTTTATTCTGCAAGATCCACAAAATCATATTTTAAGAGAACCAGATACTATGGAGAAAAATTTGTTATTTTAAAGTTAAAAGTATTAAATATACATAGTGTACTGTACAGTTGAGTGCAACTCAAGATATAATTTTGATATACCTTTTTTTTTTTTTTTTTTAGTTGATCATTCTTGGGTGTTTCTCACATAGGGGGATTTGGCAGGGTCATAGGACAATAGTGGAGGGAAGGTCAGCAGATAAACAAGTGAACAAAGGTCTCTAGTTTTCCTAGGCAGAGGACCCTGCGGCCTACCGCAGTGTTTGTGTCCCTGGGTACTTGAGATTAGGGAGTGGTGATGACTCTTAACGAAAGCTCTGAATTTTTCATTGATAAGCATGATGCTGTTGTCAGCATAAAAAGGGGAAAATGAAGTGTGCCACATGGGAACTGGAAAATAATGTTAACCTGTGGCAGTAAAACTAAAAAAAAAAAAAAGACGTCCACACATAATGAATGATAAAATTTATACACCTGGAGGAAAAATTGAGAAATCGATGCCCAGAGGACAAGATCTGTGTGACAACATGCTATTCTATATAGCAGGATGACCAGGGTATAGTCTTAAGAAGAAAAAATGGTACCATGACTTTTTTCCTAGTTTAAAATTTTAATTGTCATAAAATATACATAAAATAAAATTTGCCCTCTTAACTATTTTTAAGTGTACAGTTTGGTATTGTTAAGTACATTTTTCATAGTTATGCAACCAATCTCCAGGACTCTTTTCATCTTGCAAAACTGAAAGTCTGTACCTATTCAAAACTCCCCATGCCTCCCCCACTGCGTCCATGCAGACACCCTTCTACTCTCTGTCTCTATCAATTGGACTACTCTAGGTACCTCATGTAAATAGTATCAAACAGTATTTGTCTTTTTGTCTTATCTCACTTATCATAATGTCCCCAAGGTTCATCCATGTTGTAGCATGCTTTAGAATTTTTTTCCTTTTTAGGGCTGAGTATATTTCATTGTTTGTGTTTACTGTATTTTGTTCATCCTTTCATCCATCATTGACGGACTTTTGGATTGCTTCTACATTTTGACTATTGTGAATAATGCTGCTATGAACATGAGTGTGCAAGTACTTCTTGAACTGAAAGAGACCCTTCTTTCAGTTCTTTTGGAAATATACCCAGAAATGGAATTGCTGGATCATGTAGCATTTCTATTTTTAATTTTTTGAGGAACCACCATACTGTTTTCCATAACAGCTGCACCATTTTACATTCTACAAACAGTGCACAAGGATTCTAATTTCCCTGCATCTTCACCAACACGTATCCTTTTCTTTTTTGTTGTTTTGTTTTATAGTAGCTATCCTAATGGGTATGAGGTATTATTTCATTGTGGTTTTGATTTGCATTTTCTTTTTTTAAAAATTATACTTTAAGTTCTGATATACATGTGCAGAACGTGCAGGTTTGTTACATACGTATACACGTGCAAAGGTGATTTGCTGCACCCATCAACCCATCACCTACATTAGGTATTTCTCCTAATGCTATCCCTCTCCTATCCCCCAACCCCCCGACAGGCCTCAGTGTGTGATGTTCCCCTCCCTGCATCCATGTGTTCTCATTGTTCAACTCCCATTTATGAGTGAGAATATGCAGTGTTTGGTTTTCTGTTCCTGTGTTAGTTTGCTGAGAATGATGGTTTCCAGCTTCAGCCATGTCCCTGCAAAGTACTTGAACACATCCTTTTTTACGACTGCATAGTAGTCCATGGTATATATGTGCCACATTTTCTTTATCCAGTCTATCATTGATGGGCATTTGGGTTGGTTCCAAGTCTTTGCTATTGTGAACAGTGCTGCAATAAACATATGTGTGCATGTGTCTTTACAGTAGAATAATTTATAATCCTTTGGGTATATACCCAGTAATGGGATGGCTGGGTCAAATGGTATTTCTGGTTCTAGATCCTTGAGGAATCGCCACATTGTCTTCTACAATGGTTGAACTAATTTACACTCCCACCAACAGTGTAAAAGCGTTCCTGTTTCTCCACATCCTCTCCAGCATCTGTTGTTTCCTTTTAATGATCACCATTCTAACTGGCATGAGATGGTATCTCATTGTGGTTTTGATTTGCATTTCTGTAATGACCAGTGATGATGACCTTTTTTTTCATGTTTGTTAGTTGCATAACTGTCTTCTTTTGAGAAGTGTCTGTTCATATCCTTCGTCCACTTTTTGATGGGGTTGTTTTTTTCTTGTAAATTTGTTTAAATTCCTTGTAGATTCTGGATATTATCACTTTGTCAGATGGACAGATTGCAAAATTTTTCTCCCATTCCGTAGGTTGCCTGTTCACTCTGATGATAGTTTCTTTTGCTGTGCAGAAGCTCTTTAGTTTAATTAGATCCCATTTGTGAATTTTGGCTTTTGTTGCCATTGCTTTTGGTGTTTTAGTCCTGAAGCCTTTGGCCATGCCTATGTCCTGAATGGTATTACCTAGGTTTTCTTCTAGAGTTTTTATGGTTTTAGGTCGTACATTTAAGTCTTTAATCCATCTTGAGTTAATTTTTGTATAAGGTTTAAGGAAGGGGTCTGGTTTCAGTTTTCTGCATATGGCTAGCCAGTTTTCCCAATGCCATTTATTAAATAGGGAATCCTTTCCTCATTGCTTGTTTTTGTCAGGTTTGTCACAGATCAGATGGTCGTAGATGTGTGGTGTTATTTCTGAGGCCTCTGTTCTGTTCCATTGGTCCATATATCTCTTTTGGTACCAGTACCATGCTGTTTTAGTTACTGTAGCCTTGTAGTATAGTTTGAAGTCAGGTGGTGTGATGCCTCCAGCTTTGTTCTTTTTGCTTAGGATTGTCTTGGCTATATGGGCTCTTATTTGTTTCCATATGAAATTTAAAGTAGTTTTTTCTAATTATGTGAAGAAAGTCAATGGTAGCTTGATAGGGATAGCATTGAATCTATAAATTACTTCAGGCAGTATGGCCATTTTCATGATATTGATTCTTCCTATCCATGAGCATGGACTGTTTTTCCATTTATTTGTGTCCTCTCCTATTTCCTTGAGCAGTGGTTTGTAGTTCTCCTTAAAGAGGTCCTTCATCTCCTTTGTAAATTGTATTCCTAGGTATCTTATTCTCTTTGTAGCGGTTGTGAATGGGAGTTCACTCATGATTTGGCTCTCTGTTTGTCTGTTATTGGTGTATAGGAATGCTTGTGATTTTTGCTCATTTATTTTGTATCCTGAGACTTTGTTGAAATTGCTTATCAGCTTAAGGAGATTTTGGGCTGAGACGATGGGGTTTTCTAAATATACAATCATGTCATCTGCAAACGGACAATTTGACTTCCTTTCTTCCTATTTGAATACCTTTATTTCTTTTGCTTGCCTGATTGCCCTAGCCAGAACTTCCAACACTATGTTGAATAGGAGTGGTGAGAGAGGGCATCCTTGTCTTGTGCCAGTTTTCAAAGGGAATGCTTGCAGTTTTTGCCTGTTCACTATGATATTGGCTGTGGGTATGCCATAAATAGCTCTTATTATTTTGAGATACATTCTATCGATACCTAGTTTATTGAGAGTTTTTAGCATGAAAGGGTGTTGAATTTTATCGAAGGCCTTTTCTGCATCTATTGAGATAATCATGTAGTTTTTGCCATTGGTTCTGTTTATTTGATGCATTATGTTTATTGATTTGCGTATATTGAACCAGCCTTGCATCCCAGGGATGAAGCTGACTTGATCGCAGTTGATGAGCTTTTTGATGTGCTGCTGGATTTGGTTTGCCAGTATTTTATTGAGGATTTTCACATGGATGTTCATCAGGGATATTGGCCTGGAATTTTCTTTTTTTGCTGTGTCTCTGCCAGGTTTTGGTATCAGGATGATGCTGGCCTCATAAAATGAATTAGTCTCTCTTTTTGTATGGTTTGGAATAGTTTCATAAGGAATGGTACCAGCTCCTCTTTTGTACCTCTGGTAGAATTTGGCTGTGAACCTGTCTGGTCCTGGACTTTTTTTGGTTGGTAGGCTATTAATTACTGCCTCAATTTCAGAACTTGTTATTGGTCTATTCAGGGATTCGACTTCTTTCTGGTTTAGTCTTGGGGTGGGGAGGTGTATGCGTCCAGGAATTTATCTATTTATTCTAGATTTTCTAATTTATTTACATAGAGGTGTTTATAGTATTCTCTGATGGTAGTTTGTATTTCTGTGGGATCCGTGGTGATATCCCCTTTATCATTTTTTATTGCATCTATTTGATTCTTCTCTCTTTTCTTCTTTATTAGTCTTGCTAGCGGTCTATCAGTTTTGTTTATCTTTTCAAAAAACCAGCTCCTGGATTCATTGATTTTTTGAAGGGTTTTTTGTGTCTCTATCTCCTTCAGTTCTGCTCTGATCTTAGTTATTTCTTGCCTTCTGCTGCTTTTGAATGTGTTTGCTCTTGCTTCTCTAGTTCTTTTAATTGTGATGTTAGGGTGTCAATTTTAGATCTTTCCTGCTTTCTCTTGTGGGCGTTTAGTGCTATAAATTTCCCTCTAAACTCTGCGTTAGCTGTGTCCCAGAGATTCTGGTATGTTGTGTCTTTGTTCTCATTGGTTTCAAAGAACTTATTTATCTCTGCCTTCATTTCATTATTTACCCAGTAGTCGTTCTGGAACAGGTTGTTGTTTCCATGTAGTGGTGTGGTTTTGAGTGAATTTCTTAATCCTGAGTTCTAATTTGATTGCACTGTGGTCTCAGAGACTGTTATGATTTCCGTTGTTTTGCATTTGCTGAGGAGTGTTTTACTTCCAAATATGTGGTCAATTTTAGAATAAGTGTGATGAGGTGCTGAGAAGAACGTATATTCTGTTGATTTGGGGTGGAGAGTTCTGTAGATGTTTATTAGGTCCGCTTGGTCCAGAGGTGAGTTCAAGTCCTGAATATCATTCTTAATTTTCTGTCTCATTGATCTGTCTAATATTGACAGTGGAGTGTTAAAGTATCCCATTATTATTGTGTGGGAGTCTACGTCTCTTTGTAGGTCTCCAAGAACTTGCTTTATGTATCTGGGTTCTCCTGTATTGGGTGCATATATATTGAGGATAGTTAGCTCTTCTTGTTGCATTGATCCCTTTACCATTATGTAATGCCCTTCTTTGTCTTTTTCGTTCTTTGCTGGTAAAGTCTGTTTTATCAGAGACTAGGATTGCAACCCCTGCTCTTTTTTTGCTTTCCATTTGCTTGGTAAATATTCCTCTGTCCCTTTATTTTGAACCTATGTGTGTCTTTGAACGTGAGATGGGTCTCCTGAATACAGTACATTGATGGGTCTTGACTCTATCCAATTTGCCAGTCTGTGTCTTTTAATTGTGGCATTTAGCCCATATACATTTAAGGTTAATATTGTTATGTGTGAATTTGATCCTGTTATTATGACACTAGCTGGTTATTTTGCCCGTTAGTTGATGTAGTTTCATCAGGATGTCGATGGTCTTTATAATTTGGTATGTTTTTGTAGTGGCTGGTACCGGTTTTTCCTTTCTGTATTTAGTGCTTCCTTCAGGAGCTCTTGGAAGACAGGCCTGGTGGTGACAAAATCTCTCAGCATTTTCTTGTCTGTAAGGGACTTTATTTCTCCTTCACTTATGAAGCTTAGTTTGGCTGGATATGAAATTCTGGGTTGGAAACTCTTTTCTTTAAGAATGTTGAATATTGGCCCCCACTCTCTTCTGGCTTGTAGGGTTTCTGCAGAGAGATCTGCTGTTGGTCTGATGGGTTTCCCATTGTGGGTAACCTGACCTGTCTCTCTGGCTGCCCTTTTTTTTCTTCATTTCAACCTTGGTGAATCTGGCGATTATGTGTGTTGGGGTTGCTGTTCTCAAGGAGTATCTTTGAGGTGTTCTCTGTATTTCCTGAATTTGAATGTTGGCCTGTCTTCCTAGGTTGGGGAAGTTCTCCTGGATAACATCCTAAAGAGTGTTTTCCAACTTTGTTCCATTCTCCCAAGTCACTTTCAGGTACATCAATCAAATGTAGGTTTGGTCTTTTCACATAATCCCATATTTCTTGGAGGCTATGTTTGTTCTTTTTCATTCTTTTTTCTCTAATCTTCTCTTCACACTTTATCTCATTAAGTTGATCTTCAATCTCTGATAGCCTTTCTTCCACTTGATTGATTCGGCTATTGATACTTGCATATGCTTCATGAAGTTCTCGTGCTGTGTTTTTCAGCTCCATCAGGTCATTTATGTTCTCTAAACTGGTTACTCTAGTTAGCAATTTGTCTAAGCTTTTTTCAAGGTTCTTAGCTTCCTTGCATTGGGTTAGAACATGCTTCTTTAGCTCGGAGGAGTATGTTATTACCCACCTTCTGAAGCCTACTTTCGTCAATTCGTTAAACTCATTCTCCATCCAGTTTTGTTCCCTTGCTGGTGAGGAGTTGTGATCCTTTGGAGGAGAAGTGTTCTGGTTTTTGGAATTTTCAGCCTTTTGGGGCTGTTTTTTCCTCATCTTTGTGGATTTATCTACCTTTGGTCTTTGATGTTGGTGACCTTCAGATGGGGTTTTTGTGTGGGCATCGTTTTTGTTGATGTTGATGCTATTCCTTTCTGTTTGTTAGTTTTACTTCTAACAGGCCCCTCTGCTGCTGCAGGTCTGCTGGAGTTTGCAGGAGGTCCACTCCTGATCCTGTTTGCCTGGGTATCACCAGTGGAGGCGGCAGAACAGCAAAGATTGCTGCCTGTTCCTTCCTCTGGAATCTTCATACCAGAGGGGCACCCGCCAGATGCCATCCAGAGCTCTCCTGTATGATGTTTCTGTCGGCGCCTGCTGGGAGGTGTCTCCCAGTCAGGAGGCATGGGCGTCAGGGACCCACTTGAGGAGACAGTCTTTCCCTTAGCAGAGCTTGAGCACTATGCTGGGAGATCCACTGCTCTCTTTAGAGCAGGCAGGAAGGAACATTTAAGTCTGCTGAAGCTGTGCCTACAGCTACCCCTTCCCCCAGGTGCTCTGTCCCAGGGAGATGGGAGTTTTATCTATAAGCCCCTGACTGGGCTGCTGGCTTTCTTTCAGAGATGCCCTGCCCAGAGAGGAGGAATCTAGAAAGGCAGTCTGGCTACAGCGGCTTCGTGGTGCTGCGGTGGGCTCCACCTAGTTCTAACTCCCCAGTGGCTTTGTTTACACTGTGAGGGGAAAACCACCTACTCAAGCCTCAGTAATGGCAGACACCCCTCCTCCTACAAAGCTTGAGCATCCCAGGTCAACTTTGGACTGCTGTGCTGGGAGTGAGAATTTCAAGCCAGTGGATCTTAGCTTGCTGGGCTCTGTGGGGGTGGGATCCACTGAGCTAGACTACTTGACTCCCTGGCTTCAGCCTCCTTTCCAGGGGAGTGAACGGTTCTGTCTTGCTAGCATTCCAGGTGCCACTGGGGTATGAAAATATCCTGCAGCAGCTAGCTTGGTGTCTGTCCAAACAGCTGCCCAGTTTTGTGCTCAAAACCCAGGGCCCTGGTGGTGTAGACACCCGAGGGAATCTCCTGGCCTGTGGGTTGCAAAGATTGTGGGAAAAGTGTAGTATCTGGGCTGGAGTGCACCATTCCTCACAGCAAAGTCCCTCACGGCTTGCCTTGGCTAGGGGAGGAAATTCCCCCCACCCCTTGTGCTTCCCGGGTGAGGTGATGACCCATCCTGCTTTGGCTCACCCTCTGTGGGCTGCACCCACTGCCTAACCAGTTCCAATGAGATGAGCTGAGTACCTCAGTTGGAAATGCAGAAGTCACCCGCCTTCTGGTTGATCTCACTGGGAGCTGCAGACTGGAGCTGTTCCCATTCGGCCATCTTGCCAGCCACTCTATCGATTTGCACTGGATTGGTGATGGTGAGCATCTCTTCAGGTACTCGCTAGCCATTTGTATATTTTCTTTGGAGAAATGTTTACTTAAATCCTTGTTCCCTTTTAATTTTTTTAAATTTTTATTTTTTTCTTACTCAGATAAATTTTATTTTATTTTATTTTATTTTTGAGATGGAGTTTCGCTCTATTGCCCAGGCTGGAGTGCAGTGGCACGATCTCAGCTCACTGTAATCTCTGCCTCCTGGGTTCAAGCTGTTCTCATGCCTCAGCCTCCCAAGTCGCTGGGATTACAGGCACATGCCACCATGCTCAGCTAATTTTTGTATTTTTAGTAGAGACGGGGTTTCACCATGTTGGCCAGTCTGGTCTCGAACTCCTGACCTCAGGTGATCTGCCTGCCTCGGCCTCCCAATGTGCTGGAATTACAGGCATGAGCCACCATGCCCAGCCTTTTTTTTTTTTTTTTTTGAGAAATAATTTCAACTTCTATTTTAGATTCAGGTGGTACGTGTGCAGGTTTGTTACTTGAGTACATTATGTGATGCTGAGGTTTGGGGTATGATTGATTGATCCCATCACCCAGATGCTGAGCATAGTACTCAATAATTTTTCAACCCTTGCCCCCTACTTCCTCCCTTCCCCCTCTAGTAGTCCTCAGTGGCTATTGATGCTTGACCTATTTTAAATTGGGTTGTTTTGTTGTTATTGTTGAGTGATAGGAATACTTTATATACTCTGAATGTTAACACTCTACCAGATATATGATTTGCAAATATTTTCTCCCATTCTGTTTATTTCCTCTTCACTCTTTTGACTGTGTCCTTTGATGCATGGAAGTTTTAAATTTTGATGTAGCCCAATTTATCTATTTTTACTTTTGTTGTGGTACCACAATTTTTGCAAGTGTAACCCAAGCCATTCCAGGAAACAGATGAAAAAGCTGAATCATAGGTTATAGTAATAACAGGGTCAGAGCATTAACCTGACCAATTGTCTGTTGCCTATTTGGGCATATATATCTTGTATGTTGTAATTATTATATGATTACAATAATCATATAATATTGAGGGGGGAATCCAAAAAGCCATAGAAAGTCTCTACATCTCCAGCATTGTCCAAAAGATCTAGGGTATAGACAGTGGAAACACACTGGTCAGTGGGAGAATCTCTTGTAGGATAGTATCTTAGGGTTTTCCAGAGAAACGGAATCAATAGGATGTATACAGATATAAAAGAGGAGACTTATTAAGGGAATTGGATCACATGATTCTGGAGGCTGAGAAATCCCATAATCTTCCAGATATGCCATCTGCAAGCTGGAGAACCAAGAAAGCCTGTGGTGTAATTTAGCTCGAGTCTGCAGTCCTGAGAACCAGAGAAGCCATAGTGTAACTCCCAGTTTGAGGCAGAAAGCCTGAAAACTGGTAGGGTTGTCGGTGTAAGTCCCAGAGTGGAAAGGTCCTAGAACCAGGAGCTCCAATGTCTGTGGGCAGGAGAAGATGGATGTCCCAGGTCCAGAAGGAGAAAGAGAATTTGCCCTTTCTCTGCCTTTTTGTTCTTGGGTCCTCAAGGGTTGGATAATGCCCACGCACATTGGTGAGTGCAGATCTTTACTTAGTCTAATAACTTAATTGTAAATATTCTCCCAAAACGTTCTCACAGACACACCCAGAAATCATGTTTTACTGGCTATCTTGACTAGACATTCCTTAGACCATCTAATTGACATAAAATTAACCATCACATTTAGTGAAATTGTGAAATTTTATCTGGCTTTCCTAGAGCCTAGGTAAATGTGTTCAAGTTTTTGGCTGCAAAAGGTAGAGGAGACTTTCACAATTTACCCCAACTAGAGGGATTTGTTGTAAAGATACACAGGGAAATAGGAAGGCAGGGAAACAAAATCTACAATCATTTCACAGGCAGGTCTCATGGAGAACTAGCAGGTTGTTGCACTCGGGACAGCAGCATGGCTGTCACAGGAAGGGCCTCTGACTCTACTAGTCTGCCAGGTGTGTGATTTAGCACTTATGTATTTGCTTCTTTCTCTACCTGCACTTGCTTTACACTGCAAATCCAACTAATCTCTGTTTATTCTTCTGTATAATTGCTTCTGATAAAAGATTGCTTCTACTGTCTTAAGGCTTTTACTTATTCTCTCTCTCCTCTCTCTCTGTATGTTTCATATTTAAAATCTAAAGGAGAAATGATCTTACTGAGTTGTCATTCACTATTCAGTACAGGGACACCTCTTAGACCTCTAGATAGTGGCCCATCTCTGTGGGATTGAGTGAAACAAAGAATAAAAATCTATTGATAGAGACAGATTTAAAAGGCAAAAATTTGGAGACTTCTCTAAGACTAATATAATTGGAAGGCTCTGACCAGTACAGTAGGATTATTCCCACAAGTATCCCACTACCTTTGTTCTGATTCACACTCATCAAGTAGCTTTAGGATTATTAATTAAATCCATCAAATGATCTGATACTAAGAGGGTTTCCTGGCTTGTGAGCATAGATACTTTAATTACTGGAAAGAAATGTCCCAAATTTAAATGAATAAGTTGACATTTTGGTTTACATCAAGTCTCTTGTGAATTAGTTTAGCATAGGACAGTTCTCCTGAGTTGATTCTATTCCAGGGGCTCTGAAAACTCACATTTCTCAATTAGCTAACATCTTCAGTTAATTTCTTTCCTCTTTTAACTGACTACATTGACCTTTTTCTGAGAAATTCAGTGGTTTATTTAATGTTTTTCAAAAGTACTTAAGATTCTTAAAGTTTCCATAGCACTGTAAAGTGAGATTCATATGATTCCCCAAATCAATTCTAAAGGATAGATAGATACTGGCTCAGCAGGCGTGGTGGCTCATGCCTGTAATCCCAGCACTTTGGGCGGCCGAGGTGGGTGGATCACCTGAGGTCAGGAGTTCGAAACCAGCCTGACCAGCATGGAGAAACCCCGTCTCTACTAAAAAATACAAAAATTAATTGGGCATGGTGGCGCATGCCTGTAATCCCAGCTACTCGAGAGGCTGAGGCAGGAGAATTGCTTGAACCCGGGAGGCCGAGGCTGTGGTGAGCTGACGTCATGCCATTGCACTCCAGCCTGGGCAATGAGAGCAAAACTCCGTCTCAAAAAAAAAAGAAGAAAAGATAGATACTGGCTCAGAGTGTTTAGTCAGGGTAGATTCCAGAGGGTCATCTATTGGATATGCATGACAAAAGGCCAAGTGGAGAGGGGGTAGGTATCTCTAAAAGTTTTAGCTACTGTATTTATTTCCTATTATTGCTTTAACAAGTCGCCATGGAGCTAGTGGCTTAAAACAATAAAAAATTATTATTTTCCAGTTTTGAAGGTCAAAGGTCTGAAATGTGTTTCATGGGTCTAAAATCAAGGTGTTAGCGGGGCTGAATTCTTCTGAAGGCACTAGGGGAGAATCCCTTCCCTTGACTTTTCCAGTCTAGACGCTGCCCATATTCCTTGGCTCATGGCCCCCTTGCAGTTAACAATTAATTGCATCACTTTGACCTCTGCTCCCATCATCACATCTCCTCTGAGTCTGACTCTCCTGCCTTTCTCTTTCACTTACCAGAACCTTTGTGATTATGCTGGGCATACTCAGATAATCCAGGACAATCTCTCCAACTCAAGATCCTTAACTTAATTATACCTGCAAGGTCCCTTTTGCTGTAAAAGGATTCACAGGTTCTGGAGATTAGGATGTAGATTTTTTGGGGGAGGGCATTATTCTGCCTACCACAGTTACATTATTTTCTGGTTATGTGCTTTTATTATTTATTTATTTATTTATTTATTTTGAGACAGAGTTTCTCTCTTGTTGCCCAGGCTGGAGTGTAATGATACGATCTTGGCTCGCTGCAACCTCTGCCTCCCAGTTTCAAGCGTTTCTCCTGCCTCAGCCTCCCGAGTAGCTGGGATTACAGGTGCCCCCACCACACCTGGCTAATTTTTTGTATTTTTGTAGAGATGGAGCTTCACCATGTTGGCCAGGCTGGTCTCAAACTCCTTACCTCAGGTGATCTACCTGCCTTGGCCTCCCAAAGTGCTGGGATTACAGGCAGGAGCCACCATGCCCAGCCTGGTTATACACTTTTAATAAGCATCTAGGTGTTATAGTGTGGCAGGACTATAACACTGAAAATAAAGAACATAGAGTAATTTAGAGTCACATTTAAAAATCAACACCTAATTTACAATAAAGGTATGCAAAATCATCTGAAGAAGATATTATTTGTAGGCAAGCAAACCCATGCTGTAACCTCTTCAGTGTCTTAATCACTAGTAAAATTAAATCAAATTAAAGCAGAAGGAGAATGACATAGGTTCATATTGG